>NW_005054386.1:1072169-1108539 GCF_000277835.1 Geospiza fortis
GGATCTGCTGTTCTGACTATCACTCCTGATCTGTGAACCAATAACAACTGAGCTTCTTTAACGAAAAGCTATTGAACCAAAAAAAAAAGTTTATAGCTTACACCTAATTTCTCAGTATTAAACACAGGGTGGCTGACTGAACTCTAGTAAGATCAAGACTTACTAGAGTTCAGGTGAGTGCCTTATTTGCACCCAAGTCTTTCACTCTTGTGAGAAGATATTTCTCCTTCTGGTCCAAATTCTGCTCACCACAAGCACCACAGATAAAACTGAGTCTGGCATTTCTGATTTTAGAAGCAGCAGCAGTAAAGGCATCTCATACTGCAAGGATGTATCAGATTCTGCTTGTAAAACAGAAATACAGTCAACTACCAGAGCAAACTGGGAATGTAGGACTAGAACTGTTTGAAAATTAATTAGAATCTGCTGTTAATAGTTTGGATCAATGTCTGGAGATACCTAAGGTGCAACTACCTGTGTTTCACCAATCCAAAGCAAATGTGAATTTTCACATAGTTTTAGAAAAATCACAGCTATTGACCATGAAACTATTAACATAAAGATAGGTTAAAATATTGCTTAATTTAATCTAAACAATTAAACCACCTACACTATTTTCTTGACTTTTTTTTCCCAGGAAATCGACAATGGTCTTAAAACACAGCAGACACAGCTAGTTATTGTTAAAGCTTACAATATACAATTCAGTCTCAATGGAATACAACACAGGTCTGAAAATAAAGTTTAATTTTTATCTATCCTGAGTAGTTAGAGCTGCATCACTCTCCTGGCAACTCAGAATGGTGAGCAAAGCAATCCTCTCTCAATCTACTCACACACAGCACTATTTGCAACCCACTGTTGTACAGTCAAGTTCCTGGAATCATTATCTCTAAGCTGTCAGAAATTGGAACTCATCTGAGCAGTCCGTGTGCCTTTCAGGTTCTGAAGGTTATCTACACAGCAAAAAGGTGCAGAGAGAGAAGCAACCATCCACTCCACAGGAGAGGAGTCAGAACACTTGACACTGAGCTGAAACTAATCATGTAAAACTTGGCTACTCTGATAGGATTTCTTCAGCAAAAATTCATTTCTTGTGCTAATATGAAGGAAAACTGAGCACAATGGCAATAAGGGCATTTCAGTATCATTAACACTCCTGAGAGTTGAGAAAGACACAAAGTTCTGGTAGAGGCTGAGAAGCATTGTAATTCCTGTAAGTGGAAATGCTGCATTGCATTGCAGTGTACCACAGCACAGATATTTTTTTGCCCTCTTCCCAGGCAGAGGCCTTATTGAACATCTGTGCTAACAAGGTTTCACTTCCTGCTCCTATTCCATTATAGACCTTAAAATGAGTTGAAAGGGTATATGGCTCACCCACCTAACCTCTATAACATAAGAAAACCACACAAAACTGTTCCTCTGAGCCCCACCTGTTCCTTGCTCTAGGCTAGCAATCACACTTTGTACATCCTGTGGAAAGAGCTGAATCCCTTCCAGAGCCCAGGCTCCTGGCATTCACAATCTTTCACTATTTGTTTCACTCCATTTCAAACGTGAATTGCACAACATGTAAGTCACTGAAAATTTTCACGCATTTATTTGATGCCTCAGAGGCATTTGGTATTTACCTTGTTTTTTAAAAAGGTTGCTGCGTACGATTTCCTTCATGGACTGCACTTTCTGCTTCTGTAGTTTCACTGGTGGAATGCAAGTGTAAAATTCATATAGTAGTTGGCTGCATGAAAAGGAAAAATGTCATAAATACCATACAGATGAATTCATCAGGTGTTAATAAGGACAGAGAGAAAGAGCAAAAGATCACATATTTCTAAACATTCATCACTTTTTAAGACTTAAATTAATTTATATATCACAAATTTGACAAGAGACCAGTAACAAACATATCCAGGGACCCATCACTGTCTTGATCAGTAGGAACTGGTGTAGCTTTGTGGGACTAAACTGATCTCCAAGAATTAATTGCTGACATCTAGAAAATGTTCAAGAGTGACTCACCTCAGTAACTTGGCATCAAAAACCATTTCAACATCGTGAAGAACTGATGGGATGTACTTCAAGGCAGCAACCTGCATTGACAAACAGATCATGTCAATCCTGTGTGTTTATACAGGCACATGAACAGCACAGAGCACACCACTGAGACCCAAAGCAAACTGATAAACTTGGACTTCTTTCCCCAGACTGAAATTTTACATCACATTTGAATAAATTTCATCACAGAGCTGCATATGCTGAGGATATATAGAGGAACTTAACTACCATAGTTCCAAGTGGATCTGACTCTCTCCATGAGAGTTAGACCAACCCAAGCAGTGAGAGGGTCCAGCTTTGTAGATTATCTCCTTGCAGACCAGTAAAAGTGTCACTATGATGCAAATAAGTAAACCAGGCATGGATCAAAGCAGGAGCTGTACCAATTCCATCCCAGAAATGTGCCATGCAGGAGGCAGAATTTGGGGTTGCAGTCACCCACCCATCCTGATGCCACCCTTCCAGAATAGGTGAAAAGGGGAGTCATGTCCCTACCCAACCATCTGCAGCCAAGCTGTGGGGTGGTTTATCTCCTCCTATCAGTTCTTGTTTTGACAGCATAGTGGGATAATCAAACCTTACCCTGACAAGGGTAAGAGACAAGTTACTCTTCTTACACGCACAAGTAAACTTCAGCAGGCAATTTCAGGCTCAAAATCCTCACTAATACTTAAGGCTAGTGTGCATAAAAACTAACTTGCAGTACTTTACTTCACTGTGCAGCCTTAGGGTGTAAATTCCTACTAACATTTTGCTAAAAACTATATTACAGCGATGTGAAGTCTTCTAGTACTGATCTATCTGATAGAAACCTATCTAGGTTCAATATTTCTCTTACCTGTACACAGCAAGCTTCCTGTTAAAAACTTAGTCTCTTTCTTGACAGTAGGGGGCTTAGCATGAAGATAATCAGAGCACAGCTTTCTTTGGCTCTCTTTTAGACCTTTTAGACACAATAAAGCTATAATTTTATTTGTATGAGCTTCCACTGCAGTAGCCAATTAAAAAAAACAAACAAAAAAACAAACAAAAAACAAACAAACAAACAACCAAGAAACAAATTACATCTTGATTGAAAAAGAGAGCTTAGTCTGCAGCATGAGTGAATACAATATTTCAAAGAGGCTCAGAGCTGGTTTATGATACCTTCAGATAAAGTTATTCTCCTGCAGATCTCATCCCACACTCATACACAAACCTAGAAAGGTCAAAGGAGTGTTTAAAACCTGTTGCAGCTTCAACAAAGAGATTATATCTTCTACTGATCTTGGGGAATCCCCGGGCTATTTAAAGCACCCAAACAAGCGCCTGTGTTGGGCTGGAAACTGCCTCCAGCTTTAATTCAAACAGGTGCTGCTCCTTGCTTTTCAAGCAACAGATACGGCATGAAGAGACTGCCCAGCAGCATCTGAATTTCATTTTAGAGCAGTTCACAGGTACTGTGAAAGATGTTTGATAAAAGATAGAGCCACCAGTGGCTACAAGATATTTCAAGCAGTACTTCACTGACACCTGGACTATTGTGCTGTCTGACTTTCACATATTCCCTGTTCTACCCTTGCATAGGAGGGAAGGATAGAGATGCAGCTTCTCTGCAGATCCACAGTTCCAGCTGAAGTACAATAATGAGTATATCCCTGCACTATTTTAGACTCCCAAGTTTCATTTGCAATAATTGCTTCAAATGATGCACTATGGACACAATTGAGCACTGCCCTTAATGAAGTCATAAAAATCTCCTAGTCAGCAGTACAAGATGTTCTGCATTCTTCAAACCTTAAGAGATTAGTTTTTTAAGCAGGATACAGATAAACCCACAGCACTGCAGAAAATTATTTCTTACATATACAATGTACAGTTAAATTTATTTTAACCTTTACTCCTGACCAAGCTTATTTTTAGCTGCCCTCTTTTTGCAGCATTAGATTATACATATTCATGAAATTCCAGTACCCATGAGATAAAAAGTACATTCGAAGAAATCACTGGTGCTCTGTTTCTTAATCTAATTTTACTTGCCATCAAGGCAACTTTAGAAGTTACTGTGCCATCCCCCTTTGTGCACCACAAGCAAAGCATCACTATCAGGACCTTTCTAGGCTTATTCTCTCATAAGAAAAATGTACTGAGATGCATAAAGTCCTTAGAGTCTGCTGCAGCAGGGTGGGTCAAAATTGTGTAGGGAAGAATGAGACAAAGGCAGCAGCTTCATATTCCATTATTTTTCATATTTTTCAATGCCACAGACAATTTCTTTTTCTATGTTTCAGTGACCTTGAGAACATGTCACCTGAGGTTTTTGAAAGCACACACAGCACAGGGAGTTGTGTTTTCTCAAATCAGTGCCTAGGAGTGAGCTGGGGAGAGCTGACATTTGCAGCAGACAGGACCATCTGTAGGTCAAACGTGGTGTGTCAGCTGGGGAACACAACAGTTGGGAAAGGAGCAGGGGCTTGATTTGTAAATTAAGGTTGAGAGCACAAGCTGGTCAATGAAAGGGCACACTCACAGATCACAAATCAGCAGTCAACAGTAGGACAATCTAAAAAACATATAATCTGAAATTTAAAAATCATTCATTCAGTTTTATTCCCAGAGATAAGAGGATGATTTAAACAGACACAAAACACATCCACTAAAAATGATGGTTTTTCCCCTGAGTGCTCAGGCAAAG
The DNA here is from genome assembly GCF_000277835.1 of Geospiza fortis. Lineage (NCBI taxonomy): Eukaryota > Metazoa > Chordata > Aves > Passeriformes > Thraupidae > Geospiza > Geospiza fortis. Next base: position 1,076,902 of record NW_005054386.1, read on the forward strand.
GATAGAAACTAGTGACACTTCCCCTATTCCCCCCCATCCCTGAACCTCCATTCGCCAAACTCTTTGCAGGTTCTAAAGACTGATTTCCAGGTTTCCAAATTTCAAGGATTCTCTCCCCCAGAAGTACAGTCTTCATGAAAAAAAGAAATCTCTCCAAAATCTACAAAAGTCATCAGTAATAGCTACAGAACAGCAACTGATAAATGCAACCAAGCTGTAACATCATCCCTGCCAAAAGAAATTAAAGAAAGGTTTACATCTAGTGCCTAGAAAGCCCTACCACTGTAAGGACAGTGTAAGTATGAATTAATTGTTTTAAATAATTACAAGAAAAGTCTCGAAAAAAATTCTTAAAAGGAGGAATCCTTTTAAGGATCCATCTGCCCCTTGATTCTTGTGCTGGCAAAATTAAACCACTCCAACTTCCACCCCAAGGGCCAGCCTTACAAACCAACATGGCAGGACCTGAACCAAGCCACCCTGCAGCTCAGATGGCTGCTCTTAAACATCAGCACAGTAGGAATATTGAAATTATAATCCTAATTGTAGTTTATTTACTTCATGCAATGCTGAAGCTGAGAAGCATTCTGTCTGCATTTTTAAACAAAAAAGATAACTTGACCAACTCCAGAAGATTTTTTAAAAAAGGCTAACGTGGATTAATATGTACATTTCCAGTTTGCCAACAATAAATTAAGCTGTTCAAAGTTTATATAAACAGTACTCAAAACAGAACCAGATATCTGTCCTTCCCAAAGCTCAGGCACTACACTAAGTCAAAGCCTTAATCCACTTCAGTCAGCCTTAGAACAAAGACTGAAAAGAGATTTTTAACTTTTTGTAAACGTATACAGCATTTAACACATCAGGAAGTAAGATATCATTCAGTAGATAAAGCTAAATTGAAACAATAAAGTGCTTCTGGCACAGATGAGGCTGTTCCATATAACACATTATTTTATAAAAAATCCTTTCCTGAGTGAATTAATTTTCCACGCAAGTCTGAGTGTGATTCTATCAGTAAAAACAACTGGGAAATTACTACTGGCTAAAATACTGAGTTCCAAATTGAAAAAAAAATAGTAGAGACCAAGAAATTTCAATTTCAAAATAATTCTTTAAATCATCTACAGTTAAACCTGATAGGCATGTGGACAAACAAGCATGAAATAAGAGTTAAAAATTCACATTCAAAGTCTCTGCATACTAGTTCAAGTTTCAATATCCTGAAAAGCCCAATTTAACTTTCTTCAGGGCTCCTAAAACTTTATTCTCTGATATCTTCAGACCATAATCTACTTGAACACATTCAATTGATCCTACCAATCTATGTTCCACTTATCAATGATAATTCCAAGTGTGACAGATTTAAGCCAATTTTAGCATTCTGATTGTTCCTGTATTTTTCCAACAGACTCTCTTGAACTTCCCTCTCTGGGTACACAAACTGTAACATCCATGGAGTCCCATGTGTCTGTAGAATCACTGAATAACCACCTGTCCCTTACTCTGCAAAGTTAATTTGTACTACTACAACATCCATCACTGTCATCTCAAATTCCCCAAGGGAAATCAGTGTTGGATTTCAGTAGAGACAGATTTATGGATTTCTCTCTACTACTTTCTCCTCCCTCTCAGCAGAAATTATCTCCATTTTCTGGCCTGCATCCATCTACCAGAGCAGGAGTCTCCAGTGTCAGCACTGAAGTCTCCTCCAAGCAGGCACAGAATTACTGTTCCCTGTGAAAGCTGGGGCTGCCTATAGAGTTCATGATCAAGTGGGAGGGAGTGTTAACTTTATATTTTTTGCCCCCATTAAGCTTATTTCCAGCAGCCAGCACTAAACTACTGAGCAGCTGGACACTGCTTATTCCGTGCCTCTCCTATCAGAGTTTTGTAACATTGCTACAGTAGCTTTTATTTACTGTATGTAAAGCAATCTCTTTGTAGGCTTCTCTCAGAGACACAGCTGTATGGTCATTAGTATTTGGAACAAGAGCAAAGTTATGCTATAAACCAGTATTTCACATCTGCCATGAAAGGTTCCTGCTAAAAAGAAAACTTTCAGTACCTTATGCAGATTTAGAGACCCAAAAGTCCACCAGTGCTTCAGGACTATGAATAAATAGGGCCCATTTTGAACAACCGATGGCACTCATTAGGAATCAAAAATGTTGATTTTCAGTATGGTATTGATCAAAGCATAACTGTTTAATAACTAGTCTATTTATGAGACACACTAATGTGCTCTTTAAAATTAGTGGAGATTTCTTTCCTTTAGTCCTCCTCAGAAATGCTCAGCTCTGTTTTCAAGGTTCTGGTGTTTCTGAGAACACCAACCAAGATGCCATGAATGTTTGCCAATCAGGTACAGCACTGGAGCTGCCATTAAACATGGAAAGAGGGAAATGAGGGTAGGCACAATCACACTTCTCAGTCCATGCACTGTGGTGGTTCCACTGGCACTACAACCTGCTCTGAAACATTCCCAGCAGCCTTTCAGGGGCACCACTGCCCCTTGCACACCCAGAAATTGTTAAGAAGTTTTCTGTGAATCTTTCTTGTCGCTCTGAAGAAGAAAGTGTCCTGCCCATCAGAGGAGACCCAGCTGGACAATCCCACACAGCCCCTCTGAGATCAGGCAGGGCAGAAGGCAGGGATGTGACACACTCTCCCTAAAGAGCACCAAATCCTCCAAGAGCTCTTAATTAGTACAAGTACCATAAGAGCAAACATTATTACATAAACTCTTTCAGTTTTTTTCTTCAAAAGATTCTCCTGTTTCTGATGCAGTATTCAAATGTATAAACTATTCCCAGGAAGGCCTCTACAGAATTATCAAGTAAGAGAGAATCTGATTGATTTTTAAATGCATTTAGAATATTGCTGCAACCATGGCATTATATAATTAACTTGGTATTTACTTTCTCAGCTCCTTTGCAGTTGCACATTAAACACTCCATGCAAAGTGTCAGCTGATACAATTTCATCATCAGCCACCGGAGCTTTTATTCAACATGGGCTTTTTCATGGGTTTCCACTTCTAATCTAAGTCATATCAAAAGGAATCAAAATACAAAACCAGAGGAAAATTCAAGCTCAATGCATACAATGAGTTTTTAATAAAGAATGTTTGAAGCATCAATATTGCAGCTGTCTAACAAGTCTTCTACATTTTACAGGAAATCTTGATAATTTTTCATCTTAATACAGAACTGCAAATTATTTGATATTAGTGATGTTAATAGCTCATTTTTTTACTCATTTTCTTTAAAACCTTTGATTCTGAACTGTTAGAATAACTGAGATTGACATGAATGGCAAAAAAATTCCTTTTTAAACAATGTAACTCTTAAAGATTGAGACAATAAAATTTATTTTCCCAACTAAGATGGTGAAATCCCTGTTTCGCATTATGCGGAGAAACTCAAGAATTAAACATTCAGGTCCCAGGAGGCTTCATGTCATTAGATTGCTTGAAATATTCCAACATCTGTGCCTTGGTTCTTTCCTTGCCTACATTCACAGAATTTCTGTAAATGTATCTTGTCCTGACCTTTTCAAACTAGACTCCAATTTATCAGATAACCTGCTCTTCCAACAGACGGGAATTACAAAAAGACATATTGGATGCATTTCCTGAGTGTCTTTTCCTTGATTTAAAAAGAACAAAAATAAAAAGCCCATGTACAAAAACCATATAAAAAAACCAAATCCAACTGGTTTCCAAGAACACACCAACCTGCAACAAAATGGCAGTTGTATGCTGGCTTTTCATCAGGTTGTTGATGGATTCAAAGAGTCTCCTCATTGATTCTTCAAATTCTGTTTGTTCTTTGCCTTCATATAATCTGTTGAGAGATGCATTAGGTTATCCTTTCAGGTTTCATTCTCCCAAATGCAACAGATTTAACATTAAATATATATTTCAGAGGCTGATCCAATATTGTGTACATAGATATTTCCCCAATGGGTTATAACTGCTATTCACTGTATCATGTGGGAATTCTTCAGTTTGAACACTACAATAATCACTTTCAATTGTTTTAAAAGTCTCTAAACCATGATACCTCCCAGATTGCAGTTATATAAATAATTTTATTTTCAAAGTAACTTATATGCAAAAAAAAAACTTGTTTTGTTTTTTTCCCCACTACAACAGAGGTACTCCAGGATATTTTTCACAAATGATGACAATTTCTATCTTCTGCTGCTGTTGCCACTTTTTCCAAGAGCTATTTTTACTGGCCCCATTAACCAGTCTGCTTTTTGAAAAAAGTCTCTACTTGACACTTAAAAGTTTAAAAGTGCATTTAAATTGAGCTCAGCCCATTATTTCTCCATTCCGTGTTCTAAAGTTTGAATCCCTCAGATTATCTCTCCAGTATTGCTCATACTGGCTCTTAGTACTAAACACTGCCTACATAAAAAGTAAAAACACTGGTGACATGTGAAATTAGTTATGTGAAACAGCTGTCAAGAGTTAAAGAAAAACAAACTAAGAAAAAAGCCAAGATGACAAGAGAATCCTGAAATGGAAGTAGAATACAGTGAGCTGAATGTTGCCTCTTCTGCTCCATCAGAAGAGAAAAATCTCATTTTAAAGTTATGTATTGCAGTGTCATTTGATTTTCTTTTCAATCTGAAATGTAAGACTGCCTACAATAATAATAATTGTCCAGTGAATTTAGAGTTTCAGATCTCTAGTTAAGGAGGAGTAGATAATGTGTAGTTGATCACCTGAATGTGCAACACATTGCAGTAACCTACTTTATGATAGATTGTCCAATGAACACTTTAAGCTGCAAGATAACACAAGGGATTAAAATGAGGGCCAAATTCTCCCTGAAACAAACTCCTTCTGCTTTCTGACCTTCATCCAGACAAGAAATTTTCCATAATCCTCCACACAATGCTTCCTACCCCAAAACTCTAATATACCCTTCTGTCATGACACCCATGATCAAAATATAAGATAAAGTTGTATTCTGTTCTCCTGAGCACCATCTCCCTCCTTATACAGCTTCACACCTTGTTTACCTGTATCCATCTATAAGTAGTAAGTACCTAGAGACAATAATATTTCTAAGATATGATCCACAACAGCAAATTCCTTCTGAATCTGGTAATTCCATAATCCAGTGAATAAACTTAATTTAAAAAAATTATAAATCTACATGGATTTATTTTTTTTAATGGACAGTGGAATATCACAGCAAAATTGTAGTAGAGCACCCACTGAGCAGAAGGCAGCTAGACCAGAACCTTCCTGTTCTGGTGACTGGCAGCCACAAACACAACACCCAACCACTCCCTCTCCCTGCAGGTCTGAGTCTGCCCTGCCTGACCTCTGCCCCTGCCATCCTTCATGCTCCACAGAGCAAAGGGAAATCACAACAAGCTGGAGGGGCAAACCAGATCAGGGTAAATGAAGAAAGGTGAAGTAGAAAGCAACTGAGGAAGTGAGTCTGTGGTATATGAGGAGAGGACAGTTACCAGTGTGTAATTTTTCTCCTTCCACTTTTCATTTCCTTTGCTCTCCCCTCCTCCTTTCCCCTAAATCTGAACACCACCTGTAAACACTACACCTCAGTTTGCCTGAGCTACACACATCCAGTCCATGGAGTCGTCGCCGTAAACTCCTCAAGAGGAGGCGCAAAACTCTAAATTCAGAGTGGCCATGGCTGCTGCAATGACACTGCTCTGTGCACAGTCTGAGGGGCTGAACACAGTGTTCTCAAGGACAAGTCTCCAGCCTCCAGCCATCTGTTGAGGTGTTTGGCCATGCACTGGTCTTAGGCCAAGCCACCTGACACAAAGAAAAATCACCCTTTGAAACCTGCTGCTATTACTAAATACATCTCTGGAACTTACACTGAGAATCAGAAAGCAGATTTTTGAATATTCCCTCTACAAAACGTATCAGCATTATTTGTATTTTAAAGCAGTTGCCAGTGTTATGTTTTATTTATTAAAAAAAAAAGCCAAAACAACTCTGTTCTAGAAGCAACCTTTTCTATTTCTCAGGTCTCCTATGTCTGATATTAGACAGTTAATTAAATGGCAATGTCTGGGTACTTACTGGGAAAATAATGTCCTTGATCTAACAATGAACTTGAAAACATATTCCAGAGCTTTCAGAGTTCTGAGGATAGGTTCACATTGCTCCCCTCGGCTGGAAGTATCCAAGTATGTCTTCAGAACACTCATTAATTTCCTGAAGTTTAAAAACATTTTTAAAAATAATTTTCATCATTATTTTTTAATTACCTTCTTTAGCTTCTTTGGCAGCTCTAAATATATGTTTGTGCTTGGTCAAGCACACACAAGAAAACAGACTGAGTGTATTTCTGGATTTATGTTGCACAAATTCTGTCAGTATAAACAAATGAGGAACAAATTCTTAGCTGCACAAGCAAGAGAGAAATCTGAAATCCCAGAAGAGCAGCATGACTTTACACAATTCTGGAAGCACCTTTACAGCAGTTTGTAATACACATGCACAAGGTATCACAAAATATTCCTTCTGCCTACCTCCACTGAGCAGTGATTAAACACCACTGCACACTCTAATTAACAGCATGTAAATATTACATGTAAATAAAGCAGTACACAAGAACATCTGCTTAAATTATTTATTTTATTTAAACACTTCCTTACTCTCTATCTAAAAGCAACTTTTTGCTAAAGACACAGCTGGCTACAAAAGAGCAGAAGTTAATCTAAAACTAAGTCCCTAAATTTGTAGTTATAGAAACATTTTAAGTGATTAAAGCAATACTAATGATGCAGTTTTGATCTTAATGCAGCCATAAGAACTAAGATAAGAGTGGTTGGGGGTTTTTTCCCTATGTCTCTACAAAAATGGAGACCTGCTGTCCCCTGCCCTAAACAAACCAAGCCAACAGCCAGTTCTCTGTGTAACTAGTACACATCTCCAGCCTAACTCACATTTCAGAACCAAAATGTTGTGCTTTCAGCCTCTCAGCCTCCTGGGCATCACATCCATTGTGTGTTTTCATTTGCTCCTTTTTACAGCTTCTCTGAGTTGGAACAATATTGATCCAACTTGTATGTAGGGGCAGTGGAGGTTAAGCCCTCTCAGAGCTCTCAGAAATCCAGGAGAAAGGATGACTCAACAGGAACTGAATAAATAGGTAACAGTTTGGCCAACCATCCATATCATAACATGGTTGTAATATGTCTGGGACACAGCATTTCCTTCCTAGTTAGGAGTTAGGCCACACACACTTGTTTATTTCATAAATGATTCTGGAACCAGAGTAAATCCTCCATGCATTCAATCAATAATGCCAAGAAAACACATTATGTGGGGAAAAATCATAAACATTCTTATTTTGTCTCTATCACATTGACTAAGTCACCAAAAACTCCCAGCCAGGTAAGTCTTAGAAATATTTTATGCAAATAAGGCTGTCCTGAGAGGTTCTGTACCCTTCCTTTTCCTCTTTCACAGTACTGTAAAGCATTGTATTACATGTGCTTATTACTGATGGAGTGAGAGAGGATTGAAGAAGGGCACATAGTTGGTGCTTGAGCTTTCTGAGCTCACTAATGCTCACTTCAACTTTGCTGAGGTGTGAGAAAGGGCTGATTTTGCACTGCTGCCTTTCAGCTTTAGGAAACTCATGGTCTAGTGCATGATTTTTGTGACATTTAGTGTTGAGTTAGAACTGAAACTCAACACAGACACTAGAAGATAGCCCCAGCAATTCTAAACCTCCAGTTCAGGTCTTCCCTGTACTATTCATATCCCAAATGAAAGTTCTGCTTCAATCTGCCACTCCATTAAGCTGCCAGAATGAGACATCAGGTAGATTAAAAATCCACATCCATCCTCTTAGGGCACCTGCCAGAGATCTGCACCAGCTGAAGATGTTACCTTCCTTCATAATTCAGTCATTTTATCCTACCATCATCTGCAAAAGCCTATTCTAAATAAAGTAGGAATCCAGGATTAAATTTAGTGTATAACATTCCTGCACAGTATTTTACTCCTTTCTATGAGTCCATGTCTTCCCATCTGGGTGTTGTGTAGAAGCTCCAAAAGTTGAAAACCAATAAATAAATAAAAAATCCACAACAAGTTCATCCATTTGTTACATGGCGTGACCATGTAACAAATACTAAAACTCCATTTCACAGCAGGACACGTAACAAATACCAAAATTCCAGTTCACTGCACTGAACTCCTCCTGACACAACATCAGACTAACATGCATGTGAAGACTTGACAGCTCCCAAACAATTCTTTTTCCTTTGAGTTTGCTTGATGTGGAAAAAAAATGTGGAAATCTATGTAAATGGACTAAGGAGAGCCTCAAGTCCTCACCTGAGGCATTTCTACTTAAGGCCAGGGATACAAATGGAAAGGCTTCACAGCAAAGCATCTTTTGATAAATTTGACAGGATACAGGTGAAATGCTCAGACACAGCAAAATCCAGGTGACAGAAAACAAATGCCATAGCATCATTTAACCCCAAATCATCTGCTATGGGTTCATTAATTCCACTTATAATCAAATATGTCTCAGAGGCAGATAAGCAAGCAGCAGCATCAAAACAACAGTCACCATAAATTACATCAGAAAAGTCACAAGCAGGATTTACTTCTTTATGTGACGGTGGAGAAAGGAAAAAAGAGAAAGAAGAGAAAACAAACTTACTTGTATGCCAAGGTTGCACTAAAGTGCTGCTGGATATATGCTTCCAAAACAGTGTTAAAGTGCTGAAACTTACGGTCTGCAATGAGCCCTATGATATAGATCTAAACAGACAGAGACACATTGAGTCACATTGCAAACTTAAATATTCACTTTCTGAAAATATTTCTGGTAATTTTCTATTGAAGTTTTCAAAGAAATTTGATTTTCAGTCAATGAGTAATATTCCTCAGTTCTGTAGAGACTTTAATTCTCTGAACTGCAAAACGTGATAGTTTGTTCCAACTTCTAAGGTTCTTTTCTTAGACAAATAAATTCGTTGATGATGATTCTTACCAGTGCATCAAAGACAAGGATGTCGTACTCATTACTGTAGGAATGTTCCATCATGATGTTAAACAGGGCATCCAATGTATCCTGGAGAAACTACAGAACATGAAAAGACAAACTGATAACCAATTCAACTTGAAAACCTCACAGGAAAATTGTCTGATAGCAGACCTGGTTTCCCTCAAGTTAGAATTTTACTACCTTTACTGAAGTATCACTTAAATTGAGAAAGCATTTCCAAGGGTTTAGGCTCTAGTTGCTTTAGTTTTAAAAAACCTGCCTTCTCAGACACTAGCAATCAATAATACATGCTTTGCTCAAAGCTTATGGAAAAGATAAAAATATTATATAAATGACAAAACTTGTTAAAACAAGGTTACTTAGTGACACAGATTAGTGGTTGCTATTTTCACAGATACATGTTGATTAAAAAGACTTTTCTTGCTTCTGTGGTCTGATTCAAATTCTGCACTAAATCAAAGAAAATTATCTCAGTGACTTGGGACACAAATCTTTGGGTAAAAAAATCCACTCCTCTTTCTTCCTTTTTTAAATTTAATTCTTATTCCTTCTCTCCAGAGACATCTAATGTTTATGCTTAAAGACATAAATGTAATAGTATATGCCATTTTCCAAAATACTAACAACTTTTATTGATATACTAATTAGTTAAGAAAGTGCTTTGTTGGGTACATAACACTTCTTGGATTTAATATCAACATGCAAATTAATATTAAGAACTGCAAAGAAAGCAGTAGGAATTGTTTGTGATACTTCAGATAGACAAAAGGAAACAGATGAATAGACATTGTGGAAGATATTTTATCATTACTATCTTCATCTCCTAGTAATAATAATCCTGGAAATCTCCCAGCCCAACAATAGGCAATACCAGAGATCTGAAATTAAAAAATAGGAGGCAAGCTGGCCAGCCCTGGGAAGGATCCTGCCCAGATGTTGTCCTTCTTGCTCCCTCTAATGATAAGCTTTGCTCATGTCCTTTGCAAACTAACAAAGGCATTATGTATGAAGGGGCCTGAAGAATAACTATTATTAGAATAAGGATTTAAGGATTTACCTTCACTACTTCCTCTCCATCCACAATCTTCAGCTTTTCCAGGTTCTCCTGGAGCAGCTCTGGCTTCATGCGCCACTTCAGGAGACCCAGCAAGCCCACTAATGGAAAATGAATGGACATACATTAAAATTTAACATCTGATTTATCAATTTGTGCAAAGGTTTTCTTTCTAAACTCCTAGCTGTTTAGAAGGTACATACCATTCTGAGTTAACTTTGTAGAACAAACAAGAGTTGAAATGTAAAATGAATCTCTTGAGCTGACTGAAAGCCCCCCAACAATGCTTGAACTCCTGACTAATGTTGCTCCTTTGTTTTCTGTGTGCAGACGTGTAGAAGGCAATGTCAAATAAGCACTGGCATCCTCCATTTTTTTACTGTCCCCCTGAAAAACAACACACAATTCATTACATATTTCACACCCCTGGATTTAAAGTTAGACTTATTTTGTAGTTCTGTACTAGAGAATTAAATAAAATTGAGGGGCAGGAAGGGACTTTGAGGGGTGACACCCCATGCAGAGTAAGAGCAAGAGCCAATCTCTCATTAAAATGTCAGTGGGTGTGGAACACTGCAGAATACTGAGCATCACCTTGAAGTCTGTACATAGGACAACATGATTGTATTGTCTGCACACAAGTTAAAAGCAGAAAGCAGAACTGAGTAAGGAAAGAATAGCAGTATTATTTTGGTATCCTCATTATAACTCCATACCTGGACCTCGAACATAAGAGATCAGGGCATGGTAAGATTTTATTTTAAATCAGACAGTATGCTGCAGTAACTAAATGCCATAGAATATGTGTTTTTCAGCAGAATGAACAGTACAAAACCAGAGAGCCAACAGAGATTTTTCCCTCCTCTCTTCTATCAACTCCTGTGCCGCAACCCCACAGATTTTCTGGGTCTTGTCTTAGGATTCCCCAGACAGGAAAGAAGTTTTAGACAAAGACAATAGAAATTATGCTCCTCACTGTTTAAAGAACACAGTGTTTCTTTAACAAAACTCCAGAAAATTTCCCGGATGATGATGTCACTTAAAGCTACAACACTGTGACAGATATGACTCAATTGCAGACCTTTAGTCTACAAATGTGGACAAACAAGGAGCTGCAAAAACCATGATCTAGAAAGACATTTTCAAGTTTTGCAATTTTATCTGGTTCAGTGACCACAGAGATGCAGTTTCTACTTTGTATCAAAGAGCCAAGACTAAGAATTAACTGTAAGAGATCCAGACAGACAAGAAGCAAAACACACAGCAGCAAAACACATATATATACAGCAAAACACACAGCAGCACCAACGACAAGAAGCAAAACCTTTATACAGCAAAACACACAGCAGCACCAACATCTATTATTGTATCAAGCTTGCCAAATAATTACTTCCCAAATTTCTGGAAGCAAAATAAACTCTCAACTTCCTTCTTTTGGGACAAGTCAGATAGACAATGGGAAAAAGATGAAGTTTTGATCCAAAAAGTGTCTCAAAAGGATCCAATATCTAAAGAAATTTTAAACTTAGCAGTTTTCAAATTTCTTATTTTGAAAGGCCAGGTGTATGACTGCTTTAAGCACTTACAGCTTGCAATTACTGTTTTTAATACTAGAATAGGCAAGCATATGTCAGAAAATCTGTCTGTTTCTCACAACCATAAAGTAGGTCAACTCCATTTAGCATTTCTCATCGATGCTGTCACTTCAAAAAAATTACTGAGCTGATGCAGAAATGAATTAGGTGGAATTTCACAACTAACATTAGCTACACAGTCCACAATTTTCCTTCTAGTCTCAATATTTTAAATGATAGTTTCAATGAAGAGAAGATAAATAACTATATGCTGCCATTAATCTCTTTGGCTTGCCTAAGCAACTTGATTAAGTTGCATGCATCTCACTTGGTATTAATGATACAGCAAACTTGTTTACTGAGAAGAGTGCTGAGAAATAACTTAAGTGTCGTTTGTACTGGAAGTGATTTCTGGTTCTTAGTTCCTGCTAGACACCATTCTCCAAGTGGGCAAATAAAACAAAAGTCAAAACATCTGTTCTCTGCTTCCTTCACAAAGTTAAAGATGCTGTTTCTAGCTAGGGCCAGCTAAAGTTTTTCTTCACACCTAAAACCAAATTGTTGAAACTTTCAATATTGTACCTGAGGAACTACACAGCAGTTTAAAACGAGCATTTTCCTAAGACTGCATTCCCAGATTATCCATGAGATAAAGATTTCAAGTGGATCAAACACTTCCTATATCCATTAAGAAGAATGGTACCCACCCAAGTACAGAGCTGCAGCACAACTTTCTCTATGCTACAGAAGGCCAAAAGCACAAATACCAGTAAAAAGAAATAATCTCTCACTGTGCTTGGATAACATCTTTTTGTCATTAAAATTCAGAGCAATATTTACTGACAATGGAACAGCGTACACCTTTTCATTTTGTTCAGATGGAAAATAGAGTATCATCTTTGATAGAATAATAAAATCAATCTAGCACTAAGCAAATACACGATGCAGTCAAAGGCAACAGTATGAGAAAAGATGTCTTGTGAATAAAAGAGAGAAATCTGAGCCCATACCTTTAGAACTAACAAATCATGGATGCCATCATGGAGAGTTGTGCCATCCTCCTTCATTAGCCTTACGTAGGCCATTGCAAAATTCTTCTCTCCCTTATCTTTAGCTGCAAAGCAAAAGACCTGGGGTTGACTACCCATCAATGAATTAAAATTCACTAAAGTAAGATTTCCCTACTTACACTCCTGAGTCGACCTGTGCTTGAACATGAAGCGCAGATGGATCCTCTGCATGTCCTCAATGGGGACTGCAACCTTTGGTAAAATCAGAAAACAGTGAGGAGAGTTATGGGGGGTGGTTTCATATGTAAATGAGCCCTCATTTTAGAATAAATAAGCCCCACTTCTTCTGTGTCCATAGTGCCTTTCACAGGCCATTTCAAAATGTTGAGCCTGATCACAGAAGTGAAGTGAGGGCTGGTAAAAAATGATCTGTTAGACTTTGCTCAAAGTCTGGCACCAGCAAAGAAATGAAGCACAGAACCCAGAGTTAATGCACACAGGTGCTAGAAAACAATCACAGTGCAGTCCTACTGCTCACCCTTTTAACCACAGAAAATTAAACACCTCTGTGTAATGCAACTCCCACATTTCAGATACAGAAATTGACAATCAATTTATTAAACAGTATGAAAATCCCAGCAAAATAAATTGATGATTTTTTAGTGATTAAACTTAATGTAAAGCCTTGAAGAGAATCGCAGGACTTTGCAAGGGCTTTATTCTTAAAGCAACATACTTTAGGTCAAACATGCAACAAAAAAGGCCAGCTGTGTAAGGAAAAGCACAATTTTTCATATTATCAAGTTCATAGTTCTAAAAATTTAAGGACTTGAACACCTTTGTGTGCAATCACGACTTCACAAATCTTACTGAACAATGCCTTAATATTAATGGTGCTTTTCAACGGGATCTGCTGTTAGTGATCCTGATTTAATTATGGGATAATTAAGATTTAATTATGGAATTTAATTATGGAATAATTTTTAAAATGAACTAGTACAATAAGCAATAAACAGAATGGGTCAATGTTTTCAAAACAATAAATAAGCTTCTGTTTGAAATCATATTTCCATTCCCTCCCTGTCCTTTACCACCACAGGTAACACACCTTAAGGTAATAATTGCAAGCTTGTCATACATGGCTATTTTGTCTTTAAAACAGCATGCAAACCTGTCACAGTTTATAAGAACTGTTTCTGGCGGCTTCTGGGCATATTCCAATCATGGACATTGAAGCTTGATTAGGTAATTACTAGTGTGTCTCTAAAGAGAAGCAAGACAGTTTTTTCTTTTTGAAATCAGAAGAGGGGTTGGTGTTTTCATTTGGGTTTTGGTTTGGTCTTGTTTTTTAATTGAAGCTCCCCATCTCCATTGTTTCACCAAAATAGAACAAATGCAATATTTCATTTTTGATGAGCCCTGTTAGGACGTAAGGTTATCAGCATTTGTTTTGCTGAACAAAACCTACACACCACTTTCTAGGCCAAATTTCAAGCCTCAGTGATCATGTATCTCTAATAACTGATGTATGACTAAGGCTTCATGCTTCAGCTGTAGTCAGGCACAAGATGGTTTTTGGAGGAAGCTGATGCTGTGCAACTTTTCTGTGTGAGGCATTAAGAAATGAAAAAATAAAGTGAGAAGTTTCCACACCATACCTTCAGTGTCTCCATCCATCGTGGCTGCTTGACCTGGTAGTAAACAACGGATCTGTACTCGCTCACGGGTTTGTCCCCTGCTCCCAGGCACACGGTGTTCTTACAAAAGGAGGGAACAAACACTGCTTAGTGCCTCATTCGTCTGGGTACATTCTGGAGCAGTTTTGGATAAATTAACTTGAGCAAAACCAAAAAGTCCCCAGAGGACCTCTTCTCAGAACCCCGAGCTGGGAGTTCCTGGCCCTGGGACGCGGCCTCCCCTCACGGGCTGCGCTCCCCTCACGGCGGGTTTGATTTGGGTATGGCATCATCCAAAGTTAAATAATAATGACAGCACCAACAGAGGGGAAGCACTAACATGAAGACACTGCATTTTCCAAGCCTCTGAACACAATGGAAGTAAACATTGACCATAATCTACGGGTTACAGCCAGTGTAATTGCATTTTACAGGGGTCACACACAGACGGCTCTAGGAGATGTGTGAAGAACATAAAATTGACTTGATTTCTCCATCTGATGAATTTGAATAACCAACATCTCAATTAGTAGAAGAAATACAAAAGGAAAAAATTTAAAATCTCGCTCCATTATTCTGTTTATTTCTCCATTTATTTTTAAATACTTTCTTCTGGCCCAGTCTGAGCAGCTCTAGGCCACACACCAGAGGTGACTTCTAAACTGGATGTTGTAGAGGCACCAAAAATAAACAATTAGAATTTCCCATTCTTTAACAACCATCTGAACTAGGACAGAGCTAAGTGAAAGATTTGATCAGCTTCAAAACTTGTGGTTTTCCTTAGTGAGTCTGTGAAGACTTGGCCTGCATCTGTCTGCTCTGGCTGACTGCAGCTGGGCTGTACATGCAGAGTAAAAGTTACTGCTGGGCAGGGAGGCACCAAGATCCTGATACCTGCCAGGCATGAAACCAAAGTCCCTGAAGGAAGCAAACTTCTTAAATTCTCTACTGAAGGCTAAGGTTCAACTAAGCCAATCCAGGCTGCACTTACAGCTGCACAGGTACAATAATCCTGCTGAAAATCCAGTGAACCTTAAAAGTCTGCTTCAAACACCAGGATCGCCTGTGAGCAGAAGGGTGTGATGCTGGTACCTGAAGATGATCTGTATGGTCTGGTAAGAGGGTTTTAACAGCAGAGAGCTATGTGTCATCTGCCTGAGCAGAGATTTTTCAAGGTTTATGCACCTACTTGTTTGTCACCTCCATGACATTCACTTGGAGCAAAAGTCCTGTTCCTTGTAACAGTAAATCAAGGGCTAGCTCTGCAACTGGAGCTAGTTTGATACCTGAACAGAACCAACCAGTTTCCTGTGTAGTAAACATATTCCTGTTATGAGAAATATTGATATAAATTCACAGGTTTGAAAGTCTGTTGGTTTGGGGTATCTTTACAGGCTAAAAGGAAAAACCAGTCACTTTTGCTATTTCTTGCATTCAACAGTATTTCAATTACCTCCTCAAAATTGTTGCTTAAATATATCCATTAAGGCATATTACCCACAGAAAGCATTTTCATCTTTCATGACATTTCATCTCAAAGACAATGAGACAAATTCACTTTCTCCTAAGATTTGCAGAAATTCTGTATCTGCAGAACTGAACATACATAATATTGGAGTGCAGGATTTAATGCGTGGTAATAGGTTTATTTCGCTAAGGAATATTTTTGTTTATATGTGATTAGACAGAATACAGAATAGAGTTAACTTCTGTGCATGCAAGTCATGGTCAGGTGCTGTCATAGGTACAGGCAGTGTTTTGTAATCAGGGCTCCACTTCGTTGTGTGGACCTTAAACACTATGTGGGATTAAAATTTTTTTACTCAAGCTTTCAACTTACATTTTAAGCAGTTAGTTGCAGTTCATAAAGAAGTCATGAACCACAGTGTCCTATTTAATCTTTATTTCATCTCAAGAATGTCTTTATGATTTCACCCTCGTGATCCCAACACTATAAACTCAGAAAATGACAGGTCAAAAATCCCCCTGAATACCAAACTGGTGATAAACCCTAAGGAAAAGACAAAGGATCTTCAAAATGGGAACAGACAAGCAAAAAGACACTGTAAATATTTATGTTGCATATGTAATTGTTGTCAGTAATTTCATTCTTTGCCATGTACTTAATTCAGTGGCAGTGACACAGACTTCCTGGCACAAATCAAGCATTTGTTATGTAGCAGAAATAGTACTTCTAACATTTCAGTGTGCAAATTGCATTCCTCTGAGAATTTCCTCAAGAAAAACCCTAGAGTAAGAACGCAGTAATTGTCAGAATCAGCACTTGTTCCTTGGCACAGCTAAAATAGGTCATTCAATGTTATTCCTTGTTACATTTTTATGCAAGACTTTTATAGGGCTTTAATAGATTTTAATTTTTTTAAAATCATAAAGCTTATTTGTCACAAGATGTCACAGGATGACACAAGGAAATTGAGTTTTTGAATAGTGGTGTTTTATTAAATGTGTAAGTTAAGCCTTACATCAAAAATTCAGCTCATGTTTCTATGGCCCTTATTGCAGAAAAAAAGGAAAACTTACAGGCAACACTTTTCCTTCTTCATCACAGACACACATTATCACTTCCACATTTCTCTGAGTTGTTTTGTTGTATTTATCAAAATCTCCATACAGCAATGTAATATATATGTCATTTCTTATATCTCCTAAAAGAGAAATTGAAAGGTTAAAAAGCAATTAAAATGCTATGAGAGCATAGGATCGGGTGAACTGCACAGGTGTACCTCACTGTTAGCTGTGAAACAGATAAAAATTTATTATTTTGCATCTGAACTTAAATTTTCAGTTCTTTATCTTTGCTAAGGCAAAACTAGGATGTGAGGAGAAGCAAATGGGAGCGCGGAGTGACTCGATGCAATTCTCGTCCTGCCCCGACACCTGCTGGTGAGGAGGCAAACTTTGAAACTAAACCACAACATTGCCCATCTAGAACAATCTCTAAAATTTGAAATGGGCTCAGGCTTTTCCAAACTTCTGAAATGTTCAATCCAGGAATTATGAAAATATTTGGAAACTTAGAATTCTTTAGTAGCAGACAGCAACAAGATCTGTCCACGGTTTGCTTTGCTTTTGGTTTCATTTATTTTATTTACATATTCTTTTCATTATTATATTATTACAGCATATTGGCAATCATTTTATTTCATTTTGGCCAGTTCCATTTGCTACTCTTCTGCAGTCAGAGGAGGAAGAAGCTTTACCTTATAATTCCCATCAGGAATTTCCCCCAAATATCCAGCTCTCTCTGGAGGGAGCTTCATATTTTAATTCTCTCCTCTGAATGAATTCATACAACTTTTAAAAGGATCAAGATTTTACTCGAGTTGGGATGAGGGAGGTTTTTGTAGTTTGTTTTTTAAAAAGGAGCCCAGCAGACAGTGATTTTGATTGGAAAATTTGCGCACTGATTTTGACTGGAAAATATCTTGTCATACATACAGATGAAATCAAGATATTTCACATTGTTTTGTTTGTTATTATTAAAGGACAGCAATAACTTTCAATACAAACAAGGTTCATTTAAAATTCAAGTGACATCCACCATAACCTACAAGTTATGTACAAGGAGATAGGTTTATCCCTTACTGTCTGGATTTTATTTTTCCTGTTTAAGTATTAGAAACGACTTTCCAAGGAGTTCACTATTTTATATAATAGTGAAATAATAATATGGGAACAAAACTTACCACGAGTGAAATATAAAGATCCTCTGAGTTAGCCATTACAGAAATCAGTAAGACAGCAGCTGATTTAAAAAGCAGCTGTTAAAAAGCAGCTGATGTTTATTAACATAGGGAATGAGAAGAAATCCCTTCCTATCAGAGAACAAAGCACCTCCTACCTGGCATGATTATTTCAGGGAATCCCAGCTTTCGAGCAACAACCGTGTTTCTGTCTACAAGGTGTGGGTAATCCTTTCTAGTCTGAATCACGTCTCCAACCAGCATTTTCACTGTTACCCACAGACCTATGAAGCACAAAAAAAGAAAAAAAAAATTACATTTTTGGTACGAAAAAAAAGAAAAATCTGTCTTCAGATGATTGCCTCTTTTACCCACCAAAACACGGATAAGAATTTGCTTTCCCACTTCCTGCAGATGAAAGTTAAAACTCTATAATGCCACACTGTCATCACTAATTTAAATAACCTCTAAGATTCTTTAATAAACAAATGGTTCCTCGATTCCAGCTTCAAAGCTGACCCACCTCCATGGTGGTACTACAGCTCCACAAAAAATGAAGTTTCACAAAAATACTGTGTTACTTAAAAGAAAATAATGAAAATGTACATTACCTTGTCCACCACTGTCTCCTTTTGATGCAGTGATTTTGCTTAGGAGACTGTGCAAAAAGTCATTCTCTGCCACTACCCTGCAAGAGAAACAGCAATGTCTGCTCAGGAATTGAGTGCTAAATATATCAGACACCATTTAGAACATAAGAGACTAACAGCCTCAGTCTTTGCAGTATTGCCTGATTGTGATATATTGGGTATTTTTATTATCTCTCACTCAAGTTGCAGCCCACTCACATTCAGTTGTGTGTACACTTAAGTGAGAAAGATTCAGCCAGCCACCAAGAATGGTGTTTTGTGACAGGGACAATGTGAGTGCACTCACCAATGTGCCACTCCAGCTCAGTCCACTCTTCCTGCCAAACAGCCAGATAAATGAACTTGGAATTTTTATCAGCTACTTTTGAATTTAGAAACAAATTCTCAAATTAGAAACAAGTGAAAAAATAAACCAGTGTGTCATACCTGAGTCTTTCAGAATTAAATTTACCCTCCATAGTACATAGGAGCAGTGCTATGTAGGGCACAAAGTTATTTCCAGTATTTCCACTGGTATCTCTGAATTTGATCTGTGAGCATCACATTTTTAGGCAGCTGCTCTGGCATTTCTTCTGAAGATAGTATATGATAATTCTATTACTTTTTGACGGAAACAGTTTTTAGTTTTTAGATTTTTCCCAAGTTCTAAACAGAACCAAGCTCATAAAATAGTAGATATCCTTGCTTGTAAATCTCACTTGTAACTATTTGACTTGGGTTTGTGAAATCAGACATGGTACCAGTTGTCTGAAGGAGCACATTCATGGAATTATTCTTTAATTTAATGTGCTGTGGTACCTCTGCAAGCCTTAAATGCCATTTAAACTCATACCTAAATAATTAACAGTATTACAACATAAAATTGTTAAAGGAAAACTTTCTTATTCTTTAACTGTTTCACAGATTGTTACAGGAACAGAGATAGATAAATATTTTCTTTCGCATATAAAAAAGATATCTATGACACTCTTACGGATGAAAGGGAATGAAATGCTGCTTCTCTTCATCACTTTCAGATTTTCCTTTTATGATATCTGTAATATCCATGACTAGAAGAATAAAAGAAAATTCATCAGAACATAGAAGAGCATTTCAGAATAGTTTCTCTTATCTATGAACATTGTGCCTCAAGGTAAATGTGGATTTTTCAGCAGCAGGGCTGGGTTTGTGGGGCAGAGCATTTTGCAGAGTCCACACTACAAATATGCTGCCGTGGAGAGAGAGGGAGAATTCAGTCTAACTTGGGAATACAAATATCAGAGCTTTGGGGACATAGGCACTGACTTTATTTCATCTGCAAGGGAATCTGTCATTAAATTGCTCCTCTGCTTTCACTCCCACAGCTTGGCACTCTGTGAATAATTAGGAAATGAAATTCAAAAGTGGATTTCGGACTTGAACTAAAACTAAAACATATGTGCAGTCTTTACAGACTTCAAAAAGTACAGAAACAATTGATAGAGCTGATGGGTTTTCTGACATGCCTTGGTAGAGATTTTAATAGTCCAGGGCTGCAAAAATCACTGATATCCTGGTTCAGCCATGGCACAGGAGACAGCAGTACCTGCCACGCCGAAGGGCCGCCGGAGCCCTTGTGTGTATTTCTTGGAGTTACTGTCCCTCAGGTCCATCCTGCCCACTCGCACTATCTGGCAAACTAAATAAATTTTGTCTCTGCTAAGGTCTTTATTTCCAAGATCCTAAGATACAAACAAAAAAGAACCATGGCGTTACTTGGGTAAAAAGCAAGTTGTGAAATTGAAACAGGACCTGCAGCAATAAACTGAATCTCAGCAATCACTAGAAAAAAAGAAAAAAATAAACAAAAGACCCCCAAACCAAACAAACCCCCAAAAACTCAACAAATGAAAAAATCTGAGAACATCAAAAGGATGAAAAAATTGACAGTTTAAAGTTTGAAAAAATATAAGGTAAGATAGAGAGAGTAATAACAATCAAGAGATACAGCAGATAAAACTAAATAAATCAAGCCATCAAGAAATTCATGAAGCAGCAAAGTGATCTGAAAGAGGCCACTGAAGCATTGTCACTTCCCTGAAGAACTTAGTGACTTGTCACCTTGCTCTGTTTGTGGGATTACCTCTGCTTCCTTAGTCATCTTGATCACTCTTTATGAGATCTGACAGTGACCACAGAGAAGAGAATTTCATTTGCAAATACAAAGGGAAACAAACTGGAAAACACTCACTGTGAACACCACTTTAAGATTGTTGAGCATATCAATTTCCTTTGGAAAGCCGCGACTCCCCCATCTCACCAAGTAGTTCTCACTGTTTGGAAGATAAATATCTCGCTGTCAAGGGATTTAAAAATTCTCCCTTTACACAGTACAAAAGTTGCATAACAGACAGTCTGTGGTGATGATTCAAATCTAAGACCAGACTAAAAAGACAAGAAAAACACTATACAAGTACCAACAGTAAGTTTTAAAAGAGTAACTTGAACATAACACAAATGGACACCTTTTTTTTGAGGCAACGTTACCATTGTCATAGTCTGTTTGATGGGAATACTCAACAGAATCTTAATCTACCCAGAAATTTGTAAATTTAATTCTTTTTCCACTCCTCCCCCTCCAGCACTCTACTCCAAACACCACAATATTGCCCATCTAGAACAATCTCTAAAACTTGAAATGGGCTCAGGCTTTTCCAAACTTGTGAAATGTTCATTCCAGGAATGAACTATGAAAAATATTTGGAAACTTAGAATTCTTTAGTAGCAGACAGCAATGAGATCTCTCCATGCTTCGCTTTTGGTTTCATTTCTTTTATTTATATATTCTTTTCATTATTATATTATTACAGCATATTGGCAATCATTTTAGTTTATTTTGGCCAGTTCCATTTGCTACTCTTCTGCAGTCAGAGGAGGAAGCTTTACCTTATAATTGTTGACTTCTGGGGGTCATATAGGGACATAAAGAGCTCTGCATCCTCTCCCATTCTGCAGACAAAATTCCTCACAAACACATACAGGCTGTGGGTGGGGGATGAAGACATCCGGGAGTAAGATGCATAATCTGGCTGGTCCTTTGACTAATCAGGAAGAGGAAAATCAGTTAATAATAACCCAGGAATTAAAATGCTGCTATACTACAAGCAGCTTTACATTAGGTATATGTAATAGTTAAAATTGAAAAGGAAACCAGAGGGTTGGACTCAGTAATTATCATAATTCTCTTCCATCTTGAGCTATTCTGTGACTCCCATGTCTTAGGCCAGTTTTTCAGCCAGTAGGCAATGATGTAAAGGGGGAAATATTCCCCCCACTCTTAAAGAAAAGAGCAAGTATTAGGATGTCAGCACAGATACAAGCCTACAAGCCTGAAGGAATTTATTTTTGAGCACAGTAGGCTGTAGCAGAAGGCCTATGATCCACATCACAGAGGGGTTGCAGTGTGCTAGAGCTGTAGCAAAAGGAAGTCACTGTCTTTGAAGAGGAGACAAATAACATGCTGAGATCAGTTCACAGCTGAGCAGGTTCACTGACTCAAAAATAGGCTCCTGAATTCTTCTTACCTCCCATCTTAACCATCAAGAAGAAGCTTCTTAACACTTCTAAACCCATTGTTTGTCTCTATTTTAAAAATAAGTCACCACAGTCTATCACAGACTCCCAAGTTTCATTTTCCTTATATTGTCAGTTAATTACAAGGTGCTTTCCAGTGATTTGTCATGGGTGTTATTGAAGTGTCATGACAAAACAACTATCTTCTCTTTAGTGATTTACTTGCTTTTTTACAGTTCACTTTCTCATAAATGGAGAAAGGAACCAAAGAGGCTTACAAATCCTTGCAGAGGTTTAATATTGCAAAAGGTCAAGGAAGTGTAGTCACCTGCTTTGCATTTAAAAAGATTTAATTCATGCACTTGTCAGCTTTGCTTTGGCACATGAACTTCTGGTGTACAGAAGATTATGCTGAATTCACCCCAGTTCCTCTTCAGTGAGCTTAAATTCTTCAGCTCCATCAGACTAAACAGCAAGCAGCAACACTTAGCAAACAACCAGTGTAGTCACAAGAGCTTGTGAAAACAAGTTGTGGTCAGTGCTGCTTTGCAGCCTGAGCTCTAAGTGTGTGACTATTCCCTGTGCAATTCAGACTATTGAGCAGTCCAGGGATGGAGTGGAGACATATTTCAATAAAGAAGTTCAAGAATGGATTTAGAACCAGCTTTAGACACGAGATTTGAGCCCAGCCCACAGCACAAACGCAATTCAATTTGAGGCTTAGCCATATTTATAACGCAAGACTGTGGATCTACTCTTAAGTCAGAGGAAAAAGTTTCCACCAAATTTTATGGTTCCATCCTTCAACCCTTAGAAGAGTTTTTGTTTGGATTTTAGCAAAGGAAGCATCATGTTTAGCCAGCCATTCCTACCATTTCCTCCTTAATTCTCTCAGTGATTTTATTAGTTGCTTCTTCATGTGCATGAAACAGGCTGATAACACTGGTTTTATCTGGATCCAAGATATTTCCATCCTCATCTCTAACTATCAGATCAAGCTCAAGTACTCTGTGAAAATACAAGAGGCATAATGGTAGGGTTATTTCCTTCCAAATAAAGAAAGCTTAGAAATGTAACAAACTAGGAGACACTTAAATCTTTAAAGTTCTACAATTTAAATAAATGCCACAATATTTAATGAAGAAAAATTTAGCTATACCCCATGATTTAAGCTGCTGCCCAATATTTAGGAATTTTTAGAATTGTCACCAAAGCATTGAAATGCCTCTCACATAAAATAGACCCACCCTGTTCAATGATTTCTAGCAGTCTTCATTGCTCTTAGCTTTTAACACTCAATGTTTGTAATCAAGATGTTTAGGATCTTCCTGTTAACTTCTGCTTTTATGTTGCTCCCTCAGCCTTTCTGTCCCAATACTTAACTCTGCTCTCCTCTGCCCTGCTCTCATACAAGTCATGCCTTTTTTCCTGCCATTCTTTTTCCCTCTCCCACAATTTCCCTCTTTTTCCCCTCAACCCTCGTTGTCATTTCCCCTTTACTCCTTCTCCACAGTTTGGCAAGCTTCCTTCACAGCACACAACTCAATGCCACACTTTTGGGAGCTTACAACACCTTCCAGCTTGCAATCCAAATAATTTTAAACATCCCCTTCACCCTTGCTCTTCCAAAGGAAGCACTTTACTGTCTCATAATACAGAAAGAATGTAAGACTGACAAAACAGAAATCTGAAAGCAAATGAATTTTAATGTTGTCTTAATCACAGCTGGGCTTCTTTGATTGGAGAACTTCAAAGTGGATTCTGGTTTTGAGTGAGCATTCAGCTCCACACAGCGCAGTAGGATATGTGTATTTCATAGTGTGCTCTGAATGAATACAATTTATAACCAATTTGCATCCAAGTCACAGTGAACAAGTTAAGAATTTCATAACACCTTGTGGTCATTTTTATGTGCAGCCACAGGTAATTGTAGACTTTCAGCTGCACAGAGGCCTTCAGGCCACAACAACCACAGTCACTTAAAACAGCAAATCACAGTTTGTAAGCAGATTCCAATGCCTGTAAAAACAGTACTGTGAAGATTTCCTTAACAAGCTCTCTCTCCTCACACCTCATCAGATGGTGGGACACCATTAACCTCACACAACCCCAAAAGTTTTGCTAAAAAGCATGTTGTGTTGCAGTGACTTTTTATTAGCGAGGAGCAGACAAGACACTTTGTCAAATAACTATTCTGTCCCTGGCAGTTTCACTTCTATTACCAGAACCAGAGTTCTGCCTGGAAATTCCCTGGTGAATTGGGTGTGGATGTGTTTATTTGCACACTTAGTGCAGTTTGCCAGCACCACTTTTGAGGGTCACTTGCTGCACATAGGCCATGGTTGTGACAGATGGACAAGTTTTGGACCCCAAGTATGCTGTTGATACATGTACAAAGAGGCTGGTTATCTAACCTCAAATCTTCCCAATTCATAGGTTCATGTATTTATAATGAAGAAACAAATCAATATTTTCAAAAAGCATTTTGCTATGAAAAGCCTCATCATGGTATCCACTATCAGCACAGGAGTTACAGGGAGAAGCCTGAAAAGGAAGATTCTATATAAACCACACTTTTGAATTCCAACCAGTAAACATGAAAACTTCATCATCACCTCTTAGGTGCTGTGCTTTAAACTAAATAATGCTTTCCAGAATCCACTTACTTGTTACCATAGTCAATTTTAGATGTGACTTTCTGCTTGAGTTCTTTGAGCTCATCTTTTGGCAAAGTCCCAGACAGAAGCTGTGACCGCCACTCCATCAAGTCACACATCATGGACTGCACCTGCTGGAACCTGGCTTTCTTGTTTGTCTGAGAGAGAAAAAACCATCAGTGAGTTTCAGGCTTTGAGTTGAAGTGAAACACTGGGCTTGACCATTAAAGGTTACATGTCATATTTAGTGCTAAAAGACAGCAGGAACAAGAAGTAGGCAAAATAATGATGTCTCATCCCACAAATTCTTAAGGACAGAATATCCCACATGATCACAAAGAAATAACATGAAATTTTGTATTGGGATCGGGAATTGCATTATTTGTTTTATTTAATCGTGTAGTTTTAAAATTCTTTAACAAATTCTCATCAAGAGAAAACATTACAAAAACTATTAACTTCTGCATGAGATACTGATGGGAACAACAACACTTGAGTGTGTTATTAATGCATTTAAGAGATAAATGAGAGAATAAACAGAAGTGACTAAAGCAGTTCTAGTGTCATTCACTGAAAATAAAGCAGGGTTTTCATAGCTGACTTAATCAAGAAGACTAAAAAGTGGCATTTTTCAGAAAACTACAGCACATTCAAGATCTCTTTGCCCCAATAGAGATAAAGAAGAATTCAAGTGGCTGGGATCCTGGAATAGTCAGCACAATTATTGAAATTGCCAATTGTTAATGGCTATTTGCACCCAGTAACCCTTGAACAACTTCTGTTCCAGCAGTCCATGAGCACCATAAATCTTTTTCAAAATCATCCCAATTATCTTTTATTCTCGTATCTGGAAACTTTTCAATGCTACAAATCAAAGTTATGAAGGATTTACCATGCACAGGATACAAATAGGCATGAAGTTACACCACCCCCCAGCGATGTCAGCTTTCCATTTACAGAACCACAGAACCATCCAGGCTGGGAGAGATCTTCAGCATGATCCAGCCCAAGGCTGGATTTAAAGTCACTAGGCATATAAAGCCACTGAAGAAAATCTTAGTGGTGAGAAAACAATTTCTTAAATCCACCCAGACCCTGACCTGAATGTAGGAAGAGACACCAATTTGAACAAGGCCCCAGGGTGCATTAATAGGACTTAGAGGTAACAAACAGCATGTAAAGTATCCTACCACATAGAGCTGCTTCCAGATGCTTCCCCATTCCCAGAGAGTAGTGGTAACTTCTTGGACTAAGGGAATCTCAGCAGGTATGACATTTTCTGTATGTCTAGGAAAGAGAAGGAAAGAGCAAAATAGTGTCTGATTTCATGGGTGTATCTTATACTCACTCTGGGTGAGGTACAGAAATGCCTTAAAACTCATTCTTTAGCAGACAAGCTCAATAATGTAATAAACCAGATAAATTCAATACCTTTTCTTTTCAGCAGCAGCTTCCTTGATGTGGATGAAGGATTTAGGAAATATTCCCTGATGAAGGAGCAAAAAATTATAAATCCACACTTATTCTCCAAAAACATTTAGGTAACAACCATGGCTGTGAACATAAACTGTAATGACAAACTGTAATACCCAAACTAACTCCTGGTTATTTAGCTTTCTGTTCAGATGGATGCATTTCTATTTGACAGACAAATAATTGAAGTTTTTCATTTCCCTTCAAATGTAGAGTGCATAGGCATCTTTCTTCCTAAGTAACACCATTTTCCACCCCAGAAAACAGTTCAATTAAATACAATTTAATTAAATACAATTTAAATTCAGTAAAGAAACATTGTGTCTGTGCATCATCTTATATCTATTTTAACTGACATCTGTAGAAGACAAATGGGCACCAGACCAGAAGTTCTAATGTGACTATCCTTGTTCTACAAAAGCTGAAATATCTCAAGTCATCCTAAAGGAAAGTTTGACATTCACTCTGTCCATGAGAATCCTCCCCTGGACTGGAAAATCTCATTTTGGTAATTCACTAGATCCTTCCTGGATTCTCTATTCAATAACTCACATGTGGTACTTCAAGTACCACAATAATCCAATATCATGTGTGCTACTTCACAAAGCCTTTCTCTGAATCAGATTGCAGCTTTTAGAACCATTTTCTTTTAAGCACTGGATCTTAATCAAAACACGATTGTCTTATCACTTCCACTTTCATTAAGATTGAAGTTCAAAAAAGTCCATGAAGAAGCAAAGCAAAAGAAGAAGGTCCCAGTAATGGTAATTTTACTGATATCTTAGTACATGAAATTAATAATACTTCTTAAAGCACGTTATGCATGATGATCTTGAAGCCCTTTAGCAATATTAGGAACTAATTAAGAATTAGTTAAAATAAAGTGGTTAGTTCTGGTAAATATTTTCTTTTTTTAGGCTAAATTTTAATCTATGTTATGTAGAATAAATGATAATAACATTTTCAGTCAAAAGAAGTGTCAAAGTAATTAAAACACAGGTGCAGTGTTCTAATACATTTGCATTGCTGCTCCTAGAAAATCTTATACCAAGAAGAAGTTACAAACAAAAATGCTGTTATTCTAGAAAAGTGCAGTTGAAACTAGAAGTAATTTTCTTGCTACTTAGCTCAAGAGTCATCATACCCAGGGTAAAAACTTTTTCTCTGTGGCTTTCCATTTTCAGGTCTAAGAATACTTACTTTAAAAAACTGTTATGATTTTTGTACCTTAGAGATATTTAAGAGCTTAATCCTCATACGAGTTGTTTATATTGTTTGTGACCTAAAGAATCCTTGGAAAAAGTACAGAAACAAGCACATCTAGCAGGAAATTGAGTCAAAATTCAATTGAAATGGTGGCTTCAACAGTTGTTAACCTGAAGGCACAGTCATTTCTTCTTCATCGATCTGCTTTTCCCAGCCCTTGCTTCTATTTACTAACATGGTCCAGGACGAATGCTGAGCATTTTACTCATCTTGAAAGGAAAGAGTGCAAAGAGCTGACTTGAGAGATCAGCACAGAGAGATCAGGACTATCTAGGCAGAAATTTCAAAAACCCACGTCACGGGCTGCCCCCTTCAGAGCAGTCTCACAGGAAAGGACAACGTGATCTTACCTCTGCTCCTTTGTACCTCACTAGGTAACCCCTGTACCAATCTAAAAGGAAGAAAAATCACTTGGTATGACAAAAAACCCATGCATTACAAAGCACACAATAAAGTCATGGGGTTTATTTCACATAAAAAATACTTAGCATGGTATTTGTAAAAATTAATAGTTACTTCAAACATACAGAGTTTCAAGAGAGTAGCAGGGATTATATTAAACATGACTTGCATATTATCAAATATGATTGCATTGTCTGCTTTCAAGCCTTGCACAGTAAGTACAGATAATTGTACACAGAACTTAACACCCCATGCTCACATTAAAAAGGTAGAATCAGATATTTGTTTTGCAAAGTGATTTGTGCACACCCTTAAATATCTACATTAGCCATCACCCCCGTGGTCCTGGGGAGCCCATGAAGCTCTTACTGTTCCAGGCCCAGTATTAATCCAGTGCAGCACATGGTTGTTACAGATCCAATTTCCTTCAATGTGATCAGGTTAAGTCATTTTTGTGCCATGAGAAGCTATGGCTTTTGGACACAATTGTAATAAGCAGCTTCTTGGTGTAAATTGGAATGTCAAGAAACCTCAGGGCCATTATTTGGCTTGTGCTGCACTGGCAACGAGAAAACCCTTCTGAAAGGCAGGAGGGCAGAACTGCAGCAGGGGCAAGTTAAAAATTCATTCAGACTTTCTTCCATCTATTCCACAGTTCAGTCTCAATAAACTACAAAAAAAGACCCACAAAAAGCAGAGTTCAGCCTTACTAAATAAGATCAGAGGCCACACCCATGTGCACACACCCCATCATGAAGAATCACCTGCACAGCAACAACGCTTAACTGTGTTGAATTTTTTCATTTTTCATCCACAGAAAGAATTTGTGACCAAAAGCAGACGTTTTCTAATTGTAATTTCATGAGCAGATATGATCTCTTTGCTATCACCTTTCTCTCACAGGTATTGCAGCCATGCAAGCAAAGCATAAAAGAATAAAAATAAATCCCAAATGCCAAACAGCTCAGTCAGAAAGGCAATGCTAAAAGTCCCAGGATGATTGCTGACCTCAAATAAAGACTCAGGACAGATTTTTTAGGTTGCTCTGCAGTGGGATTATTTTCCCTCAGTGTTTTATCAACAATAAAATTCCATCTTACTGCTAAAAATGAATTATTTGCACATAGACTCAATTTACAACCAAGTGTGTAAAATTGGTTTCATCCCATTTGCTGTGAGAGCACATATGTGTTCTGTGCATAAATTTTGTGCATGCAAAACCAACTAAACAGGACATAAAAGGAGCACAGGAAGAATCCTGTCACTGTTGGTTACTCACCAGCTGCAGCAGGCAGCATATTTTACAGATATCTGATAAGAAATGAACTTCACTCACACATTGAGAAGGATTCCTCTTCTTCATTGACAAACATATTTCATAAAGCAAGGCATGACAGAGCATATCAAGGGCAGGGGGTTCAGAAAAGACTTTTAGATAAAAAATAATCCCATAACTTCAGCACTCCGCTCACTAGGCTGGCTGACAACAAATGGACCCCAGGAACCCAAAGCCTGAAATGCTATTTCTGCAACTAACACACAACACAGGGATGAGGAGGTTCCTGGTTTGTGTGTGTGTTTTGTTCTTGGCCAAAATGTTTAGAATGGAGGCTTGAAGAATTACTTTTTTTAGGAGAGGACAAATTATTGTGACTCTGTTGACTTCTGAGTGATACCAATATTTTCACTGACGCTTAAAGATGTTGAATTAATCATACAAACAGAAGAGAAACAATTATGGTTTTGTGCTCCAGTACTTTGTAAACGTGGTTTTTCAGGTGCTCCTCCTTCAAATCCCTTGTTGTTTCCGGACAAAACAACCTAGAGCTCTTTGGGGTGGAACAGGCTGGGTTCAAACAGCCCCAAAATCTTTGCAGCCTTGTGCTCACAGCACACCAGGAGTCTCAGCACTGAGCTGGCTCTGCCACTGTGCCATGCAGCCATTGGCCTCTCTCTAACATA
Source organism: Geospiza fortis (assembly GCF_000277835.1). NCBI lineage: Eukaryota > Metazoa > Chordata > Aves > Passeriformes > Thraupidae > Geospiza > Geospiza fortis. Next base: position 1,106,896 of record NW_005054386.1, read on the forward strand.
ACTGCAGTCAGTAAGACACACATTCTATCAACAGAAGAGGGTTGTAGAAGATAATTTTATAATATATTTTTCAAAGCTTTAAGCAATTTGTAATTTTTTAAAAAACTCTTGATGTGGTCAAATAGCAAATCACTCTTGCAGTGCCATTTGCAGATACCCGACTGCTGAGTTAGTAATAACAACTCCACTCTCCTTGCTTTAATTATGAGGTTCCCATTTACTAATGGAACCTCAGCAGCTCTGTGAGACTTACAGAGAATCAGTGGGATTGGAAGATACTGACTGTCCATCATGCACAACTTGTACTTGTCCATCATGGAATTCTGCTGTTTAACATGTTCAATATTTTGGATGGCTTTCAGAACTGTTTCTGTCATGCTGACACTCAGATTTCTTTAACTGTGTTTCCTCATTATACAACAGGATGATGAGGGTGCTCAATATCTCCTAGCAATAAATATTTAGTTTAGAGGCTAAAAGTGTACTCCTTTAAATCTTAAATCAAATTTAATGCAACTCCCCTGAGGTGTATCACAAGCTGGGAGAAACTTCACAAACTCTACATTCACCTTGATGACTTCCTCATTTGGTAAAGGCATCCCAAAAAACCACATCTGCTGTAATATGTCTAATTTTGGCTCTTCAGAAAAGATTAGGTTCTTCCTCAAAATACAACACCACCACAAAAAAAAGGGCATTAGAAAGCTACTGATGTAATAGAATACAGGGAACTGCTGTGAGGTGAAAGGATTGTTATTCACAAAGAGATGGAAAATGTGACTTACCTTCACAGGACTCCAGGATATGCACCACATCACCAATCTGTAGAGATAGCTGTAGTACCCCTGTACCTTTGAAATTGTATATAGCTGGAAAATTAAAGGATGAAAATAATATTTTTCAATATAGCCACACAGCACAGTGAAACTGAAATCCACACGTGGTTATTAAGGTTTGGACACTGGGATCAATACACCAGGCTAGACAAACAGAACTATAATTCTATCAAGAAGCTCCATTTGTCAGCATTAAATAATCTCTTTTCTCATGAGAATGGAAAGGTGATGAAAGGGGCCAGTGCTGAAAGCAAAAACCAAACAAAAGAACCCCCCAGAAAACTCAGCAAGAACAGGGACACCAGCTATTGATCAGCACTGCTCTGCACAGGATTTAGGAGCCCTGTTTAGATGCAGGTCTTTGATAAATACACAGGCACAGTGCTGGGGAATTGTTTATCTACTGGCCCAAGGATTTAAGCACACAGTTTATAGAAATTTATTGCTACACTGGAATGAAAGGTCACAGAGATGCCTGTGAAAACTGAATTTACTGAATTCTTTCCTGGGTTTAGATGCTTTAATTTAACATGAAATTGTGTTTTGTATGGAAACAGAACCAAGGTTCATAATTTTCTGTATTCTCTGTATGACTCTGAAAAGAACACAGGAGCAGTGGATTTTGAAAATGTTCTGATCAGAAACTTATCTACATGTGGTTAAGAAGCACCAGCATTTCAGAGAGAACTCAAGAAAATGAGCTCGTCACCAGTTGTGTTCCAGGGCTACAGGATGTGGGCTCCTATGGTAACCATGCCTCTGTAAGCTTTTTTCTTCACAGGCTCGGTAAAAAAATCCTACAACAGCA
>NW_005054386.1:1108618-1129239 GCF_000277835.1 Geospiza fortis
CAGCAGGAGAGATGATTGAAGCTGCAGTCACAGGGGGAAACTGACTGAAATACAAACATCTGAAAGCCCAATTTAGGTGTGCAGGTGGGAACAGCTGCTGAAGGTGAGCCCAGGTGGGCAGGAAAGGTGTTGGGCAGCAGAGCCCAACAGTGCCCCCAGCCAGCCATACCCAGCAGCCAAACCTGAAGGATTTTGGATAAGGGAAAGCTCAGAGTTTTCCTTCAGCATCTTCCTGCATTCCTTTTGCTCTCCTCTCCAGGTTTCTAAAGCAGGATATTCATCTTTGCTAGTCCAACATGTATAATGATACATTTCATTTAAACACTTTACTTATTTTACTTAAATTATTAAAGTCTCAAAATAAGTTGCCTTCCAGGGAAATGCCTGAAGTGGGAGTGTAGAGCTGAATAGATTCATCCTCTTCACTTTACAAGTATTCCATAAATTATGTGTCTTGTTTCTTTTGCCATAATTTTGTTATCTTTCTGGAACAGAAATTAGAAGGAATTTCAGATTGAGGAGGCTTACTGAAACAAGAATAAATTCTTGGGTTTTTTTGACATAAAGAAGTTCTCAGCAGCTCCTCCTGAGAGAGGAGAGCAAGGCTTGAATCATTCAACATATGGGGAGAAATAAAAGAACTATAAATTTGAAGTGAGACTCTGCTGCTCAGATTCAGCCATTTATTCAAAAGCATGTTGAAAACAGTTCCTCAGAGCTGCCTTAGCCCAACACAAAATTGAGTTTATGTGGTGTAGTACATGCATAATTCTATTCTGACTGGTCTGTTTTCCAGAAATGGAGAGTGGCAAACAACCCTGCAAAGCTGTTATGACACTTCAAGATACATTTCCCTGGAGTGTTTGGCAGGTGGGGGGATGTGGGGGCATTCCCAAGCTCTTGTCCTATCTTCCTGAAAAGTCCATGGAGATCAAGATTGCTGTTGGCCAGTAAATATTTTAGATTTCAAAATATGCACTGCTCTACTTAGTTGTAGCTGTCTCAAAATACAGATGCAAATGACTGAGTCATTTATTTACACTGCATTTCAGTTTTGCTCTCTTAAGGCTTCATTAATAGCCCTGAATGTATTGAAAGGTGCAGTAACAAGCTGGCAAAGGAAGTGGCTGTATCAGCTTAGAGATTTCTAAATGAGTAAGTGGAAACTTAACAAGAGATATTTTACTGCAGAACTTGGATTGTTTGGTAGGATGAGTTTAAAAAATCCCTTACAAAGTTTTGGGCTATAGACCTAGCTACACAATTTATGATAAACCACATCCCAAACCACTTTGCAAAAAAATGTAACAAATAACCCAACAGCAGCAGCTACATCCATCTTATCTACAGCACCAAACAGCTTGATCATCACACCTGCTTTTCTTTCAGTTGTTAACTGTGAAGAAAAGTTTGACTGTTCTATCCAGTTATTATGTTTTCTGTCAGGTGTAAATGATGTAATTTCCCTTACAAACTATTTGTGAGTGTCACCTCAGAGCTCACCAGCCAAAAGCAGGGCTCCCTTTCCTCCCCCCTCTGACAAGATCCTCAGGGTTGTTGTGTGCACGAACACATTTCACTCATTATTCTCTTCAAAAACTGTATATGAAAACCCCATGAGGAATTCAAGTTTTTTTGGTGGGATATTCACAATGAGTTGTTGTCTTTTTGAAAAATAAACTCTTCAGTGAGTAGAAATAAAAGCCCTTTCAAATCACTCTGAAGACCTCTCCTACTACTCCTCTCCCTGGCACCCTGCATCCCAACCATAAATACAAAATGAGTCAGCGTCCTCCAGGCACAGAAGTGACCCAGCATTCACTCCAAATCCCAACAGCAATTAGTGACCTCAGGAGCTGCTGAAGTCATGGCAATAAGATCAGAGAGAGAGATTTGGGTGGCAGCTGCCCTCCCCAGCCCCAGGCTGAGGTGTCCCCAGCAGCAGTGGATCTGCACAGGTGCTGCAGGATTCCCCCAGGATGTCAGAGAATGCCCAGAAACTCCAATTTTACAGCAGTGTTCCTAAACAGGGACTTTACAGCTCACTGAAAACAGCTGGAAGGTTTTCCCCTGAATGAACAAAGAAGGAAAATCACTCCAGAGCTCACCATAACCTCTGTGGTGATTTGATGGCACACACACAAAATTCAGTCAATAAACAGCCCAGTGCAAACCCCTGGGATTCTCAGCTCCCTGGGAAGCAGAGCTGAAGGCCAGCACACCACAACACCAATATTCCTCAGAGAGCAGGGGAAATGCCAGCTCAGAGTGCTGACACAGCCAGCCTTCCAAAGTGAGCCCTGTTCCAGCCCAGGTGGCTTTGAATTGTCCCTCAGGGGTGGGAGCATTGCCCATTGTGTCCATGAGAAGTTCCCAGAGGATCCTTTCCTGCCCAGCCAAACACAACGTGCTGCAAACCCCCTCAGCACTTCTGGGGGTTTTGTGTCAGCCTCACACCCAGATCTTGGGCAAAGACATCTACCAGTGTCCATCCCAGCAGGAAAAACTGAGGGAAATCCTTCTGTTTCCACTGAACTCCTCCTCATCTACTGCAGCCAGAGCTGCTGGGTCTGATACTCATTCTCCTCACCAGATAAATATGTGAGTGCACTCCTGTACACATGGCTGTGGAGACAGAAAACAGTTAACCTGCCCTAATTTAAATTACATGTCCTCCTCAAATTAGAAAATGGCCAGCAGGAAAAAAACCAAAACAAAACTCCCTCATACTGTGGAGCTTGTTAGGGAGTTTTCACACACAAAATACTCTAGAAGAGTCACAATATCTCAGGTAACAGAACCCCTTTCTCAAGAAACTACATTTACTCAGAGTTAAAACCCCATATTTTTGCCATTTACATGATTAACCTGTAAACTACTGCAAGATGGGAATGGTGAGGAAAATCCCACAACCTGCAACACTGAAGCCATTTATCACCATGGGCAGTCCCTGTCCTGACCCTAATAAAAAATACAAGCATTACATTGTTTCATTTTGAGTCTCACCTTTGTGTCACAAGCCATGTTACAAGTTGTTTTCCTTGGCTACTTTTCCACTCTTACACAGAATTTGAAAACAAAAAATTTCGAAGGTATTGCAGAGCCGGCTCCTGATTTCACTTTACCACAACAGAGGGACGATTTGGTATGATTCTGATGCAGTAACTCATGATGTGTTCTGCACATTCAAACAATTGCTAATTAATAGGCTCAGCAAGAACCCTGTTTTATTTTTTAAGTACGCAGCTTCACTTTTATGAGTAGTCAAGTACCCATAAAAGAACAGTTCTTAGTGTTCAGTTACCATTTTCCTCCCATGAGAACAAGGTGAAATTATTCAGCAAGGAGACAGATAAACCCCAGGTGAAAATATTATACAATTCCAATAGGATTTCTTGACTTCTGCTAAGAAACCTGGAAAAAACGTGTTCCAGTATTCCATGTTAAGGATGTTCCCCTAAAATCTCACAGAGTAAGTGTGCCTGAATGTCCAGAACATGGCCCCAGCTCTAAGACAGGTCAGAAACTTGTCCTAAACCTCTGGGAGGGTTAGAAGCTGATTAATTTACTGCAAATCATGCTCAAAGGGTAATTCTGCTGTTCTCAGGTAATGAGAGAAAACAACTGAATACAGATTTCCTTCCCTGCTCACCCATGGGGCCAGATGGAGGTTTTAGCTGACCTGAGCTACTCATTTTCCTTCTTAAACATGATAAAACCAGGATGGATTACAAGAACCAGGAAACTCTAACATACCAAACTAGTCATAAAAAGATATTGTCTCTGACTCTACCTTCTCAGATAAAATTGTAGCACAGCCATTTTTTCTTAGAACTCTTCATGAAGAACAAGGCATTTAGCTCTGATTTTTCCTTTTCATGAAGGACCATGGATAAAAACATTATTTCCCTAGCTTTTGCTGTTTCCCAAGGAGCTGGAACAGTTTGTTGGGTTCAGAGAGTGCATTTCATGGAGGAAACCTGCCCTGAACAAAGCTCTGCTCCCTTAAACCTCAATCTATTTAGATTTCAGAGATGTAGAATAATTTTCAGAGGACTTCAGCAGATGAAATCAGACAAGCCAGTCTCAGCCTGTGTACTCAGGCTGAGCAGGTGCTTTTGTACACCTTCAAAGAAGTCACCCACTCTTTACCATAATTTTGCTTCAAAAAGACAAACATTAATTTTCAGATTCAGCAGAACAGGAGTAAATCTGATTCTTGAGTTCAGAATGCCAACGTTTCACCAGTTTGTAACTTTGGTCAAAGTCTGAGCAGATGGCAAAGACTTTCCATCAGGAAACTGCCACCCAAAGCCACCAGCCTGCCATGACTATTCCATCCTGTCCTGTCCATAGGAATAACACAAATTTATGCTGGGAATGCTGCAAGACTAAGGGCAGGTTTCATGTGTAAAATCAGGATTGTATTTTCCTAGTACAAAGCTGAGTATCTGCTACCTGGACTACTCCATTTTTAGTTAAGTAAAGCACAAAAGTGGGCACAAGAGGCTGCAATTTACCATGACCAAGGGATGGTGAGATCTTCCAGATCCACCCTGCACTGTGCTCTGCTCATCCAGAGCGTGATGGGCCCAATATTCTCAAAATGAAACTCTGCTCATCAGCAGAAACTGAAGACATCAGGCACACTTCTAAAAAGAGACTTGAAAATCCAACGTGAGGTTTGTAATCAGAGACATAAACACAAAGATTTTCAAAAACACAGAAGACAAAATCACCCTATATGTTCAAAAAGCTTCTAGTGTGAATTATTCCAAAAAGCTCATCAACTTTCACAGAATTTATGACTCAGAAGACTCAGCTTGCCCATTTTTCTTATTTCCCTCAGACACAGGAGGCATGCTTACAACAGACTGTAAATTCAAAACCTTCTTCATTTGTGACCTTGTTCAGGTCTCACTATTCCATGAGTTTCATTTACTTGAAATTTGGCAACCATACTATTTTCCTGACAATATCTAAGAATATACATTTATTTAAGTTCTGGAACAGGAGAGCCAGTGATGGTGGTGTGTGCTTGTTTGGGTTTGTTTGATTGGTTGAATTATTCTGAGTGCAAGAGTCTCCCATTTTTTCTCACCAACATGTATAATGAAATATATTTGGTTTCCAAGATAGAGCAAAATAAACTGTGAGCCAGCAGTTTGGCTAAGAAAAAGAACTTCTGGGTATAAGCTAAAGGTTGTTGAATTTGTACTCATCTATTAAATTCTAGCAATTGTGCAAAAACAGACAGAACCCTCTTACTGAAGAAAACCTACCATAAACCACATGTATGCCCATTTCCATTGCTATTCTAATATTGTTGGGAAGTCCATTTGATTGTAGTCTATTTTGGCTTGTGACACACCAAACCACAGACACCACTACAACTGTGATATTTACATACAAATTTAGAGCCTTAGAAGGCGTTTAATGGAAAATCTTTCTTTAGCCCAGGACATGGACTTGGGGCCAGCAAGGGGCAGCATTCTCACCACACTGCAGGTGCCCAGATTGTCTCTTACACCCAACTCTGCTACAGTGAGAGCAGCAGGGCAGCTACAGAGGGGAAAGGAAATAGCAGCAGGGCTGCAGTGTCAGTTCTTCCCAGCGACCCACTCTAGAGTAAATTGTACTGTTTTGGACATGAAAACAAACATTGCTGGACTGCCATTAGTTTTAGAAAGATTGTATTTCACAAGGTGGTTTTTTACTGTGTGAGGTTCGCTGTACCTTTCAAATACCACAGAGACTACTACAAGTGCAAAAATTATATGCTTTCTACTATTTGTAAAATTGAAACAGAAAATTGACACCTTTTATTCTGTAATGTAAACTGCCACCGGAACAGGCTACTTCCATGTTGCAGTTCTGCTACTGCTGAACATGGACATTGAACACCATGTTATTTTCTTCTTGTTAATTTCTTGTTACATTTCATTTCATGAAGCCGGTTGGGTTTTTAATGCATATCACAAAAAATTATGGCCTGCTTAAAATAAAAAAAATTCTTTTAGAAGCATTTAGAAGGTTAATAACTAAGTAGTAACATGCATCTTTCAAGTGCTTTAGCTTTGATTCCTACTTGTTTAAGGCTTTTTAAAAGCAGCAATTCCATCCTTCATACAAATTAACATAATTCATTTTAAGATTACTTTCCTTCCAAAAAGTACAACTTACCAGCTCAGACACAGATTTTTTCTGTAGCACTGACTATAAATGACAATTTTGCAGAAGCTGCTGTAGGATTCCCCTTCCCCTACATTTGTTCCCCGTAACTTCTGGCCACTGCACATTACACAGCACATTAATTATTCAGTCCGCTTCTAACACATCAAGGTGGGAAAAGCTGCATTGCTGTCAAAGTGGAAAGCTGACTCTAGCGTACTTCATTCTGTTTGACAGATCAAAACTTTGTACAAATTTGATCCTTTCAGTTACTCCCTGCTATTGAAGGGGACCCATCACAGCAGAGAAACACCTGCCCACATCCTGCTCGGAAGACACCAAGGCAATGCTCAAATGGCAGCTCCCCGAGCTACTTACCCACGCCACCCTTCTCTGTCCTGTGCCACCTTGCCATGGCAGTGAATCCCAGGGGCTGCCAGGGGTGGGCACCCCGAGAGCCCTGTCTGGGAGTGCAGAGCTCAGGGGTGACCAGGCAGGCCCCGGAAGCGCCGCGGCCCCGGGACGAGCAGGCGGCGGCGAGGGCTCTGTGAGATCTGCTGCCTCTCCGAGCTTCCTTCCTCTTTTCTCAGCTCTGATACCCTGCCCTGTCATGGGGGAGGGGAATCCCAGCCTAGCTGTTTCTCTTGCACCGTGGCAGCTGTGAACACAGAGGCACAAAAGGACCAAACCCACGCCAGGACCGTGCGGCACCACCCTTGGACTTCAGGTTGGCTGCAGTGACCATCGCTGGCCGTGGCTTAGGTCAGTGCTGGACACCAGACCAGCACCAGGCTGGAAAGGTTTGACTTCAGAGATGCTACATCTTAAAATCTCTGCTTTTCTTGAAAACTTATTGTCAATAAAAAACTGCCAAAAGCAATTTTTAGTATATTTCCATAGGCTGCTGTGGGAGCCAACTTGGGTGAGGACATCTTGGATGTCTTCAAGTTGGCTGCAGTGACCATCTCTGACCACAGCTTAGGTCAGTGCTGGACACCAGACCCACACCAGGCTGGAGAGGTTTGACTTCAGAGGATGCTATCTCTTAAAAACTCTGCTCTTCTAACCTGCCCTCAAACTTGGATTTGAACTTTTCATATCATCTCTCCAAAAAGAAATGAAGACAAAGCCACATTTCAAACCACACCCATTCTTTTAAATTTCTATCATTTTATGTTTGCAGGAAGAAGTAGGAGACTCTTCTCTAAACAAAGCAGTACTTTCTTAAAGACTTATTGTCAATAAAAAACTGCCAAAAGCAATTTTTAGTATATTTCCATAGGCTGCTGTGGGAGCCAGCTTGGGTGAGGACATCTTGGATGTGCAAAAGGCCAAGCCAAACCTTTTAGAACATGAATTAAGGACAATATACCAAACTGAAGGCACTATGTCACCTTAAAGCACAAAGTCTGTGCTTTACTCATAGTTTAGAATTAAAAAACCTCAAATGAAATCCTTGCAAGATTTACTGTTAATCATCTGCTTAGCACAATAAAGTCACTTGACACTTCTGTCCTCTGGTAATTCCACTGCATTGTTTAGCAAAAAGGAGGAGTTGGATGTAGCATGGCAGTGTTAAACAGTTTGGATAACCAACTCCTCAACTCCTCTGGTTTTGATAACACGACATCTTATTTCTTGATTTTAACTAGCAATCACATGGAACACAGACTGCCAGTCTCTCTCCTTGCATGTGGAATTCTGATTTATATTTCTACAGGAAAATCACTTTAACCTTTACCACAGATTTGCTTGAATTACTCTAATCTTAACCATACTAGCTTAGAAAAGGATTTAGCTCTTTACTCTCCTCTAAAATGACATTGAAAGTCATGTTATGTTTACTAAAGTCAGCTAAATTTCTAGCAGCTCCCATTATCTCCATTTACAGACAACAAGCCTCATCTTAAAGCTCTTAATCTTTTCTGTCTCTGGAAAATCCACTTTATATTGTTATTCTGTCAAAAACAGATCTTGAGGCTGAATGATTTAGTTTATTCTGGGTTGAGTAGTAACTTCCTAACCAGAGGTCATTATCTTCCTCACTCCTCCCAATCCCTGTTGCAGCAAATCCCTTCTTCCCATTCACTACTTGGCCTAAAGGTTGCCTTGCTTTTATTTTCTTGTTCTGTCTTGCTCTCTCTTACTGTGTTTCCCTGTAAAGCAACAGCCCAGAGGAAAACTGCTCATTTACAACTAATTTACAAACCTGCTTCTCCAAGGACATCTAATATACCTAGTTAATGCTATTTTATTTTGAAAGTAAATGATCTAAAATAAAGAAATTTCACCTGCAAATTGGGATCCAATTTGCAACATCTTTCTGATGGCCTGATGGGATTCTGCAGGACTGGGCTCTGGCCAGAGCTCACATCCCTTCTTCTACCCCCTGGATTCACCCCAAAAGTCAACTTAAAGGCCAAAACTCCCACAGGAACTGCTGCCTCCCACTGCCATCCCCTTCCCCACTCAGCTCTCAGCTCTGCACAGCTGCTGGAACTTCCTCCTGGGCAGATTTCCATCATGATGCTTTTGCAGCCCCTCAGCCCCTGGAACCCACTGCCACTTCATCTCACTCAGCTCCCACCTTGTCTGGCTGTGTCTGCAAAATTCCTGCCTCTAACTCCTAATGAATGGATTGGGGAGCCAAATCCTTCCTTAGCTGCAGGAGGAAAGGGCATCAGAGCAAAGCACACACAGTGACCCCAAAATCCTGTTCTTACAGCAGAGAACAAACCCCAGCACAGGTCTAAGAAATTAAGGTGGGCAGTAGTTACCCCCTTTGTCCATGGAGGTTTTCATTCCAAGTTGGTTTATTTGTGCAGTTATTTCCACACTGATATTCCACAGAAAACAGTGGGCAGAGTCATCACCCTCACATACCTCACCAATTCTTCCTTAAGTCTTTTTCAGGACAGAAGGTTTCCTAAAGAAAATAGAAAATTCCTTGTTTTCCTGAAAGACTAAACTCTCTGTGGAGGAAGTTGACAAGAAAAACTTACCTTACTTTTTGGGGGCTGGGGACAAGCAGAAGAGAGACAATTCTTTCTTCCTTCAATATTGCTATCAGTTCCAGAAAACAAGACCTTGTAAGATGATGAGTAGCTAACTACTCATTTTTTAGCTAAGCTAATTTCCATTTTAAAGAATCTGAGCAGAACACAGAAGTTGCATTTAACTGCCTCTAACTTCTATTCTATGCTAAGATCTGTGAGCTCAGTTGCAGAAAAGCAACTGATGAGACAAACCAGAACCAAATACGAAAATACAGCAAGAACTGTCATGCACAGTACCTCAGGTGTGTCACAACAAACCCAAAGCCTGGACCCCAGACACATCCCCCCTGCACTCCTGCAGGAGGATGTGCAAACACAAATCCACTGCATAAGATGCTAAAGGCTGCACACTCCAAGTGGGCTCCAGCAGCACAGATTGTAAAGCAGCCCCTGGGGGTAATTAGATAATCCTAATCAGTTTCATTTGCTTGTTGAAATGACATCCCAGTTTTGTTTGTCACATAAATTAGTTATTTCAACCTAGAAAAAGTTTCAGAAATGCCACATGCCAAGTAGCTCAACATAAAGTTAACTATAACATAAATCAACACACAATTAACATAACACATAATTAACTGTCTCAGTAGCCAATCTACAGCTCAGTACTGCCATTTAAACACATTATCCAATGTCAACTTACCACAGGTTTTCCTCTAAATAGAACAATCATGTACCTTAGCTGTTTTAGGCTATTTGTGTCTCACAGTAGCGACAGTAAACAAATGTAACTTTCATCATTTGCATAAAAAAGGATTTTTCTAACATTTTGTAGCATAAAAGCCAGGATTTCTTCAACATGACATCATTTAAGTTCACATATCAAAGTCAAGAAGAGCAAGAACTATTTCATGGCTACACATTTGCTGTCAGTAACAATACCTCAGTAAAAGTTAACGAGGATATTCTGTTTATGTAGCTTCATTAACAACAGACTGAAACACTCAGCTACATAGCAAATGTCTTACATCAGCGAAGTGACAATCTGATTCCACGACACAGATTTCTGATTATTTTGTTCAACAGAGGCAGCAGCCCCTGGGCTGTGCCTAAACAGAACTGTGCAGAAATGCTCTGATAATGGGATGGAGCTGCCTGGAAAGGGAGAAGATAGGGTCATTAAAGTCACTTTTTAGTCACTTCTGCTGTGATCAGAATTCAGTTTTTGCTGAGGTAAGTGACTGATGAGCTAAAGCCACCCACATGCACAACCAGAGTTAACAAAATCCCAGCACCACTTCAGACCTGGCAGAACTGTAAACAAACCAGGGGGTTGCAAGACTGCTCCCAAATGTATTCTTTTCATGATGGATTAAAAAAAAAGTCTTAAAGAACTTTCACCTTAATTACTCAGTCTTTTACTTAGAAACTGGCTAATCCATTCACCAGAGGGAGCTCAAACTGTAGTACCATGACCCAAATGGAGTAATCCAACTTCCATACAAATAACTAGCTTAAAAGGTCTCCTCAATTTTTTTTCATGAGCTTCAGAAGTTACAGAGTTTTCTCCTAAAAACATGACACACAGCACCTGCATTACACATTCTTATCATTTATTGAGAGGTACTTTTTTTTTAACAAGAAGTTCTACAAAAGACATCACCTTCATTTAAAAAATGGATACATGTTTTTTCTCAAATACAATAGAGACTACATTTTATAAAGAAAGAAATAAACCTTTATTTTAATTAATAGAACAAATACAAGAATCCATAGAATTTTAAACACTGACCAACAAAACACATGGAGTGATTCACATGCACTTTTGCAAATAGGTCAGCCTTCAAGCTGGAAAGTAATACATTAGGAGGAAAAATATTAACAATTCTGAATCTGAAAACTGGAAGAAATTTAGGAGCACATCACTTAGTTGAGTTCTCCATCAACCCTGTCTAGTCTGTCTTACCATATAATAAAACCTCTGTCAGCCAGAACTTCTCCTCCACAACAGCCCTGTGCTTCAAAGAAAGCAATGAATGTGTTTGGAGACTCTGCCAAGAGTGGAGAACAGGCCACACCTCAGGTCAAGGGCAGGGAACATCAGAGGTGCCCTTGGGGAAGGCATCAAAAGTGCAGCTCTGCCAGGCAATCACACCCCCATAACAGCAGGCAGATCAATATTCAAGTTAGCAACCTGTGCACTGGTGAGAGAGTTCCCAGAGCAGCTCCTGCTGCAGCAGGACCCCAGAGTGTCCAGGGTCCCTGAGAAGTGACTCACTGCTGAGCACACTGAGTTTCAGAACTTGCCTTAGAAGATACATACAATGTGGAATGTTTTTTCTTCTGGGGTTTCTTCTCTGTTGAGATTTTAGTTTCTCTCTTATCTTCTTCTGTAGTTTCAAATCTGGATTCAGCTGTTAACCTACAGGCAAAGCAACCATTCTAAATACATATTTAGTTAATATAAACCAGGAATAAAATAAGAATTTCAGGCAAAATCAATAAGCCAGCTGGCAAACAAGACCATCCATATACAGAGACAGAGCAAGCATGGCTTAAGAAGAAAATGAGATTAAACCAAAGCATTTTTATATCACATTTCAACACTTAAAGCTTCCCCCCACACCTCAGCTGCTGAAATGTTTGGTAAGAAAGGTTATTGAATATGTGAAGTGGCTGAGATCAGCCTTCAGAAACACCAGTGACTGTGTCATGCACAGAAAGGAGATTCAGTCCCCAAAAGCACAACTCCAAGTGAAAAGTCTGAGCAACATCAAAAGTCTGAGCAATATCACACAAATGGGATGAAATCAAGCTTCTTGCTTCTACATCACCAACAACCTACCCTTAAAATAATATAATCCTTTCAACCTCATTCTACACAACTGTGGCCTTCAGCTTAGTGCTTGAATATCTTCAGCTGGGGGAAGATTTATTTTCAGGCTCTAAATGGTATCATTTGTCCACTGACAGGTTTTAATTCTGCTATGAATGTAAATGGGGATAAAACTGTCTCATTGCTGTTAGAAAGATAATTTTGAAATCAAAACATCAGATTGTGCTCAGATGCCTAAATCTTGCTTTTAATTTAATGAACATGCAAACATGCCATTAGAACAACTGATGAATAGTGATTTTACCCAACCAAATTACCCACAGCCCATTGACTGTTACACATGATTATTTTCACAAAGACAGAAATTATGGAAAATGAAGTTCCAAATTAAACATCATTTTATATAACAACACAAACTCTACACTTATTATCAGCACATACATTAAAGCAATTCTCTGGTGACCTTATGGATTTTTAGTGGTCTCAGGAGCCCTCAGTGAGCACTATGGACATCTGCTTTCAGTGATGTTTCTCCCAAAAAAATAGCTGCTACTCGGTTGTTAGAGACTTATTTGCAATACAGAAAGGTGCAGCTGAACATGAGGACTATGAAAGGAGCTGTAACAAAAAAATTTGGGGAAATTCAGCTACAGATTCAGATTGCTGTCAAAGTATGATGCATTGCAGGCCTTGTGCATGTTATTCCCTATAAGCACTGTCTCAACAGGCTGAAGAACACCAGGCTCTGCTGGGCACCTCCTCTAGATCAGGGTTTGCTCCACCATGTGCTTTGCATTAAGGCCATTCAGGAATTATTCAGGGAAGAAAGAAATGTGTTCTCAGTAGCCATCATGTGGTTTGCACTCCCCCAGCAGCTGCAGGTGGGGATGGAGAACTTCTGTCCATGAACCTGCTCCTATGACAGATTCCCTTCATTAGTCCCTCCCACTCTTCTGCCTTAAACAACCCCTGTCCAAGGCCACCAAAACCACTACTCCAGTGGCCAAAATTGCCAACAGAGTCCCTATAAACAAGCAGAGAGAACTCAAACCAGAAGAACAAATAAAAACCACATTCACTTCAATTATGTTCCAAAGCAGCACAAGTGGATTTAGACACAATATTGCCCTTTTATGGTATTATATAATTCTCTTAGCCTGTAATGTAACAAGTCTGGCAACCACATTCACCCTGTGCCTCTTGGGGAGGAGAAGACAGAAGCCAGGACTGAGGGAGTGAAGCTGAGCCTGAGAAGAAGGGCTGGGGCAGTTTTCTTCCTTCCTTTCTCACTGTCCCACTGTCTTTAGCTGGCAGGGAGTTAATCTTCCTCAGGTCTGGTTTGCCCATGACCTCTGTCATCTTTAACCACAAGTTGCACCCATCCAATGCTCTTATCTGTCCTAGGGAAGAGAGGGAGGAGCAGCTGAGGTTCACCCCACAGCCCACACCCCTTAGAGCCCTGTCCTGGTTCATGAGGCATCAGCACAGGGAATAGACCAGAAATAACAGAGAATGGTTAAACACTTCAAGCAAATGCTGGTGAAATTATTACATGATTCAAGCTTTGAACTGAGGAATACTGGGGCTCCTTCCACCTGCTTAAGGAAGATGAACTTGTTTCATCAGGTGGAGTTTTACTTCCCAAGGCTGAGGGCTGTGCCAAAAACCCCAAAGAGTATTATTAGTGTATCCAGATCTCCTGCTGAGCCAAATGGCCACAGGCAATTGGACAAAGCCCAAGTGAAGTAGATTTTGTGTGTGTAATCCAACTAAATAATTTAAGGGCACAAATAAACTCTTAGACATTCAAGCTCTTCTTTAGATCAAACTCAGGCAAACAACCTCAAATCTCAATGCAATATAAACTGTGCAGCAAGGGGTAGAGTTTGCTATTTCACTTTAAGAAGGGAAGAAAAGCATTTCAATAGAGAAATGTATCTTTCTATTGACCAGTTAGCCAAACAAAAGAGATCACTGCACATAACCTCTGCATTGCCAGAGTTCCAGTATGCATTGAGAAGTAATAATCACCACCTGAATATTTAAATCTGTAGTCTCAACACTCTCATATCATAACCTGATCAGTGCCACCACCTAATGAGCTACTCCAGTGCTGGCTGGAGCCCTCTGGAAGGACAGAGGGGCCCTGCACACACATCTGTTGGCTGAGATTATCCAGCTGTACCTGTTAAACCACCTCAGCAAGGAAGTCTCTTCACACAAGGGAGTTTGTCACCTCCACAAGCACACCCAGATCACTTCTGACCACTTCCTCATTGCCTCCTGAGCTAACAAATTCAACCCCACTTTCTAGAAATTAAGTTTGCAGCCCTTTCACAGCTAAAGTGGCTCTGTTCTCCCACAATTCACAGACCAATGTCAGAGCTCCACTAATTACTGCACAAAAACTATTCAAGGCACAAAACCAACCCCCAGAGACCCCAACAGCCTTTTCAGCTGCAGCATCACATTTTAGTTAACACAAGGGCAAACACTGACAATCATCCACCCTTATTTTTTCCTCCCACAAACTCCTCCTTTTCAGGTCACTCCTGATCAGTTTGCCAATATTTTCTGTGCCCAAGATTCAGTCACATCCATCACAGAACAGTCCAGAGATTCTTTCAGTGGAGAACAGAAATCCAGCTTCTCAAACACTCAGACTTCAACATGGCTTCCTATTTTATAGTACATCATAGGAAATCAGGGGTAAATAAATCCTTAATGTTAGCTTAATATCATGACCTGGGGTTTTAGTAGTTCATTAACATAATCAGAAACAAACAACTTTCTGCCTGGATTTGCCTTTTACAGGCTCATACTATCACCAAAAAAAGCTTAACAGCTTATATGGAGTTTTGTGGCAGCTTAATTGTGTTTGTGGTTTTTATTTTTCTAATATTTTCCATCTTTTGTTCTTTATTTGAACCAACAGCAATGGGTACAAGATTAGAAAGCTCCCTCTGAACTATGGTTTCACCTTCCTCTTTCACTTTTTCTACTCTCTCTGCTTTCCAGCATCAACTCCATAAATAATTTCCACTCCTCACCCCCTCTCCAGTAGGTTCCCTCTTGAGTTCCCATTAACTATTTCTAACAGTTTCCAGTAAGCAGCCATTATATCTTCTTTTCCCAAAGCAGTATGAAGAAGTTAAACTTTTCATATCAGGTTACATTCTGCCTGTTCCTTTATGCGTAGAGGACATTATCAAAACCCAACACCATCACTAAATTATCCCAATCTTTCCTCTCCACTTCCATCCATATCTGACCTTCCTGATCTTCCCTCCTCACTAACAATCCCACATTTTAACACAACTACTAAAACTGCTGTTTCTGCCATATTCTCTCCACAGTTTAAGAAGACTGCAGTGTTTGGCTACTTTAAATCTGTTAATTACATCCATGCAACCTTGAGGAATTCATCCAGGAGCCAAAGAATCAATCCAATTACCCTGAATGCCATTAACATTGGCTGTTTCCTCCAGCAGATATTAGCAAGTTACAAGCCCAAAACCTCTGGACTAGCCTAGACTTTTTTTCTCTACCCCCAAACACTCGAGTATGTGTTTACAAAGAGTATGAAGAGAAAACAAAAAGCATTAGTTGAAAAAGTAGAAAATCAAAGTCAGCATTGTTCTCACCAGGATAAAAAAAGCTGGAGATAATGACTGTTCTCAGTTACTTTACCATCTAGCAAAAAGTAACTTCAATTCTCAGTTCAGTGGAAAAATTTCATCCTAATTTGGCAGTTGTGTTGCCAGCTATTGTGCATCCAGACCATGCATTTGATTTGTCTGACAACACAGACAGCTCATTAATTCTCTATTATCATGTACAATGAAAATTAACACAATTCAGGTGAAAAACTACTTAAATAATTTTTAGGATTTTAGCTAAATCTGGAAGTTGCTGGGGGCTGAAATTAGGTATGAAACTGGAGCATGACTCAGCTGCCTTTATTACCTTGAGCTGTAAAACAGCTGTGGGGCAACTTTGAGGGTACCAAGAACACAAAGTTTCTGATGCTGAAGCAAACCAAGTGAGCTGTCATGCTACCTGCACACCTTAAATGTCTTCAATGGGAAAATTATTTCACAGACTGTTTCGAGAGTCTTTTTTATTAGTCAGTGTTTTAGTCCTTCTAAAAGGGAGTGAGAGGCTGAGCGTGGGCAGCCGGAGCTGAGGAATGACACTGCATGCAACACTGAGGAAATAGATAAAGCAGTGGAGAGCACAGTTCATGCAGCGAAAGAAAAGAGATGCAGGTCTGTGCTGAGGGCCTTGAGCAGAGACAGAAGCTGACACTGACCTGGGGACAGCTGGAGCTGAGGAATTGTTTCCACTTCTGCTACTCGAAGTAAAGGTGACGTGATTCTCATCTTGAATTCTAACTCTTTTTCTTTCTTTTTCAGGTTCAACAATGTTTCGTATTGCCTGCAGAGCTGTGTGCAGTGGGGATGCTTGGACAGGCTGTTTTTTCGGAGAAGCATCACTTTGCTCCAGGGTCTTGGTAGTTGTCTTTTTCCCTTCCTTACTTGGCAATTGAGTGAGAGCAGTTTCTTTCACTGGAGTATTTTTGCTGTCAAAGTATTCACAAGTTGCATTCACTGGAATTCTCTCCCTCTTCTTTTTAATTTTAGAACCTTTAAGTAATTCTAAAGGAAAAATGGAATATAAATTTTGTACAAAAGAGAAGCTGGAGATTACTTGTCCCCCAACATGTTCACAATAAAAGTAAGAATATTTTGCATGACTAAAGAGCTTGGAATAATTCTTAATAGACAATTTATAATTAGATATATATTTATATATATGTATTTATATATATATTTATATATATAATTTAATAGACAATTTTAATACCCTTAAAAGAATGTTTCTTCATATAATCTGATCATCCCAACAGAAGCTAACTTGAAAAAGAGACAACATCTTTCTCCTCATCCACTCTGTCTTTTCACCAAGGCTTTAAATTAAATGCTCTGAACTGCAGGTGGCTGAAGTAAGCTTCCACAAATAAGATTTTAAAGGTAAATCCTGCGGGTGTGGACAAAAACAACTTTCCTACCTGGTTCCCCATTCATGGAATCCCAGAATGGTTTAAGTTGGAAGGATCCTAAAGTCCATCTCATTCCCACCCCCAGCCATGGGCAGGGACACCTTCCACCGTCCCAGAGTGCTCCAAGCCTCATCCAGCCTGGCCTTGGACACTGCCAGGGATGGGGCAGCCACAGCTGCTTTGGGCACCCTCTGATATATCTCATATAAACTTGCTCTCAAGTTTAAATGGAATCCTCTTCCTCCACAGCTCCCCTGTTTTGCACATACTCAGCTATCAGCAGCTTGTCAGGTGGTTGTCTCTAGTCAAAATTTAATCCATATAACCTTGAGCTGCTAAACTCTTTTCCTGTAAATGCTTTGCACCTTATTCCAAAGCTCCCATCAGCTGCCTACACCTAGAGAGCTGAGGATTCTCATCACCACCACAAAGACACTGCTGCTATTATGGGAAACACCTGAGATTTGATCCCACCCACTTGAGTCTGGTTATCTACCTGTGCTCTACAAAGCCCCTGAACTGCCATTTTTAACTGTAAAATTGCATTCTTTGGTCTCCTCCAGTCAGTGTTCACACATTCAAGTGAGGTCTTGAGCAAGGCAGGGCTTTTCCACTTCAGCTCAGCAGATTTTGGATCAGGTTATTTCACAAAGCCAGCTATTTAAGCATTAAATTCTGGAACTAAAACAATGTCTTCCTGTTTAATGTCATTCCATTTCTAAAGGCTGAGAAAATCAGAAATTTATATTTTCCCTGATAGAAGTTTTTACCTTCAGGTTCGTATTTCATTTTCAGCTCATCCAGCATAACCCGCAGGTTCATATTCTCACTCTGACAAGCCTGCAAATGCCTCTCATTTGTGAAGAGCTTCCTTTCAAATTCCAGGACCCTTTGGCTCTCATACAGAGCTTTCATTCTCTGCAGGGATAGCTCATTTTTCAGTGTTTCAGTTTCCTTGCTGGGATGGGAGGAAAATTATAAAATCAGTCACACTTGGATTAGTTTGGGTTTTTTTCTTTTAGCAAAGCAACAACTAAGCAGTGAACTTCACCTTAAATTGGTATTTATACATTAGTAGGAAAAAATCAAGCTTTTCTTTGTCCTATAAAACATTTTGAGTGTTATTATCTCACTTTTTATAAGAGAAATAAACATACATAGCCTAAAGACTAAGACTTTTCATACACTTTCCTTAGAGATCAACTTTTAATTTATTCAAGGTCTCAACTGCCCTGTATCTAGGAGTATTAATGACATTTCTGGAAGAAAGCAATAATCATAAACAGTATTTCTGCTGTTATCTTCTAAAATATAAATTAAACTACAAAAAAGAAAAAACAACTCTCAGTCCTATAACATAAGTCAGATTGGTTCCACAGCATTAGAAAATGCAACAGGAACAAAACCCATCTGCACATGGGTACGTGCAGTAACATACACCAGTAACAAAAAAGGAAGGATAAAAACAAGTACCTAGAAGATAACCCTGCCACAACCTCAGGCTGGAATCACTTACTTGGAGTTGTCAAGTTTAATCTGCAGTAAATCTGCATAGTAACCATTTTCAGAGTCACTTCCTTTCGCTCCATTAGTGGGTCTGGACTCCTCCATGTTCTCATATAAACTCTGATAAAGAACAAGTGTCAGCTTGTCAGGCAGTGACCTTTCAGAAGCACATTAGCTTAGTTCTTAGGAGACATTTTCTATGCATTTTGATGGTGAAGCCTCGTCATAGAGGGATTTAAACACAGATGATAAAACTCAGCTGCTCTGACTACTTTCTCATTTGTTACAAATGTCAAATAGCACTAAAACTGACAGCTCTCTCTCTTTCACTGAAAAAAGGGAAAAAAAAAGTGAGCTATCTCAACTCCAGAAGGTTTGCAAGAAGAAAGCTGTACTGTTTTTTTCTGCAGTGCTGTTTTTTTACTTGAAAATACAGGATATTTAGTTAACCCACAGGGAATTTTTCTCAGCATTTATTTCTAGGCTCAGCAGCTGGACCCAGAGGAATATCAGCCATGCTCATCAACAGTCAAAATCTCAAAATCAATTACATATTTCAGATGAGGAAGTTGGTTCATAGTAAAGATGTTGTAACATGTCATACTGGGACTTTTGTTTGGTGATTTTTTTCTGAACAAGCAGTACTCAAATTTAATCCTGTCCCAGAGATCTCCCAGGCCTCTGTCAGTCACTGCCTACAGATACTTTTGGTGGTTACTGGAATCAATCATTCCATTTGCCAACTCTGCTTATTTTTATGGTCTAGAGACAGAAATAAGTACAGATCAAGCTTAAGCATGACAAAACTGGCAAAACAATCAGGCTTCCTCAATTATAGTTAAAATGGGTTAAGCCTGGCTTCAGACCAGGTTATTGGGTTAATTACAGAATACAGGAGGCTATCCTGGAATGCACAGTCCTACTGCACAAACAAATACACCTCAGTTTGCATTCCAAAGCTCTGATAAGAAAGGGCCAAACAAGTCCAGAAACAAGCAAGAATTAAGAAAGGCTGCAGTTTTCCACTCTGAAAACACACAAACATCAGCAGTAGTACATTGGTGTATATAGGAATCCTCATGTGGTTCTCACTTTTCAAAACACTGACAAGATGTTTTCAGGTTGCATAAGAGGACTGAAAAAACTGCTTTACAAGGATAATTAAGCACTTCAGTTGTGCTAGAAAAGAGCTGCAAAGCTAAGACACATCAAGAAAATAAATATCCAGGAGACTCAATAGAGCTGAGGCACTAAAGGCTAAATCCTAAGCACACACAGTAGAAGTGCCAAATGAGTGCACCTTCCCAGGGAAAAATTGGATGCCACAGCTCAGTGAGCTCTGACCAAGTAACTATAAACGATATGAAGGTGCTTCACATAGGACAAAAAAATTGTTTCCTCAACCCAGGTGTTGAGTGGGGTATAATTTTCTGCTTCTCTGCACTTGAGGAGTCTAATATTCTCCAGCTGCAAAATGCAATTCAGGTCAAATAAAGATACCAGTCAGCTTTTGGATACCTTTTTAAACCTGAGCATGGACTTCAGATAGTTCTCATGATTCTTCTTGTTTTCATGTTTTAGGTTCCAATTACAATTTTCTACTTAATTAAAAACCACGTACCTTAAATTTTTCTAGCTGCCTCACTTTCATAAGAAGATCTTCTATTTCACCATTCTTTTGCTCCAACATGGACTGTAAGCGTTCCAGCTGATCAAATTCTGCCTGGGAGCCTTTCAGCTGCAGCAGTGTAGCCATCTGCAGCTGGAAAAAAGGAAAAAACTATTTACAACAAGTACTGGGATTAGTGACTGAAAATCCCAGCCTTTTGCACAGAATTGGTTACTCTAGCCTTGTAATTCTAAACCTGAATATAGAAGGGCACTGGGTGCTTGAACTCAGTATCCATGACACGATCCCAGCAATTCTCAGCACAGACACCCCAAGGCAGAAGACAGCTGAGATCTCAGTGAGCAGTGCAGCCCTGGGGTGTCCCACTCTGCCAAGGACACACACAGCATTCCACACCCACCATCAGCACCAAGCCAGCCAGAC
>NW_005054386.1:1132409-1139361 GCF_000277835.1 Geospiza fortis
GGAACTTGAAATAAAAAGGAGAATTCTGCCAGTGACCTGTGAGAAGGTCCCCAAGAGGCAGAACAGTGCCATGCAAAGGCTCTCCTTTCACAGCTGCCACAAAACAAGGCCAACAGAGAGCTTTTACCACCAGGCAGCACTAGACATGACCAACCATTATCCTTCCCTTTCCCCTCTGTCTCACAACTCCTCAAAACTCCTCCTTCACCAAGAACCACAACACAGCTTGTGCAATTTGGGATTATCTACCACTGTGAATAAAAAGTAAGAATACCTCTAATGCATTGCAGTAAAAGACAACTTCTTTTTCCCTCTCTTCTTTCTCCCCCTGCAGCCGCTCCAGCTGGTTCCGTAAGTTGCTGTTCACAAGCTCCAACTGTTCCTTACTGCACTGCAGCTCACTCAGCTTTTCTTCATCACTGGCCTAAACAAACAAAAAACAAGCATGAAATGAAAAATATTTAAAACAACTGAAAGACAAGCTGGCCTAAGTAAACCAAAGCCATTTATTAGCAGTAATTAGTTTTAATACAAAATATTATCTTGAAGAAGGTAAGGTATTAAAACCCAGCTATTAAGGCTGTCATTTTTTGCTGTGCACATTGTCTGAATCAAAGCCAATTCTAACATGGCACTGTAGACAGCACACCTAAAAATGAAATGAGCAAAATGACAGAATTTCATCTTCAACTAGGCTACACTGCAAATGCAGAGCTACTCACACACCTTCTGACTCTGGAGCTCAGTGAGCTCTATCTGCAGACTGAGCATTTCTGAGGACATGGTCTCATGGACACGCTCAGACATCATGTGCAGTTCTTCTGACTTGGCAGCAATTATTTCCTTCTGATGCTCCACTTTTTGTCTCAGTTGTTTCTCTGAGAGTCGGGTTTCATCCAGTTCTGCTTTCAGGTTCTCCAACTTAAAAACAGTTGATAACTAAATAGTATCATTTCATGGTAAATTCTTGAAAAGCACAATGCTTCTGACTGTTCCAATTACAGAAAATGTCGTGGAAACACAAGAGTAGCTTTTAAAAGTAAGCATTGGAATTCAACGTAATTCATAAGTGACTACACAGATATTTTTTAAAAACCAACCAAACAAGCTACTATACATTGTAAATATTTATTATTTCTTTTGGTAGTTAAGAGTGCAATTATAAGTTAAGCAAATAGTATCTAAAATGGTATTAACAATTTTTAAGCTATATATTAGTTATCAAACCTTGTTTTTAAGGTCACTGATTTCTTGTCCATAGGCTCTGTCAAGCTGCTCTTTCTGTTTATCCAGTTGCACATTTTGCTGTTGCTTAAGGGACTCGCACTCAAAATTCAAACTTTCCAACATTCGATTCTTGAGTTCAATTTCTCTCTGAAGTGTGTATTTCTCTTGTTCAAATTTCTGAAAGAAATGACAAATAATAAATCTAGATGTAATTGTACACTGTTCCCTAAGCATTTATGAAAAAGCTCAGGCTTAGAACCAAGATGCTTGTAGCTCATTTAATCTTTTGTTGGGAGTGCCAATTAGAGAGTTGTAATATCCATGTTATAAAAAAATTAAAATAACTGCTCTAAAATGTTATGATTTATAAATGCTGCGTTTATAATTTGATTGTGAAATATTCTCTTCTTCATGGAAACTGTGTATTTCTTTGCACCCAACATGAAAGGTATGGGTATCTTTTCTGCAAGTGCCATAAATTTAGCCAGAGTTTATATGCCCCTTCTACCACTACAGAACCCAATTATGTTAAAAATTGCTACAGTCCATCAAGCAGAACAGCTGAGATCAATAGTTTTTTTAAGACAGCTGAATTGTCTGTTTCATAATAAATCCCATCAACTCTTCCAGAATAAAGAATAATGTTTTAAACAGCTTCTATCTATGCTTGACTGCATGTTTGTTAATTATGAAGGGCAGCTTCATTTTACTCTTCCATTCAGCCAGCAATTAAGGAAAAGAAAATCTAGAAAGCAAAAAAGGTAAAAAAGAAGCCAAATAATCTAAACATGCAGACTTTTTTTTCCTTTTCAAAATAACCCAACTCTTAAGACACAAAACGGAATTAAATAAAAAACTGAAAGCTGCCAGGTATCTAAGTGACCTCTGTAGCCTAGACACAGCTCATCAAGGACAGGCTTTGCTCTTAAATAGCCACGGCCGGAGCTTTAACACAGAGATAAAGACTGGCCACAGGACAGGTTTGGGATTGCATTGCTTGGCCAGAGCCAAGAATGACAAAACCCCAGCACGAATCTGCCTGCACACTGCTACAGAAAAGCACACAGAGCTTTCTGAGAGGCTTTTGTGCCTGCTGGTAGAACCCACACTTGTGCTCACAGTAACTGCCTTGAATTACTGGCCTCAGAGTGCACAGGGGAGAGCCAGAGAGATTCAAAAGCTCTGAAGAACCTCTTGGGTAAGCACAGCCCACACAAAATGTTATTCTACTGTACGAAGGCTCACAATCCCTACCCTCCACTGCTGGAATCCAAGTAACCAGCCAGGCTCAGAAGGTGGCTCCAGCCTCTCACACAGGATCACAACCCACGGGAGCAGCTTGACAGCTCAGTACCTGCCCTCTGTGCAGGTCAGCAGGACAGGATCATCCTGCCCTGCCTTCCTTGGAACCTGTGCCTTCAATTGCCCCTCACACTAAACTTACTAATGCTGAACTGACCAGAAAAAAAAATTCTGTCCATTCAGAACAGCAGAGTGCTGCAACCCTCCAGCTGCTACAAAACAAACACTTCAGCTCTATCCCAAGAGAAGTGATGGATGCACAACCAGAAGCAGACTAACTGAAGATAAATTATTTATCTGAAACATGAGCTGGCTGAACACAAAGATGACCATTAAAGCCTTTATGAAAAGTGGAAGATATTTCCCCAACTGAAATCTTCTCAAACAATTACTAAAAAGAAAACTAAATAATACCTCTGTAACTTAGCACTATACTACTCCTTTTTCTGGGCTGCAAAGAATTGTGCTAAAAAGTTCAGAACCTCTGGGTATTTGGAAAATTTGAAAACTTCACTAGAGAAGAAATCAATTTTACAGTCTTGCTGCTAGCATTCTTTGCACAGCTTTTAAGTGATATAAAGTTGACTGGGAGAGCATACATAAATGGATTGCTAAACAGAGGGAAAAAATGCTCTGAAGCAAATTTATTTTAGCATTTAGCACTCATTTTACATTAAAGGCAATTAGTCCTACATGATACTGAACACTTGATGCATAATTAGCTATGAAACCTTCTCCCAGTTAGATACAATTATGCTCAATGTCTTACAGCTGAGAAAAAAGCCCTCTTACAACTACTCAGAGGTTTATTAAAATTAATCTAGATGCTAGAAGGCGTGTAAAACACCTGTGCCTTTCAGAAAACAGTTAAGATAAAACAAAGTTCTGGTTTTGAACTTGGAGAAGAAAAGGCAGTCATCACCTCAGTTTTCTCAGTCAATTCACAGCGTGTTTGATCCAGCTGATTCTGAATCTCACTCTGGGACTCCAGTAAATGCAAACCATATTGTGCTGCCTTTCTTCGCTCATTCTCTGCTTCCTTGAGTTGCTGTTTAAGGCTTAAAATAGTCTCTGCCTCCATTTTTCTTTTTTTATTCAACACTGCAAAGAAAAAAATATTACTTAAAAATATATTGCAGTAAATTCATTTTACAGGTAAGAGTAGTTATCTGAAAGAAGTTATTGGATTTCCTTCCTTAACCAGGATAGAACCAAATATTTTTGCAATACAAGACCCAGAAAAAGCTCACAAGCAGACCTGTGAACAGTAAAATAACTGAAATAGTGATTTCTTCATAAACTTGGTTACTGCCTTATTTTTGATTATATCTAACATGCAGCAAGAGCACTCCTGTGCACCCAGCCTGCTTTCTTTGTACAGCACAACCAGAGTTAATTTAGGATAGAGCTCTCTTGCCAAGGACAAGACAATTAAATAACATTAGAAAAACACTTGGCTGACACTATTTTCTCTGTGTTACAAACCAAGCCCCACTAAGTCCAGCACTCCTCGTGTACAGAAATAACACTTAAGATTGGCGTAGGCAGCTGCCTTAGCAGGACAGTGCACTCCTAATAACATTATGTGGGATAGAGAAACAGATAAAAGGTGAGCAAGGGAAGAGTCAAAAATAGAAGCCCTGTAAAATATATGGAGTTTAACACAGGGCTTTGCATTTACTTAAGTGCTTAATGGAGTGTTTCAAAATTTAGTTTACTTGTTGGTAAATAATAATCTCCTTGTCACATTTCAGAAAATTCGTCCTTTTCTAACTGTAGAGTGTAAGAAAGACAGAAGGTGAATTTTACAAAAAAGTTAGTCAAAGTAAACCCAACAAACCAAATATTTAAAAAAATAAAAATCAAGTCAAATGAATACCATAAGCTTGTATGACTACTTGCTCTCAAATCTGCTAAATCAGCCTGCTGCAAAAAAATCCTATTAAGACAGAAAATGCTAAGTAACTTGGGTTTCTGAACAACATATGCCAAGGGGAGGAAATAACAGAGGGAGACAAAAAAATCTTGTGCTTGATTTTTCAAAGCCAGGGCCCATAACTTTGCCATAATTTCAGAATAAGTAATGTAATTCTGAATTGAAGACCTCTGACTCTTGCATTTTGTTCTCACAGAAGCAATTTATTTGTTGCCATTTCTTACTGGCACACACATCATTCTCATGAATGTTGTAATAGCCATCCTTTACTTTTTTTTTTGCTAACTTTTAGTCAACATGAATAACTCCTAGGGGAGTTACTCAGCTTCTATAATAGAAAAGAATTTAATCAAACATGCAGAAGTAATTGCACCATTACTGTGCCAATTCCTTTCCAAGGCACAAGACAGAAATGATCACATTCTGATTTTTGCATTTTCTCCTCACTTGTTGCTACCCAGGTTTAACACATACAAAGAGACTTTGTCCAGCCAGGCTTTGAAACCTCAGTTTTCACCTCTAACCACTGCAATGCCTCAAATTCTAGTTTTACATTTATACTAAAATAAGCCAGTGAAACACAGGAATTTTGCATACCAATAATTGAGAATCATCAGTTTTATACTAATGCAAGGACAGGGACACGACATACAATTTAATAATGAAGTATTTAAGACAAGGTGTCTTAATACAATACAAGAACACAGGTAACAACTTCTGACATGCATTAGTAAAGAGGATGAAAGAATCTTTGTTCACTTACATAAACAGAACTTTAAAAATAACTTTATTCTCTGATCACACAATAGCATAGAGGCAACACAGCCATTTGGCAGTTCCCAGTTTACTAACTTAAATGAATAACATGTTTAACTCACCTCCAGAAGCCCATTGAAGTATCTCTTGACCTTATTCTTCCACTCCACCTTTAAAGGAAAAAAAGCAACAGTTGTCTAGTCTGGATGAGTCTCAGCAGCCAGCATGGCCCTCCAGAGCAGTCCCTTTTCAGAACAGGCTTAACCCTGCTGGCTGCCTCATGAACATGCAGATCACAGGCTAAGCCCCTACATAAATGCAAATCTTATTCAAATCTCAGTTTGGCAGCTGTCAGACAGTTTAGAAACAGTCAGATCAGGCAATGCTGTCAAAGGATGGAGGCTCTGCAATTTGGTCAGGGTCATCTTCCTTCTGGTACACCTGTAATTTTTAAAGGGTTTTTTGGGGGATTTTTGTCTCACTCTCTCCTACATCTTAATCTCTTTTGCATTTCTCCTCCAGTTTCACATACAAGAACTTTGAGCTCCTAATAAATTATTTACTAGACAACAGAAAAAATAAAGTATGGGTTTTTTCTTAATTTTACAGTTGAAGTATGGAGGAAAAGAGAAATAGCTTTCAGAGTCACACATTCCTGCTCTTTTGCATTTCTCCTCCAGTTTCACATACAAGAACTTTGAGCTCCTAATAAATTATTTACTAGACAACAGAAAAAATAAAGTATGGGTTTTTTCTTAATTTTACAGTTGAAGTATGGAGGAAAAGAGAAATAGCTTTCCTAGTCACACATCCCTGCTGACTATTTAGGGAAAATAACAAGTATGCCTTTTGGAGCACAGCCAACCTCAATTTTTCCTTGTCAACTCTGGATGAATCAAACAAGTCCAGGTAGTTTTGTTCAAAAAGCTGTACAGTGAAATAATTACCAGCAATTTAATATTGTACATGAGGCTAAGTAAATTACTCTGAAAGTAACGTTTTAAGATCAATTGAATGGGGAGCAAGGTGAGTAGGCAGGAGGGAGGAAATAACAGCCATCAGTCTTCATTTATCCTACTGAGTTACAAGAGTTACTCACTTCTGGCTAAGTATCTTCAAACATTTAATGAGAGAGTCTATGCACCTCGATTATTCAACCATTCAAAGCCTCCTTAACAAAAGTAACAGGGTAGGAGATAAAAGGCAGTCTGTTGGCAGGCCAGCTTTCTTCTCCCACTCTAGCACAGTTCTCTGTTAAAGTCCTATTCCCCAGGGCCACATGAACAGCTGGGCTGTTCTCTGATCCTGTCAGAAGCACCGGTGCATTTTGTGATCAGAAGTACAATTTTCAGGGTGGTTTTCCCCCCTTAGCCCAGGCATTCCCACGACCATTGCAGCCAGTTACTTACACGAGCCCGTACCTGCACCCACCACGCTGCACATTCAGGCTGAAAGCTTTCCGGAGCTGACCACCTTCCACAAACAGGCTCTTGGGAGGGTCGGTACTACAGAAAACAACAAATATCACACCACAGCCTCATCGCTGGGCCAGCACAGAGCCGGCTCTGGCCGCGCTGTGTGTCACCAGCGCCATGTCCCCGCTGCCTCCTCCTGCCAGGACCAGACTGGGTCTGACCCTCACACCCGGCACGGCCCGAACGGGCTCGCCTCGCTCCTCCGCGGGCCGTGGGGCAGCCAACGGCCCCACCCGCCGCAGGGGACGGCGGGGCG
>NW_005054386.1:1139437-1168642 GCF_000277835.1 Geospiza fortis
GAGGGGCCCGGTGAGGGCGGGTCCTGCCCGCGGCTGACGGAGCGGTCGCGGTGATTCTGTCTCCTCATTGCCGCCGGGTGGTGGCTGCCCCGCTTATTGGTGCTAAATACAACGTTGTCCCGAGCGCGCGAGCCAATTCGCACACCGAGTAGAGCGATTTCTGTGTTTTATTCGAGTTTGCCCGAAGCAGGAGCTGGGTGATAACACGCGAAAGGCTGGCTCACCGACCAGCTGAACTTTACGCTATTTATGCATTTCTGCAAAGGTATCAGCACTCATTGGTTACGAATTCCATAACTTTTCTATTCGTGAGTTCTCAAACCGCTGTTTGCTGTCACACCTCTGGCTCCTCACGGCGATCCTCAGCTCCCCTCCTGAGGGGATGGATGGCGCCTCCTCCTGCTCCGCCGAGCCTTTCCCTCATTCCTGTGAGTGAGGGTGAAGCGCTTGTAGCCCAGCCGTCAACAACATTCTGGTTTTCTCTCTAGCTTGCTCTAGTTTCTGCTCATCCTCACTTCCGTACCAGGGAGGGATTTTATAGTGCTAAAGCGTCCACTATTCACAGACTTCCTAAGCAGTGAAGACCTGAGGGATATCCACGAAGAACAAAACCCATCAGCAGGAGTGTTTCACCATGGCTGTTTGGGAATCCAAGCACAAGTGTCTACAGTTTTTTTGTTTTTTTCTTTTTACCCCAAAAGAAAACCTTAGTAAATTTTACCGTTTAAGCAGTGATTAAATTTTTGATCTCTTCTGTAAGATTAATATATTTTTGTACTTATTATTCTACTTGATGTGACATCCCCAACCAAAGCCACTGCATGTAAACGTGATAGCAAATTCTGCCTTTAGTGAAATATCAAGGAATGGTTAAATGGTAAATGATTAAAAGGTTAAATTCAAGCAAAAGGCTATAAGTAGGTGCAAGGATAGCAATCCTATTTGGAGCAACTAGAACAGAAATAGATGTCCTGAGAAAAGAGGGGCTTGGAAAATAAAGAGTTCACAGGGAAATTGACAGAGAGAACCAATAAAACACTCTTACTATCAAAATTATGCTACTTCTACTTTCCTTTCTATCAAAACGGGAGTCTAGCTTTTGTCAATAGAAATGGGATTAAAAATTAAATACAGAACTGTCTAGACAGGCAAGAATACCAAGTTGATTAAAACAGGGACAGGAAACAACACAATCCTGTTCTAATCCTGATTCTGCTGCATTCACAGTGTGATTAACCACTGCAAATACCCACAGCTAAACCCCCTTGTTTTAAAATAAGGATAAGAGTGACTTAATTAAGAACTCCATATAACTCCACTGACAGGGAGTGAGTACATCTCAGAAAAGAATTAAATAAATTGTAAATTCTAAGTATTAGCATAATGCTCCACTCTTGTAGCCTGCTAAATTCTAAGAGTTAAAATAGCTACTGCTTCCCCCTCTTTGGTTCCACAGTCATCAATGACAGCTGACCTTAAATACATTAAATATTTTAGCAAACTCCATAATATTTTCTTCAGCTTAGAATTTCCATTTATACTCTAAAGCAGAGTTAGGAGCTTAGATGTAAAGTAACTGTTATCATCTTGTTGCAGGGGTTCCACACTGTTGTTTCCTTATCACCAAAGTTTCATACCTCCTTGGTGTTTTCTCATGAGTAGCTCCTCTGAGCACTGACTTTCTTCTTTACTAAATAACCAACTAACTCCAGTTCCCTTCTCACCCAGCCACCCCACTCTTTTATAGCACTCTTCTGCTCACTGGTTACAGCTGTGGCCTGTTAAAGTCAGGCCTGTTCCTGATCTTTGATAATTGGCCCAGCTGCAACTCCTTAGGGGTAAGATTACTCTCTACACTACCTTTATTTTCTTAAATTCTATCCCACTACAAGTAACTAATTCATTATTTAAATAATCGATTATCTTCAGACCTGTTCTCTTCCCCTTGCTGAAATGGCAACCACAAGGACAGTTTTACAGACCATATCTACAACTTGTGAATAGAAAATTCAGGCACGGGTTACTATTAAGCTGTTAGCAATCTGTCAGGTGGAGTGAGCATCTTGCCACAGTGCTGCAGGAGCATTCCCTGGGTTACAATATCTAACTCTGACACACAGTAGCATGCCTTGGTTTTGAAGCTGGACTTCACTTGAAGGAGCTGTAAGAACATAGAATGACAAGGTCATTATGTCCAGTGCTTTGGTAAATATGGCTTTACGGAAACAAATACTTTAGTCCTACTTATCCATGACAGGACTGTCATTTTTCATGTTGCTTTTCAGCTTAGGTTATATTTTAGTCCCTAGCTTGCTACTGTAACCATAAATTTACTGTTAGGAACTTTTCCCTGCTTCCAACCCCAACAACAACCACTGCCCTTCAGAGATTCTACAAATCCAGTAGCTACTGAAGCGTGGATGTTTCCTAAGTGTGGAGTTTGTATACTTTTGTTTATTGACATTTTGTATCAACACTCTCAATTAAACCTGCGCACTGCTGACCCTGTTGAAAGTGGAAATCCATGGTTTGTGATCTTCTCTACCAGCAGGCAAGGATTCGGCATAAGTATAGAATTAATTGCAGCAAGTAAATGTGTTGGTGGGTTATTTTTTCCTCTGAGGAGGAGGCTTGTTGCTTTTATCTGCATAAAAACCGATGAGTTTAAAAAGCCCTCTTGGTCTTTCCCTGCTGATTGCTCAGGGTAACATATGAGCTGACAAATGTTTCACTAACTGTGCCTGAGATGCTGAATGCCCCACAGAGTCTGCTGAGAAGTGCTGATTCCTACCCCTCACTTTGGCACAGCTGACCCAGGCTTCACCACAATAAAAACTTACTGAAGCATTAGAGTGTGGTTTATTTGTTTGTTGGTTTGTTTTTGCACGTTCTTGCTCTTCAATATTTAAGAACACTTAAAGCTGCACAACTTAAAGCCATGTTATTTGCTGAAAAACCCAGGTTCAATTCTATCCAGATTTTTCAGCTGGTAAATATGAAAATGTTCTAGTTATTTTTTTTTTTTTTTTTTGAGATGGGACACTTTCGCCTTCCATTAAGCAGAAGCCAGAATATTAATATGTTCTAATTAATTACCATGAATACCAAGAGCAGTTATACCAATACCTGAGTTGTTCTGTGAGGAACTCGAGTAGCTCAGTAATTACAGCAACAGATTGAGGTCCAGTGACTGTTTCTAATCCTCTCTAAACTATTAGACACTGACCTCATCCAAATCACTCCATCTCACTATTTCAGTCATCTTAGCAAAACACATCTTTACTTAGCATTTTTCTCACCAGTCTGACCTTAAATAGCCTTCTATGGCCGCGTGTGAGCACTGCAAAATCTGTCAAGTGGGTATGAGAATTAGAAAAACAAACTCTCAGGTTTGTAACTCCCTCATGAAACCTTTCCATTACTTTTATTTAGATTGGTCATATTTTTACTGCTGGTTTGAATGGGACAGGAGCCTCACAATGAGCTTCCTGGATTTATGTGATCAAGGAACTCAGTTATGAAAATATACTTTCTTCAGTGTGCAATATATTCTTAAAAGAAAGGATAAAATTTGATGCATCTTTAATATTTTCCAAATACCCAGGGTTAAAGTCACAATTAAAAGATGTTGCTAAAAACAACAAAATAACAAAGCAAGTTTTATGATAACCTCAGGGAGTCGATTCTTTAGTTGGCTTGTATGTGGTAACTCAAGTGATCAGTCAATCCCAGAACAGGATTGCCAGACCCACCTGCAATAGAACCCAGAGCATAGGGTGACTCAAAGTTATTTTAACTTTTCTTTTAGCAGTATCTCAGCCACTTGAACTTCACACCCAGCATAAATGCAGATATCCAATAATACCACAATGGTGGGTCAGAACCCACATTCCTTTTTTACATATATTTTAAATTTACTTGACACAAGTTCACATTCAATTTGTTGCACTGATACATTGCTAATTCAGTGCTTAAATGCTGCTCTCCTCTGGCAGCAGCACCAAATTAATACTTAAACCCCACATTTTTTGATATGAATATATTCACATAGGCACCACTACTTATAATTGCACAACCATGAACTAACCCAAAAAACTACCGTTCTCTGAAATGCCTTTTAAATTGCTGCAGTTTATGTGCAGGTTTTTTACATCCCGTCCCTGTGTTCTGGGATTGACTGATCACTTGAGTTACCAGATATGAACCAAAAAAAATCAACTCCCTGAGGTTATCATAAAACTTGCATCGTTATTTTATTTTTGTCAGTCAGTGACACACCCTGAGTTCCCTTTGCCGTAGGTTTTTATTCCAGGTTTTAATTCCAGGTTTTAATTCCAGGTTTTTATTCCAGGTTTTTATTCCCGGCAATGCCGAGGCGGTGCTGGCGCTCCGCGGCCATCCAGCGCCACCTGGCGGCCATCCGGCGCCATTGCGGCTCTCGCTGCTGCTTCCCGGCCCGGGAGCCGAGCCCGAGGAATCCAAGGGAGAAAATATCAACGGGAAAAATTCTCTCATCAATTAATACAGTTCCTTTGGAGCAAAGATATTGCTCAAATTAATTGTCGTGGCTGCACTTCCCCCGTCCCTTCCCGCTAAACAGTTGGGCAAAGGGATTGCCTTGAATTTTAATTGAATTAAATTTCATCCAGATCTGCATTCTGGATGATAACTTTAGCACAGTCACTGTCAATTTCTAATCAAATTGAGTAAAAAGTTTAATCAGCTTTGCCAGCTGAAGGTCATTAGCTATTTCACCATCAATAGGTTTCACCTGGAGCTCGTTTCAGGCCTGCTATAAAAGAGCCTGATTTCCCCTAAAAACGTGATCGTTTAGTTTAGGTGTGCTGTGTTGGTGACTCTGAAAAGCAAGGTAATTTTTAAAATTTATTTAAACTGTCTCTTTTGTTCAAGTATGTAGTGTTTATTTGTGTGAAATATATTAAGCTGCAGACCTTTACTCAGTTTAGCTTTTCTTAAGCAGCATTTTGAAATGTGGGATAGTATGATTGTGTTGGAGTTCTTGTAAACCTGTGTTCCATTGACTTTTTTTTTAAATTTATTGCACAGCTTTGAAAATGCCAGTTATTGATATGTATATATTTATTTAGTACTTAAAAAAATAAAGAAGAATTCAAAGCAAAAAAGAAAAGTAAAATGTATTGAGTTTAGTTCACTGCAAAAATATTTAATGGCTTAAAAAGTGTGTTTTCCTTTTGCGGTCAGCTTTTACTAGAAGATGGTGCTATGAAATGTTCAAGCTAAAATTATTCGAAGTTATCTGTGTCTAATGTTGCTTATGATATTTTTTATTATGTTTTATTCATAATGGGGAACACATTCATAGCTTAATTTAGATCCTCTAGAAATAGTCTTACATAGAAATACCTGAAAAACCATCAGTTATGTTTTCACTGGTTAGAGCCTGTTGCTCTATAGAAACTAAAAGATTAAATTGTAGAATATTTAGCTGCTGTTGTGTTTTTGAGGTATTATTCTGTTGTTGAGTGTATTTATCATAGGTTGTGATAAGAGAGTAATGGATTGAGTTGCAGTAGCTTAACTTTGTCTCTATTCCAAGCTTTCTATTTTTAAGACTACTTTTAATAATGATTTTTTTTGTTTTATCAAAACTCTTGATTTTAAATTTCACCCCAAACCCTGTCCCACTCCATCCCCTTTAAAGGGTGAACTCAAACCCTTTATTTAGCTAAACCTGGGAGATGATTTCTCATTCTTGAGGGACCTTGGCTGATCCTGTTTGAGGCTAAACAGTTCTGCTCTGACTGTAAAGTCTCATGAGATCACCAAAATCAGGTAGAAATTGATGCTTTAGAGGCTAACTAAGTTAACAGTATTGATATCTGCTTCTATAAAGAAGTAGTAGATGCAGAGTTTGATGGCTTTCAGGGAGTTTTCAGGCTTGTAGGCACCAGTTTTATTTTCAGCTGCCTCTTTACCCACAGCACTGGCCAGTCTCATTCTGGGACTGCTGGGCTAAAATGACCTGACCTGTTAAGTCTCACCACAAAGCAGATAGATTTTTCCAAAGCTTCTGGAAAATGTTTGTTAAAAACCAAACAACCCCCAGCCTTTTTGTGGTAATTTAGATTTTTTTTTCCTTAGTGTAATTGTTTTCCCTTTATACTTACTTTTGAATACAAAATGAAAAATAAAAGCAATGAAGTGAACATGATTGAGTAAAATGGGGCAATTTGGAGAGATGAAACAGAAGGGTCTAATCACTTAAATATGTTTCTTGTTCCTTCTATTTGCTTAGCATGGTAAAATATTCTGACATTGAGAATCCCAGATTCATTTTCTATGTAATTATACTAATTAATAGCTTTACTGGCAGATCAACAGCTTAGAGCCTAGTTTTAATTCTAAACACAACTGGCTTTTATTTCATTGTTAAATATTCATGCTGTATCTCAAAATATAAAGCTATTTCATCTCAAGTGCAAGATCTCACAAAGTGCCTCAGTGAAGATGGCCTGGAACCATATTTACTGCTTTGTGTCTGTGTTTTTGGTACTTGCTAATAGAATTTATCTGTTTCCACAGACAAATTGTGCTATTGAATGGCCTAAAATATGTGCTCCAAAAAGCTTCCCAGTCAGGGAACTCACTGTGGCATTTGGTGAGAAGCAGTGTGTCAAACTTTGCAAAGTCTTGCTTTAGCCAAACTCAGCCTGGATAATCTACTGAGACTTAGATGGATTCACCTGAAGTTTTTAGGTTTAAAAGGTACCTCTTGAGAAAACTTATCACTCTATACCAATCCTGCTAAAATATCAAGTTGCACTCATATTCTTGTTTAAGTCTTAACTTGGGCAATGTTAACTAAAAAACGCCAGTGTGAATTTGAGCAAATTCTCCTAGAAAATCTCAGCAGCAATGGTTTGTAGATGTTTCCTTAAATTAAGGAGAAATGTGAATGGTTCTGAGCATTAAAACACTCTTCTTAAAAAATTGCTTCTAAGGATTGACTCAGAATTAGGAGAGCAGCGAAATAACCACATTGTTCAGCACTCAGGGCCAATTTTTGGTGGGCTGAGTCTGCCCCCTTATAGAATGGCTTAAGATAAATTGCTGGGGTTCTACTTTCTGCTAATTAATTCAGTGTGAAGGCAAGCAACTCTTGTTAGATTCTTGCTAATGATGAGTAAGGTGAGAGAATAGTTCAAGCATAAATGGGTGCAAAAGAAAAACGAAGTGAGAATGTAGGGATTTACCTGGGTTCTCCCATACTCCTTATAAATGATGGTGTACTCTGGGTAGCTGGTCAATAATATTATTAAAAGGCTAATTTCCACTTTATTTCCTTGTGTTTTTATAGCTTTTAAAATTTTTGCTTATTGCTTTTGTTATATTTTTATCTTTGGTAGTACCAATTTAAAAAACCCTACATATTTGTGTTTTGGAGGTAATTGTTGAACTTCTCAATAGTCTTGGCAAACCCTAGGTGTGATAATAGTCCTGTGCCAGGCACTGCAGCCTTTCTCACATGCTCAAAACAGAGCATTGAAAGTGCCTTTCCAAGGGTAGCTAAGCAGCACAGTGAAAAGCTTTTGGCTATTTGATCTTTAGCAGCAATATTCCCATACTAAATATGCATCTAAACCCTGAACTACAGATTAGGATACTTATGCATGTCTTCATTAAATAACTGTTTATTCATGATCGCAGCAATGAGAACACAGTTAACTTCTGTTAGGCATTTGAGGTCGAATGCTCTTTATATTTTAATTGTTAACAGATTTTTTCACACTGATTATATCAAAGAGTAGTAATATTAAAATTACAATAAGCCTCTTCTTTTCCTGTGGTATGCAGAATGCCTTTGTAGTCTCAGGATCTGGTTTAAATTGTTTGTGCTGATTTGAGCAGCTGGGATCTGGCTTTTGTTTAAATTATCATGTTTAGATGAGTAATAGAACTTCAGAAATACTTCTGAAAATGGCAATTTTAAAACACATTGCTGATTTAACCATGGGATGACACTATCTCTATCCAAGTGAAAAGGTCAGATTTTCTTTTACACTGTGATAAATGTTGGCAATTACTGATCTTGGTTTCCTGTAGTCATGGCTTCATATTCAAGGGGGTTATGAAGAAGGCTTATGGATTAAGGGTAACAACAGCTGGCAAGGTATTTTGACTGGTAAAATAGAGACCTGTTCTATGATCTGATGTGTCCAATGCAGGGAACTTGTTAGGAAATGAGGGAGGAGGAGAAAGTGGAATGGATTCCTGCAGGAAGGCTGCTTGCTTAGCTGGGCCTTGCCTGTCCCCATTTCTTCTGAGTAATCTAATATTAGAATACGAGTTCCTCTGGACTTCAGTGTCTCATCAAAACTTTTTATTTTGTCATTAACATGGATTTTTATATCTGCTGATTGTGAGGTTTGCATTAATGGTATTTAGTTACAGTTGTAGTCCCTTCTAATACCTTGGTATTTGTTCTATTTGGGGAATTATTTAGATAAAGTGTTTTTATAACAGGTTTGTGCTTTGCCTTTTGACTTCAATTTGTTGTATTTTATTATTCAGGGTTGAGTGGGGTAAGACTGCTCTGCCTGTGTAGTTCTGTGCTACTCAGTTTTCAGTACCTTCAGAGGGGAATTCTTCTGATAAAGTTTTTCATGGTGAGGCCACTAACATGAATGAAGTTAAATCAGGTTTCTTTTCAAACAGATGTGTAAAAAAATTCCTCTTAACTCATACAAAAGAATTCCTAGCTGGAATCTTACTGCAGTTTAAATGCTTCTGAAATCATGAAAACATTAAATGTGCCATTTTTTGCTGCACAGTGCATCATCTGTCCAAGGTGGTGAGACAGGTGTACTTTCCCCAAGTAACTGAAGTCCAGCAGGGTTTGGACCTCAAGTTGAAGGCTGTGTTTGTCCCTCATGCTGTGAAAATGCTTTCCCTCTCTGCGAAGAAAATATGGCAGGGTGGGTCAGAACTGGTACTGTTTCTTTTCTTGTATCAATTCAATTGTACATTTAATTTCTCAGTTGGCTTTCAGTAGTGCTGCAGCTGAAGGCCTTGGCCATTGTGTTGGCTCTTTCCTGTTCCTGCCTGGTTGCCCCTTCAACAATTTTAGTGAGAGATTTCTGTAGCTCCTCAGTGACTTAATTTAATTTACCACCAACATGATTAGCTTTAATCATGATACAAGATCATGTTCTGTGTAACTGGACTAATTCCTTGCTGATTGAATGACTGATTATGAAGATACTGGTTTTTTCCTTATCACATCTTTCTGAGCTTTACTTCACTGCTCTATCATTTCCACAAGTCATTTAATCAAGTCTGAGTCACAATACAGGGCAGGTCGGGTTTTTTTCACAGTAAATAATTATATACCACATAAAGTTATTAGAAATTTTTCCCTTGGATTTTATGATCTAATGATGTTTTAAGTGAATTCAGGCTTCAGCAATAGCAGCTCAGAGGTTTTGAGAGTTGTGATATGTAAATATTTTATGTGAGCTGAGTTTTGTGCTCAGGGTTCACATGTGTAATCAGACAATAGTTTATCTGCCATTCACTTGTTCCAAAACATATTCACAGACTAATCTGATCTTTTCTGATCTGCCTTGGAGTTGCAAGAATATATGAAAAAGAGGAGGGAGAAGAAAGAAAAAATACATCTTATATAACGCAAACAATTGCTACTTTTTGCTGGTTTTTTTAGAAAGAGTTCTGGATATTAAAGCTGACTTTTACAGGAATTAAAGCCTTTCTGTTGCCTTGAGGTCTGTTCAAAGATGCAAAGCATTATTTTTTTAGTTGCATATTTAATTAAAAGGCAAGGTTTTCAAAATCAAAGCTTTAATCTTTACAGACATAAGCTGGGCCTTTAGTATTCATCTCTTGTGAACTTTAACTGCAGCTGGTTTTTTTTAAGAGGTTTGCTTGGTCCTAAAATGTTGTTTCATGAAGCATCATAGCCTTATGACAAAAGTTAGACTGAAACAGGTTTTATTTGGAATTACCATGAAGGCTATTCCCAAAAGCTATTATTATACAAAAAGTAGAGGGTCCTTCTGATATTGTGACTTTATTGGTGTGTTAGGATGCTTCCAAAAGGTACATCTAAAAAAGACTTATTTGTACCAGGCAACAACAGCTGCTGAAATTAGGAATTTAAGTCCTCATTGCTTCTTTGGGTTTCTGGGGCAGTGAATGCTGTGCTGTGCACTGGCTTTGAAGGCAAAACATAATTAAACCCTGATGTAAAAGAAAAGTCATCAATTGCCAGGTTTAGGGGAAGAGATGATTCATTTGGCTGCTTCCAGTGCCCAGCCTGGAAGCTGTTCATCAGAAAACTCCCATCACTTCTGGGGGGGAAAAGTGTGCAAGTCCTGTAATTAATTCCAGCAGACATTCATTACCTAATGTCTTCTGCTGAGGCTGGTTTTTACACACTTAGCAGATTTTAACTCTTGAGGTGTAGATTCTGTACAGTTGGCAAGATGAATTTGCTTAAGCAATTCACTCTCTAGACATTGTGATCTTGGAGTATTGCAACACCTTATCTAGTTAGATCCTATTCCCTTTTTAGCTTTGATCACAAGTTTTTCAACACCTGTATTTGAGAATTAAAGCCCTTTTGGAGACTATGCATTTCCTATCTGAATCTCTGCTGTTAGAGTGTACTACTTGAAACATATTGATGCTCAGTATCTGCAAGAAATTTGGGGCCTGAAGGAACAGACACTCCATAAGAGTTCTTTATGCTGAAATTTCTAACAGAAAAATTCAGTCTAGGGATTTATTTATTATTTCAGATGCTTTTGCACTAGACCTTGACTTATATCTCCCTGCTATTGCCATAATTCTGGAAGATGGGCACCCTAATCTGAGCTTTCTGAATTCAACCATATCACTATATATTCTCTATATGAATATTAAATTATACTTTTCTGTCCTGTGCTTAGTCTTAATTCAATGTGTTCTTATGGTTTCAAGGTTTTCTACTACTGCTGATTAGCTGGATGATTAATGAAAAATATAATGAAGCTTAAGTTCAGAAACTTTTCAGCATAAAATGTGAAACTTTAATAAAAGAAAATCTATGAATGTTGTATATATGAAGTTAGCAAAAATTTTAGCTGTAGTTCAGTATATAAGAAACATGAACTAGAAAAAATCTCTCTGTTTAGAGCTGGCTTGAACTGTGGGAGATGGATGCCTCTGGAAATACAGTGATCAGATCTCAGCTGTGCTGGGCATTGCTTTGTTTCCTATAGTGAGAGGATGGGATGGATCTGTACTTCCACTGGAATACTTCTGTGAAGTTGGTAATGGGTAGATTATTCTGCTTTCCTATAGTGAGAGGATAGGCTGGATTTACACATGCACTGCAATACTTCCATGAAGTTGGGATTGGGTAGGTTATTCTCACTTCCATCCTCCTATATTTCACAAGTACAGTACACTACCAACCAGAAGGCTAATGCAGATTATCTCACTCTTAGGTAGTACTTAGGCCCTACCTTAAATTTAGCAGCTGCTGTGATCTCAGGTCACTTCCATAAAGTAATTTCTTTAAAAAAAGTGTCTAGCAGAAGCATTGTTGGCAGTTCCCAGTTTGAGGAAGCAAGACCAAATTAAGGCTTTTCCTTAGGCAAACTTTTCATGAGTTGGGCGGAGCAGGAAGACTGATCCCCTGAGTCAGTTGTTTATCACAAGTTTTCCTTTATTGGAGAGCACTTGTGCTGACTCCTTATACACCTTTGTAATGATAGCTACTTATTCCTGCTTTTCCTTCAGGGGAGTAGAACAAAATGAGCTAAAGTTTTAGGCAGAAAACTGGCAAAAGTTGATGCAATTAATGCTCCTTCCAACAGAATATGAATTAAAATGAATTGGAGCACATTGGGTTTAATCTTCTTGGCTGACATCTTCAAACAAATGAGGTGTTTGAGACAGTTACATGTTGAGCACCTGCCTCTCCTCAGGACTCCTGAAGATCTCAGCCTTTAGCACAGTCACATCCTGATGGAAGGTGGCTGCCAGACAATTTCTTCTTTGCTGATTTTTTAAAAAATTTTTTTGCCCATTATGGGCAGCTAATATTCAGCACAGAGCTTGTGTTATCTCTTAGAGCTGCCTCCTCCTCTGTCTCTGCATGTAATCATCGTGCTTCTGGATTTGCAGGTGAGTAAAGCAGGTTAAAAAGTCCTGGAAAATAGAAAGCAGCTGGATTTTAGCATTGTTAGAAACATGATTTTATTCTTGAGGATAGAAGAGCAGAAGGACCTAAAAGGTATTTAATATAGCAGACTTGTCAGGGGAAGGCATTCAGATTATTAACAATTAGATTATAGTGGAGAATGAATGAGAGGAGAATTTGTATTTAAGTTACCATTCATCATCTGGTACATTTTTAGCTACAGAAACTCTCTGAAACAGCTCTCAAAAGACAGCGGCTTGGAATAATGAAGATATACTTTATTTTGTAAGCATTTGGGACATGACTTGGTGCTGGTTCTTTATCTTCTTTTTCTGCCTCTGTCAGGGTTGGGATTGAAAGAGATGGTATTTTTTGTTTGGACTCAGATGTTTATTATTTCTTACCTATATCCCAGTCTTACAAGCTGTGAGATCTACAGCATTTCATTAACAAGCTACAAAATGACCCCATATCTATCTATACAAGGTATTTTAAGGAAAAATTATCCAATTAAGAAATGGTGCCTAAATTATTTTTACTTTTAATCCAATAACTAATCACTTGTGTCCCACAATGTGGACTTCTCTGTCCAATTAAAAAATACCACCCAAACCCGTGAAGAAGGACCAGCCACCACTCTAAAACCTCCATCTTAGCCTTTTATATATTATTATATTCTAAAACCTTAATTAAGTTTTCTACTGTGTGTTATGACACACTTTTCTATTCAAACTGCACACCCATAATCTCAGTGCTATCATTCCATTTTGGAAGCCTTCTCCATGGCCTCAGGTCAAATGCAGTGTTCTCTTGAAGGTCTGCACATTTCAACGCGGGAAGTCTAAAATTCTCAGCGTCCAGGGTTCCAACAACTTGGAATGAGTAAAATGCATGTGTAAGTCTGGATTAACTTTAGCACCAAGCTGGGAAACATGTTAATACTGAGTACAGAGCCTGAGTTAGCAAACCTACTTGTTTATGCTTTTAGTAGCTTGCTGCTGTGTATTTTTACTTCTGCATGTTGTGTTACCAAAAGTTAATGGCCAGCTGTGCTTATGCACAGGCTGGAGATCTCTTCAGTGATGTTGCTGGAGTCCTACATGATATTTATATTTGTGCAATTCTGAAGTATTAAGAATCAGTTTATCCTGACTGTCCACTGCAGTTTTTAGTACAGTACTTTGTTGCATGTAAGTACTAAAGGTGGGAAATGAAATTTCTGCTTCTCAAGAGCTGTAAAATGAAGGATGCTGAATGGAAGCTGGGGTTTGTATCCCAGTCTGTTTGAAGGGTTCACTCTGTACCAGTGATGTTTTCAGTGACTTTCACAAGTGAAGAGCATGGGTTTGCCAGTCAACATGGAAATAATCACCAACTGAAGCAGCAGCTCAGCTGCCTCAGATTGTTTATTCTACAGAAAGGGATGTAGCTCTAGTTACAAAACATGGAAGTAAAACACTTGTGGAAATGGATCTTTTGATCAAGCATTGACATACCTCATTAAAAAACCCCACAACTTATTTTTCAATATTAAATAGGCAAACAGGACTGAAGAAACCATATTAAATATCCAGTGACTTTGTGCTGCAGGTGGTTTTTTGTTTGTCATTATTCTTCCAGGTGAGGTATACTTTTGTCAGAAATCTGTGTGTGCTGTGCTTTTCCTTATTTATATAGCTTAGTGTGAAAACCAGCAGTCAAATCCTGAATTAAGTGTTATGCGATCACATTTCATGGAATACCTATTTGCTTATCACTAAATAGATGAATTGCATTAAATGTTGTGCTGTGGCACCATTTCATTTTGTCAGCAAATAAAGTGAATAAAGCTGAAATGGAGCTGCTCAGAAAGATCTTTTTCTGCTAGAAACAGAAATGATAGCTGTCCATCAAATGTGACCTTGGTGACATGCCGTGGAGATAGCTCTTGATCCTGAAATTGCGTTATGACCTTGGCTATTGGCAAAGGGGTTTCTCATTAGGTCAATAGATTGCTTGAGAGAATTATTGCATTTATTAGGAACTCAGGAATCTTTGGGTGTAATTGCAGGATATTTTATTGTATGTTAGTCAGTGAAGTTACATTATCAGGCAAGGAGTTGATGAAACTCAGGTCAGTTCACATTTTACCAACAGCCTACTGTTGGTTTGCACTGATCTTTGTGCTGCTGTTGTGAAGGAACCGGTTTAGGGATGAGCTGGGAGGATCCACACAAATTCAAACACGAGTGGTCTCACTGCACACACTCAAGGGGGTTAAAAAGCAGCCAGAGACCTACTGTGATAAAATTCTAAACTTTTTAAAATCTACCAGCAAGTTGTGCTCCACCACACTGCAGGA
Source organism: Geospiza fortis (assembly GCF_000277835.1). Lineage (NCBI taxonomy): Eukaryota > Metazoa > Chordata > Aves > Passeriformes > Thraupidae > Geospiza > Geospiza fortis. Next base: position 1,153,966 of record NW_005054386.1, read on the forward strand.
GTACTAGAGACAGGAAGAAGAAATCAGAATTTTTCATGGACATTGGGTAGTGGGCAGTATTGGGGGATTAGTCACTCCCCAAAGGTTTCATTTTAGCTTTTTCTACTAACAACAGAAATGAGTTTTTCTTGGGGTAGGGGCACAAACACTGTAAGGTTTTTCTGTTGTCCTCACACATTTGGGCATTTGGATATTCCTTGTGCACCCATAATCCATGTGCAACCTTCAGTGTTTCTCCAAGAGCTGCTGTTCAGTGAAGTATTGGCCCTCAGTACAACGTTTAGCCATTTGTTCCTCTGAAGGCCCAGTAAAACCATATGAAGCTTGTTAGCTCAGACTTTTGATAATATTTTGTGCTTTTGTCTGGAAGTTAATCTGGAGATGGGGAAGTGAAAGAAAAATGTTTGGGTCAAGTGCAGTTATGATGGACATATGATTTACACCTTAGCTGCTGTTGAAGTGTTTCTTGGCAAATGCTACTTTTAACAGATCTCTTTTTGCCATAAAGTCACCTTTGGATTCAGAACTTTACAGCTTGGAAGAAGTTCTTGTCTGCCTTCAGCAATAAAGCTAAAGTAACTCTACTTCACTGGAAGGCAGAAACTGAACATTGGATTTCATGTGGAATTTTCAGCTGTTTTACTGAACCTGTCAGTATCTTCTGAAGACATATTCAAATACTAGTGGTGGTTGGGTTTTGGGTTTTTTGTGATTGCCAAGAGCCAGTGAGATTTGGCATTGGTAAACCTGTCCTACCTAAACAGTGTTAGCTGGATTTCCATCTCTGGGCAAATAATCCTGAATGATGGGCAGCAGCTGCTGCATAAATACAGCGTTTCAGAATGTTTAGTCACAGTTACTGTTTCTTTGGCATCTGTTGATTATTCTGACCATAAACCAAGTGGGAAGAGAGGGCATATCCTAGGTCATTCTGGAGAATAGTCTGTGAAAATCATGTCTGAGACATGTTTGACTAACACCTATCATGGGGGAATATGAGCAAGTGCTGAAGTTCTGTCACAAGGGCAGACAAGTGTAACTGGGAAAAGGTCATCTTTTGCATTATCCATGATATGATTTCTCCTTGATCCTGTGAACTCTTGCAGTTTCCAAATAGAGTGTAATTAGAAGGCATGTGGATGTCCATGTGGTGTAATTGAGAAATATGTTTAGAAGAATAAATCCCTACCAGCTAGCTTTTTTAGCTGGTGCTTTGAAATTCTCTAATTGGATTATTAGCAGATGGTGCTGTTTCTATTGTTTTGCCTCACAGCAGTCTTTTCTGAAAAAGGAAGAAAAAAGTTCTTTATTTCTAATTGGAGGACTGTTTCATCTGGAAAATGTTGCCTTTAGAAATCTGCCTCACAGCTATTGTCAAATAGTGCTAGATAAGGATTTCACTGATTCACAGATCTTTCCTGGAGAATATGGGTTATAGCTTGTTTCCAGTGGAAAGCTCTCTGGTACTTACACTGAGAAATGATGCCACTCCAACATTTGTGCTGAAGGCCCTTTGACTCTTTTTGAAGCTGAAATGTAGCTTAACTTTTATTTTTTTCTTGTAGCTACTTCACTAACAGCTGAAAATACTCCTTCATTTAGGAAATGAGCTGTGTGCCACATTCAGGCACCAAATAGCTCAAACTGTTTCTGTTGTAAGTTCTGTGGAGGTAAAAAGTTCTGCTTGTAACTAATTAATCTTCCTGAATGCTGTACAACTCATCATTTTTTGTTTGGATACACGTAATTAATCTTAGCAATTGGAGCATGACTTTGCAACAAGACTTGGGATCTATCCTCAGACTGAGATCTTGATTTTATTACGATGGGAGCAAGCAAGCAGAAGTTTAATCTTGAATCAGTTACTTTATTCACACTCTGTCTACTGATCAATTTCCAATTACTTTGCCCTATAAGGCTTTATTTTAATTTTTTTTATTGTGTAATAAGTCCATTTTGACTGTCAATATGTAGGCTCTAAGATTCCTGATAAAGACAGGTAAGTTTACCTGTCAAGTTAGGGCTAAAAGTTCTGCTGTGTTTGGAAAAGCTTTTGTTGCAGCATGCTGCCTTGATGAAAAATTTATTAAAGTTTCCTCAAGTAAGCAGGAGAGTCCTGTAACTAAAATTTACAAGAGTGGAGAGGATGTACAGTTGCCACTAGAGCAGCACATGAAGAGCAGACATTCGCAAATTCCTGAACAACCTAAATTTTCTAAATGTCAAGGTTAATTGCAGTAAAAGTTTCTTAACTACGACTCTGCTAGTGTACATGGATGGGACCTTTGGGGTCCTGACTGCATTTAACATTTTCTGTCCTTTCTAAACAGTGGCAGGACTTAGATGTGTTGTTTGGCTCTGCCAGTATTGATGCCTGAGAAGGTTGTGGTAACTCCTTTTGCCAGTGGAAAAATAACTTGGAAAACAAACACAGCTTTTAAACAGTTCTGTTAGAGCTGTTGCTTACAAATTATAGCTTTTTGTGTTTAGGATTTGACCTGTTTTGATTATATTTGGCGACCAAAACTGTTAGAAGTGAAATGCAAATACTTGCACAAATTTTTATTGCTCACATCTCATTAATCACTTGTAATGATTGTCACATGGATACAGCATTACGTAGTTATTTAATATTGCACATTTTATCAGATGCACATAGAACCTGTTGAGGTTTTTGTAATTTCTATAATGGATAGGGAAACCACATTTCTTTTCCAACCCCTTATATAGATGTATTTTGCAATGAAAAGGCAACATTGCAAATTGGGGTTGTTTACTGGAGCCATATCTGTGATAAAGCTGGAGAGGAAGAGCTCTATTAAAGTTAGCCTTGATGGAAACATGTCAAGAAGCCTGCCATTTGTGGTATTGACCAATAATCTTTTCTAGGCTCTGTTACAACTTTCTAACCTCTGTGTCTGGGAATAGTCTCAAAAGGAAATATAATGATTGCTTTTCCTTTATGGCTCTCTGGTGGGCTGTGAACTCTGGAGTTTGTGTTGGTGATTAAATGGTCCTCACTACCTATACAGTGATTTTTACTGTGGAAAGGCACTGCTGTCATGTCCTTGTCTGTACAAAACATTTGGCTGTTTGGCTGCAGTGAGATCCTTTGGTACATCCTGGATGCAGAAGCAGTGGGTTCCAGAGCCTGATCTCTACAGCATCTGCTCCTGGCAGCGAAATAGTGTTCTGAATGATCAAGGTCAAGCAATGAAATACCACATCGATTTACCTAAACAAAGCACCTGGACTTGAGCTGGAAACCAAAGATTTAGAATTTGGCTAAAATAAGTGAGTTTTATTGTTGTATGTTTGTGAGTTTTTACTGTTTGGAATTAAGAGTTACTTTAGCTTGATGTTGTCATCTGGTCCCTTCTGAAGGATACAGTTATATTTCTGTTTTGGACAGCTGTAGTAGTGATTTCATTGCTGCAGCATGTGTTTATAGCTTGAATTATCAGGCTTCAAACCTGTTATGAGGGTTTTGTGCCCTGGGTCACTGTCTGGTTTTCAGGACGTGTGCTGGGCTCTCTGGGGTGATGCTGCAAAACTGGCTGTTGGATTTGGATACTGATGATTTGGAATGTCCTGTTCAATTGGTTAAGCAAGCAAAGTAAGAAAAAAATCATGAACTTGTGTTGAATTTGTCTGTACATAGTGGAGTTGCTCAATGTTTCCTCTAGCCAGATGCAAAGAATTTGGCCCTCACAAAAGCCCAATTGCACCAGTAGGTATTGCACTGTGAGTGCCACTCAGCTGTGCTTAAATATCAGTGCTCAAACTGGTGCACATTGCCATCCCATTTGTTGAGTGGCTTTTTTGCAGTGCCCAAGAATGCATTCTAGGCAAGAGAAGATAAACATGTACAGAACACAGCCTGATTTTTCTTTTAGGAGTTGGTAAACATTTGTCAAAGGAACTTTGATGGCTGAAGCCCAAAGAGAAAAGCAGCTTCTTTTAGGTGGATCCCTGGGATAAGTGGTGGGTGGAAGGGAAATCAATACCCAGTGGGAAGAAAGGGTAAGAATGAAAGAGTAAAGGGCAGGCTCACAGCACAGGTAATTCACATGTGCTCCCTCATGCATGAGGGGCTGGGACTCAAGCAGCTGTCTGTGCAGAATGAAAAGGAATCTTAGAATTATAAATAGAGGAATTATTTTTATATGCTTGATTTTGTCCTGATATTTTCCTTTCTGATGATATGCTGTTTTAATAAATCAATCAAGTTATTAATTGTCATTAAAGAGATTAGTTGACTCAGAATCCTGTATCTTCTATCAGCTTTCCCACACTTCAAGATGAGGATTTCACTGAGGTTTGATAGCTGGAAACACTTGAAATCTAGACTATGTTGCTGTCAAATTTAGCCTGAAGTTTGTTGGGGGATAATGCTTTTGTAATGATAATGCTATTAGAATGTTAGTAAATCCTGAAAAAATCCATTACTTCTGGAAGTTTGGCTGTTACTGATAGAAGAGCAGACCTCTTTCTACAGCCTGATTCTTCTACTAAGTCTGTATATTTCAGTAAATAGTTAAATCTGTTTGATTTACATCTCCTCGAAGTCAGAGTGAGTGGGTTGCCAGGGTATCTGTGGCAGACCTTAGCTAGTGTGTCTCACTCACTTTTTGTTACTGGAATAAAACTCTCAAGTGTTGATTTTCTTCTTTATTGGTAGATTAAAATTTCTGAGCTCAAAGAAAATTGTTGATCCTTTGTAGCTGCTGACATAAAACTCTCCCAGTGCTGTTCCACTGACTGCTTTCTGTAGTGGTGTCTGCTTTAGGACCAGCCTAATTTCCTGGATTAGAGCAAACTTAGAAGAGCATTACCCAGGCTGGCCCTGCTACTGCTACACAAGGTAGCCAAACAGGGTTATTATTCTGCAGAGTTGTTCCTGTACCACTTAGATTCACCAGTTCATGTGAATCTGCTTTCTAGAATCATTAAGCACTTTTTCTCAGGATACAGAAATCCAAATTTTTACCCAAGAGAACTGGCTCTCTGTTCTTCCACACTACTTCCAGTATAATTTTGAGTCTGATGCAGATCTGGTGTTGATCTTAAAGGGTTGAAATCTTTTCACATAGGAGCTTTCAACTATTTGAATCCTTAATGGGGTGAATTCTTTTCAAGCAAACCAAACTCCAAGAGCTGAAAAGTGAATCACAGACAAAGTGCAATTTCTTAGACAAAGACAGATAAAGATATGGATGTGTGCCTGAATGAAAATTCTGCTGAGAGCTTATCTTCTGCCTTCACCTCTATGAAATTGTGCCAGTAACTTGAACAATGAAAGCTTTTCTTCCAGCAGTGAAGTCATGGTACTATCCTCCAGCAAAAGTCACCTCTTCCAGGTTCTGAAAGCAATGCTCAGTAGTATGCTAAGTTACTGAAAAGCTGGTGTAGCAAAATTAAGGTGTAAGACCTGATCAAGCAGCTTGAACCAAGTCAAAATGTTCAGCTGATTCTGTAGCTGGCTCATCTGCAAGCATTGTGGTCATGGAGGAGGGCTTAGAGCAGACAAATGGGAAGAAATAGAACACCTGTGTTATTTATCCCTGTTCCTCTGGGGTATTTGTGTGGGATAGTAAAGCAGTAGCTGTGTTTTAAAGGAATTCTTGATATACCCTCATGCTGTTTAAGTAATTAGTGGTGGTGCACCACCAATTATCACTATGCTTGCCCCTCATTCTGTGCTAAATTTCACAACTGGCTCTTTTCATTGAGATGTGAAATTCAAAGAAAATGTCAGAGTACCTGGCAAATCAGGTATTGTTCTTCTCTCGTGCTTAACAAGCTTTATTTGCCAGCTCCCCAAATCAAAAAGTTACAGCACCTGTAGCTGTTGCCAGAAATGTTAAACATCTTTTCAAGTTCTGCTTTTCTGTTTTTCAGTGCGTCCTTGCTTTGTGATCATTTTTCAATGTCGTCAGTTCCCATGGGACTGGAACAATTGTGCATCAGGCAAAAGCCAATCTGGAGACAACAGGGTTCCATCTAAAGCTTTGTTTTAAGACCAGGCCCAATAGATAACACTACTTGTGCTTTTGAAGCTTTATCTTGCTTAATCAAAATCCAGGCAAGATGAAAATGTTTTTTCCATGCCAGATACCCTGACTGGCAGATGTCTCCTGATCCTTTAGGGGGCTGAGTGGGTTTTGTCTCTCTTTTTTTGTTGTTTTTGTTTTCTTCACAGAACTCTTTAATCATAGCAAGTGTGACTGAGGTCTCAAACACATAATACAGAAGTGTTCCAATGCTTATGAATTTTTAAGATCTTATCCATCTTATGAAAATGTAATTAGCTCTGCCAACTCCTGAATTTTCCTTCCTTGGGTTTTCTTTAATGTTAGTGGGGGGTCCAAAGCCATTTGCCTTTGTGTGTCTGTGGAATGATCTTTTCATCAGAGTTGGTAAGTACTGGCTGTGTTTCATGAGACTGAAGCCTTGACCATGCACAAAAGGAATGCCATGGGCAGGGCAGTGGCACAAAAAAGGATGAGCCTGGTGAGCTAGACTAGACATAGTAGGGTGGAGAAAAATGAAGATAAAAATAAAAAGATCATGTGAGAGGATAGCATGAATTGTATTAACATCACAACAAGCTATTCACTGTAGAGCTGTACTAAAAAATTGATCAGGAGTTCTTAAATTTCTGCTCCAAACTGGCTATATTACACATAGTGTCAAAAACACTGCATGTACCACAGGGCAATAACTTAAAAAAAAACCCAAAAAAACTAAAAAACCAAAATCCCATGAAAATTAGTGGATTTTAATCATGTTTTTTCCCAGCAGGATTTCTGGTTTGTATTCCATGCTTCAGGAGTGGACTTGGGCATGGAGCAAGTACTTAAAAATAGATAACTGTGTGAGAAAATAATTGTGTGTTATAGCTGCTTTAAGCCTGGAAGATTTTGCTGTCATCACTTTTACAGATGAACTGTTTAGCAAAATTTCAAGAACAACATAGCCCCACAAAGACTTTTTCCCAGCTTCTCTGCTCCAAGTTCTGCAGTAAAGAACCTGCAGTTCTTTTGCAACTGTTGAGCCCTGTGAAGGGACTGTAACCACTTTTCACCAGTTCAATATCTGTACAGTGAGTTTAAAATCTTAAATCTGGATCATATCTAACTTACCAGCCTTCCCAACATTAGGTACTTTTGTCACTGACTCCTCCCACTTTACACAAATATTTCTTTGCTTTCAGGTTTTCACTGATGTGATACATGCTTGGTTTTGTTGTGGTGGTTTGGTTTTTTTTTTCATTAGAGTCTCTGAAACAACTTTGACACTGGTCAGGTTTCACCTAACAGATTCTAATGGAAATGTGAAGGGGAGAAACAGAGCTCCCATCACCACTAACTCATCTGAAAGTGATAATCCATTAATTTATTGTTTACCAAAAGGAAAACAAGCCCTTCAGTTGTATTGAAGTAGCCTAAATGCCAGCTTTGCTGGCAATGTGTCATAGCTTTGCTGTCCTGTCACTATAGGACATGAAACAACACAATGCACACACACCACTGCTCTCAAGGTGAAGAATAGGGAAGTTTATTTTCTGACTCTAACATTTAGAGTTTTCTACAAGTGACAGTGGATTGCAGGGTGAAAGTGCCACCTCTCCAATGGCACTGGACAAACCAACAGTGCATCAAATTTCTCCTCTTCTGTAAAAAAATGCAAAACAATAAGTTATTTACAGAAAGTGTGTGAGAAAGTTTGCTACAAGAATGTAAACATCAGAAGTCTTAGAAAATCTTAAAAAATCAGGGTGACACTGTATTGGTCCCCTTCCTTTGTGCTACCACGGACATTTTGCCTCTAAAATTCTGAGGCACAGGATGCTCCCAGACCCAACCTGCCACCACCTACAGCTGGGGCTGCCCTGGCAGTGCCAAGCACCTCCTGCAAACTGACAGCAGCAATCTGGGATGCTGAGTTTCGTTTCATAGAGAAAAGGGCTGGGATTTGTGTCCAGGGGCTTGTGGCCCTGAGTGGGCCTCCTAAAATTCCCAACAGTGCAGGATGTCTCCCAACCACCCACCACAGCAATGAATGTTGTGCTGCCTGTCTTGGGCACACACGTCTAAGGCTGTGATGTGACTGATGTGCTCTGACTTTGTCTCCAAGGGTAGATTGGTGAAATAAGAATTCATGTTTTTATAAATGTCTATAACGTACAAGGTGCTTGTGGTGCTCAGTGCACTTGTCACACACAAGCTCCCCAATTCTCTGTAGCTGTTTGGCAGCACCTGGCTCATAGTGCCCAGTGGGTGCCTTTGGAATTGCTGGAGATGAAGGCAAGTAACTCTGAGGACAGTTTCTGCCTGCTTGACTGTATGACAATCTTCTGAGTCCCATGATAAATCAGTGCTGTCACAGCTTATTTGACATGGCATTGCTAATGGAGAAATGAATCTTTCAAATTAATCTGAATGACACAGAGTTTGTCATCTTTACAGAACTTTTTGGCTATGAACAGAATTTTGAATGAATCAATGTATCAGATCAGGATCCATGAGAAAATGTGTTAGACAGTTATCCATTATCCAAGCTATTTTTGCCAAGTGTGGTCTAAATGGGATAGTAGAGATTACTTAATGTACTATATTAGGTCTCAATTATGAATGTGCTTATTTTCTTTATTCTAGCCAACATCTGTAAATCTGTATGTGGAAAATCATAGAAATTAATGTACATGTTTAACTGGCTCTGAGGAGGGTTTTGACTTGGAACAACATTATGTAATATACCTTCAGCTGTCATAACTTTTACTTCCCATTTCATAGGCAAATTTGAGACAGTTAATAGCTCATTATCTTAGTTCTACCTTTCTATTTATTTTTATTTTTACCTAGCTGCCACCTTACTGTTTCACTCCCCCAACAAAAAGAGAAAGTCTTCTGAGTTTAACTTTCTGTTGATTGTTTCCAGGAAAGGAAGATTGATCCCAAATTACTTCTAAACATGATTTCATCAAGGGCTGAACTTGTCTAATGACAAAACAAAACTTGGGGCGTAGTTTCAACTGCACTGTTAAGAGGGCTTTAATTCAGAGAAATATTTTCCTTTAATCTTTCTTGCCTCAACATGTGTCCTGTTCTTCCTCCCATCATTTTTAAAATACTGATGTAGACTTATATGCAATATCCTAAGTTGTTAATATGTTGAAGTTCTGATGAAAGGAAATAGTACATAAAACAATTTGTTTTGGCAAGGGTGTGTGCCAAAAGCAAGCCCTCCCTTGATGTGTCAGTAGAGAAATAAACACTAGAGGGAGGAAAAATGCTGGAGAAACAAACACAAATAGAGTTTGGATATAGAAACACTATAAGTTTACAAATAGTATCTATTAAACAAACATTAAGACTGGAAAGTTAAACAAAGTGAAGTTCCCCAGATACATGAAAGCCCTTACTAGTAAGCCTTAAAATAAAACAGAAGATATGAAATTGAACTGATGAGGTGATTGTTTCTCTTCCCAGTTTCCATTCTTGAAAGGCTTTAATACATGAGTTGCTCACATATTGGGGAAAATTCAGGGTTCTCATTTGGGCTAGGATTATAATTTTCATGTCTTGTCTAGCCATGAGCCAGCATTTGGCTTTGTGGAGTACTTGGAGGACAGAGGTTTTCTTACTTTATATCACAATAATTTGCTTGAAAATCAGGCTTTTAGCCTGTTGAGTGTGTGGCTTCTAGAGACCTACCTGTATTTTGTAGGGATGTTGGGTCACATGAAAAGAAATAACTTCTAGAAAAGGTCTGGGGTCATGTGAGGCTCTCCAGGACAATGCAGTGCCTGGGGAAGTGGTGGAGGAGGGGGTGAGCAGTGAGCAATCCCCTCCCCAGGGACAGCAAGCCAGGCTGAGCCACGGTCTGCATGGGCTTGGCTGCTTTGTGCTTCACAGCCTTCAAGTGCAGGAGACTTCTCTCCAGAGTTCTGGAGCCCTGCTCTGGCACAGGTTATAGCAGAAGGTGCTGCTACTTTACCATCATCACCTCAGGGTATAAGGCGCTGAGTGTCAGGGCAGGTGGACTCTCCTAAGTCTGTGCTTTGAGCTGTAAATGATTTGTCGTTCCAATTCTAATCCTTGAAGGGCTTCCTAATGCACTCCCCATTAATACAAATCCATGCTTTTATAAATGTCTATAATGTACAAGGTACAAATAATGTGAAAACACAGAAATAACCCCTAGTTTAAGTGCTACAGATAAAGGGTAATCACGAGACCATTGCAAAGGAAAGATAAGTCATTTCACCATGATGGTCTCTTTTCTCCACAGGAAGATGTGATGCTGTCACTTGGTGCCTGAGAGGTGTAGTAACCTTAGTTTGCCAAATGAACACCCTGGAATTTACCCTGTTGTTTTCTGTAGGATGTGTAGTTCAAGTGAAAACAACTTCTCCAGTTTTGAACAGCAAGTGATTGTAAAAGAATTGAACCTTAGAGAGAATGCTAATTGCAAATATGAAGACCAAAAAATCGCAGGAGCCTGGCTCCTCTCTGTCCATTCCTTGTGCAGTAATGTAACATGACTGATATGGATTTAGCTTGCTGGAATTAAAGAAACCCTGTGCAAAGGGTTCATTTAAAGTTCTCAAACGCTTTGAACAGTTCTTTAGCTTGTATTCCAACAAGTGTGGCTGCAGCTTGTCAGCCTCTTTGGAGGCTGGTGAGTAGCATGTGACTGCTCCATGACCATCAGCCATGAGACCCTTGCAGTTCATTTTTTGCTGACTGTAGGTGTCTGGTAGGATTTTGTCACCTTGCTGGTTTGAGGGATTTGCAGAATTGATAGTTTCCCCTGGGGCCAGCAGTGTTGAGGGAGGGGAGGAGAGTTTTGTCTTTTATCCCACATATCTGTTATCGTGATAGCATTAAAGCCACTACTCATTCATGCTCCTGAGAGGACTGTCTAAGGTGTTCTCACCTGTTTTGCTTCTTGGGGAGATACAGGTTTAAGGAAAACAGGCTGTTTGGCTAATTTAGGTGCATGGCTCCTTGGGTTACTTCTTTTTGAAAGTCACAACTTACCTGTGAAAAGCTCATGAAATTGTCTTGCTTTCCATAGTGTCTGTACAACATGCTAGGAATTACAGCACCAGCAATTTCCATCTTTGCAAAAAGTCCTGTGTATGTACCAAAAATCCCTCCTTAAATGAGCTCTTTTTTCCTGCACAAGAGGGAAACTGTGATCCTGCCTAGTTTTAAAATCATTTGTGTATTTGCTGCTAGGGTGCCTCTCTCCCTAAAGTAAACTGAGTTCAAATGCTCAGTTAGGACACTTCACTCCAAGAGTAGAGCCCTGAAGGGATGTGAGGGAGGCAGCCTTGCCTTCTGGGAGGTATTGTACCCACAGAAGGGTTGTGAGATCAACGGGAAGGGCTGCTCCACAAAAGGGCCCCAAGGATGGATCAAGGAACCTGTGGATGTACCTTGAGTAAAGCTTTTCAGTGTGACATTCCATCCCCACCCTCCCACCACTTCTCACTGCCAGAAATAAAAGAGCTTTCTGGTTCAGGACTTTATTAGAAGTGGTTTGGAACTATAAACAAAGATTGCCCTTTTTGATTTCTGCTGTGTTGCGGGAAATACAATAGTGTGATGTAACTATAAAGAGAAGGGTGGCATCAGATGCCAGATTCCATTATCTTGCTATGGAACAATATGTAGGCACGGCAGGTTTTGGCTCCCTGAGTTGAAAGTGAGATGACTCATGTAAAATCTTAGCCTTAGGAGTCTTGTTCATTCTGATAATCAGAAACTTAATTAATGCAAATCTCTGAAAACTAATGAAAAGCAAACAGAAATGTATTTGATTTACCACTCCTGTAACTGACTCTCCTTGAGTAGGAGCAGGATTAGTCAGCTGCACTGCAAGATGCAACAGGCTGAGCTGTGATTTCAGGGAAGGTGAACACTCAGAGTAATTATGAGACTCTGTTAACAGATAGCAGTCCAAAGACTTACCCACTGATGATAATGAGAGAAATTGATAATCCACCTGTTTTCTTTTGCTTTAATCTGTGTATGATTCATGGCTAGAGTGGGTTTTTGTGGTAGTTGACCTAAAAATGGTCAACAACTGACCAGGCACATTTATCAGCTGCTCGTTCCCAGAACTTGTTCATTTCCTGGGAATTATCAGTTTCTGATGAAACTAATAGTGGTAGAGGGTGCTATCAAGTTTTGATACGGAAGACTCAATTTGAATTGCTGCTGTCACCAAATATAATTATAACTTAGAGGTCTTCCTTAATTTAGTTTTATTTTAAAGCTGCTCTGTTGCAAGTTCTTGATGCTGAGCTGTATTCCTCCATCTATAAAGGTAGTGCTTAACTATGGAAAGAGCTACAAGGTTTCTACTTTAGGTTTGATAGGCATCTTTAAAATAAGAGTAATTGTTCAGAAGACGTGTTTTTTTCAGAAGTATTAAGCATAAGAAAACCTAGACAGATGATATCACAGAGTTTGAAATTGCCACACTGGCTCTGGTAGGTGCTTTTTACATGAGAGTTGGTTGTTGACTGATCTGAGCACGAGATTGTTTTTTCTTAAATCCCCACTTTTTTAACCTCTATTAAGCATTTTAGATAGATCAAATACATAGCAAGTCTCTACAAAGTGTTAAAATGTACTTTGAGGAGTCTGTCCCACCTAACCCTGACAAAAAAAAGGTAAAAAATCCTTTTAGTGGTGGAAATGGGGTAAGCATTACATGATGTGGGGGGAAGGAGCAGTGAAAATCACTTACTCTCACAGGAATGATAAAGTGACATCTCTTCTAATGCTCTTTGCTGCTGCTTCTGTCACTTTGCACTGATATAAAAGTACAAGACACACACAATGGGCTTAAAACATTTTGGTGTCTGCAGCCTTTGGCTGCTGTTCTGCAGCTGAGGAAAGTACATAGCATAGTAGAGAAATATTCCATCTCTTAAATGAATGGTGTAATTACAGAATATCCTGATTTGGAAGGGACACACTGGGAACATCAAAGTCCAACTCCTGCACAGGACAGCCCCAAGAATCCCATCACACTTCCCTTCCATTAGCCCTTCTTTAGCCATTAACATAGCTTGGGAAGTTTGCCAGCTCTGGTGCAGAGTCAGAGAACTGCACACATGACATGGGTTTTTTAAGCATTATTTGCAGTTGTTTCTTATGAGGTCCTAGTTCTGCAAAATGTACAACAGCCATCACTTCAGTTAGTTTAGCAGATAGCAAAATGTCATCTCCTGTGTGGATCCATCAGCTGCAGCCCTGTCAGAATACTAATGTTCAGAATTCATTTGCTGAAGTGTTAGGGAACAGTCCCTGGCTCCAGTGCCCTTTATTTGCTATTGCCTATCTTGTTGGGAAGCACAATAAGCTCGGGCTTGGCGCCTGTTATCAAATTATTGTATCAGATATTGACTGAGTAAAATGTTCTCCTTTTTCTCCTGTACCAAGATACATTTTGTATGTATTGAACCTCTGTGCAAGTACTGATAGAGACTTTTTTCCCCTGCAAACATCAGTTACCCTGGGATAGATGCTGCAGATAAGAACATGAGCTGATGAAAAAACAGTGCTGTGGAAAAAAATTGAGTAATGCAGAAATGTTGTGCTCTCTAGGAAGAGTTTGTTTGTTTTTCAGTTGTTATCAATGCTTATCACTTTCTACAAGGAACTGATTTATTTTTAGATAAGTAGAATGACAGCAGTGATCATTATCTTTGTCTTTAATATATGGGTTTCAGAGGTTGTGTGTAGTTTCAAGGAGCTGGAATGGCAATATGTTGAATTGTCAAATGTATTTTGAGTGGTTTTTTTCTGAGTCAGAGCCTTTGGGGGAAGGAGGACGTGTCCTTTCAGCTGGAAAGTCAAAGGGAACAAAAATGCACATAAACACTTAAGGTGTGACCCTCAGGATGGATCATGACACAGAGTCCTCCTTCAGTCCCCTTAACCCCCCCAAGTCACTTATCCAAGGTCTTTCCATTTGCCAAGAACTGCAAGTATGGGAATAAGCTGCTAAAATCCTCCTTAGGATGGTCATTTATAGCTTGTTGATCGGGAATGCTGCAGGAGAGGAGGGCTTTAATGTCACAGTAAAGCTCTCTAACAACAATCAAGATGGAGATTTTAACTGCTGGAATTTGAGCTTGGGCTGAGGAAGTTAGGAGAGGTCAGGTCAAATGGACAGGAAAAAACCAGAGCTGCTTGGAACTCCATGGGACTTGGTGATTTTAATGCCCTCCCCTTCTCCTCCTGCTTAAGGGGTAGGAGTCCATAAATAATTCATAGCAAATCTAGGGGATGTTGCATTTCATAATATTACTGGATAACTATGCTTTTTGCAGTTAATTCTGAGCTAAATAGATAATTTACTTGTAACAATTTTACACTGAAAAGTTGATGTGAAGCCTTATTCTCAGAAGTCAGAAGTTTCTTCACTGATTCTTGGAATCACAATGAAAGAAATGCCCATTAACTCAAAAACCAGACATGGATCCATTTGGCCCCAGTGCTGTGACTTCTGGGCACTTTATCAGCCTTTCCTGCAGTTTACAGTAGCTGAATATTGCAGCTCATGTTGAGAAACTTGATGCAGAAAAATCAAAACATTTACTTGACTTATCCCATGCAATCAGTGGGCTCCTGGATGTCCTTGTGTCCTC
>NW_005054386.1:1169030-1182057 GCF_000277835.1 Geospiza fortis
TCCAGGCCTGCCTGCAGCTGGAGCTGACAGCTGTGGGCACAGCTCTGTCACCCACCACCCTGGACTGCTGTAATGTCTTGGATGGAATAAACTGCATTTTGGAGAGCCTCTGGAGTCCCACATCCCTCATTTCAGCTCTCACACCCAGGTGTGCCACTGACTGAGGTGCAGAGCTTTCACTGCAATACAAAGATGCTCCTTTTCTGTTTGCACATGGATCGATGTGACAGTGCAGGGCTTTTCTGATGCTCCCTGCAGCTCAAATGGAGTTTATTGACTGCTTCCATTGTACCCACATAACTGAAACATCACAGTGGGAGGGACAGGAGACACAGCTGAGCTTTCTCATCACTTCCCTGGGCAGGTTGTCCCTGCCCTGATCCCCCTCCCAGCCTGGACACCAGCTCCATCTGCCCCCTCTGCTTTTAGGCTTCTATACAACGTTTAACACAGGAACATGGTTTAGCTTTTGCAATGTCTTCCTGTCTTAAAAAACCCCATAGATTTTATTTCTGTGAAATACGGGGTTGATCCAGAAGCTTTTAAGGTTTAGTTGGTGTGATCTGGAGCTTAAAAATGCTATCACAGGACATTCTCCTCTGTAACTAACAGTATAATTTATGATCTGTTATTAAACTTAGTTTTCATATTGAAAGGAACAAGAAACTGAATCCCAACAGCTCCCGAGTTCAAGCAATTGGGTAAAATATAAAAGATAATTTTAATGTATAGTCTATGAAAATATTTTTTTCTGAAATTTTCTCACTCAGACCAAAATATGCACAAGTCAATTTGAAGAAAGCATTTAGGAGCTGTCTGCCACATGCACTCTAGTGATGATTGCAGTGCTGGCAACTCCCATTCCATGGAAGGATCTGATCAGATGATCCTCCAAGGAGTGTGCTGCTGATGGCTCTGGGCAGTGTCCTTGGATTCCTGCACTGAGCTCTGGCTGTGCTCCTCTGCAGAAGAGTCATTTGCAATTCTCTCTTCCTTCATCACCTCCAACAATCTCACCAGTGTTCCAGAATTTTGGCTGTGTTTCATCTTAGGGTCCATTTGTTTTCTTGCAGTCTGTCACTTTAATGCATGGCAGTTAATAAAATAACAAAAATGTCAAAAAGAAAAATACGGTATGAGAGAACTGAAAATGAAAATTGAGAAATGAACTTGAGCTGATTCTAAAACAAACACAACTGAGAATTGAACACAGCAGAGAATTGAACAGCTACCAGGATCTGGACAGGGGCATTGAGAGCTGAACTTTCTCTTTGGTTGTTTCTGGAAAAGTGTATTTAAACCAGTCACACTGGAGGTGACCAGGTACATTCTTGCCCAGAACACAGGGAAGGTGAAACACCAAAACACCTGGATTGATTTAAAATAATGTTGGGAAGATTCTAGATTTCACTGAACTCTGTGCTGTGCTTCCTCACAACTGTGACTTTGCAGATTTAGCATTCACAAAAGACATTTTTGCTTTACTGATTTTTTTTTTGTATCTTTAAATCAAAGTTTGATCCATCTTAGAGCATAAGAACAAAGTGAAAAATGCTTTAAGCAATTTAAGTGGGCATCAGTACTGTTACAAACAAAGCTGAAGGCTCAGTGGATGTGGAGGCTGAGGCTGGAGTTCATCTCTCCCTCACCCTTCAGGATGTAAAATTGCCAGTAAATACAGAGGCAGGGAGGCTGTGACTCAAATGCAACAGAGAGGGTAGGTAGGTTAGGAAATTACTTTGAGATAACTTGGAGGTCAGGAACAGTGTGAAGTGTTCCTTTTTGGGGGTCAGGAATTGTGATTTTTCAGGTACAAATGGAACCAGCAATGCTGCTGTGGAGCTGTAGCTGCTACAGGTAACACCTCCAAGGTTTAAACCTTTAAAGCAATCAGCAAAGGTAGAAAGGCATCCAGGTAATCTTTCTGTATTATAAAGTTAAGTAAAATTTCCCAAATAGAAAGTTAAATCCTTGGTAGCTTTCAAAAAACCCATGTCTGCCAACTCTTCTGTGGTGTGGTGTAATTCTTTTATGAGACCTGACACACTGGCTATGCAGGAACCAAATTCATTTTAGAAAAATGGCTCTGTATGAATGACATCAACTCTGTCTTGCTGTGGAATGGATGTCTCAGGAACTTAAGGGATGGAATGTAACAGCAAACAGAGAGAATTATGAGATTTTATGGTTTTTGTAAATATGTGAGCAATATTTTGAAAAGCCAATTTAGTACTCCACTGAATATTGATGTAGTAGCATTATTTTAAATCATTCACTTTATTGAAGTAGGAAGTGACAAACCATTTAATCTTACATTGTGCAACAGAAAAAGCATTATTATCTAATTTTCATCTCTCTTTTAAATTGTCCTTAAGTCAAATAGTTCAGTGCATGTGTGCTTGCCCCATTCAATTTTATAATCTATTTAAGATAAATAGAAAACAAAAATGCTTTTATGTGGTGTAGTTGTGATGATTGGAAGACCTGAACTATGGCCAATTCCTGTTCCTCAACTGAGGTCAAACGGTGTGAAACAGTTAAGGCAGCACTTGATTAAATTTAATTTAACATAGACCTGTGAGTATGGAAAGCAATGAAGGGTTAAATGACTGAAAGTGTTACAGCTGAAAAGCTCTCATTGGTTGGAAGGTGCAAATGAAGTTTCTCTTTGGGGAAGGAAAATAAAGGAGAAAAATTTAACTTTCCAGCCATTCTCTAAGGCAGGACTCTGCCAGACCCTGATCCCTCACTGAGCGGCATGGGAGGTGCTGCCTGCCTTGAAGGAGGCTACAGATGCACTTTGGAGCCTCTTGTGCAGAGCTTTAATGGCTCTTGCTGCTTTATTTCATATATAACACTACTCCTGTGCAAATTGGGAGCTCAGAATATTCACCTGGATGGAGGTTAAGGTGTTTTTTAAAACCATCCTGAGCTCTAACTGGTGTGTGTGCCAAGTTACAGGGACAGAGAGGAAAACCTCTTGGTTTCTTTGTACCCCCTGCTATGTGAGAAGTAACAACTAATTTGCAATGCTTCATTATTGTTATTATTTTCAATTTCATTTTAATAGGTGTTTATCAAAAGTGATTATTCTAGTGCTATTATATGTTCTTCTTATTAAATATGTAAGCTCTATAAACAGTGGAAGCACTGATGTGATTTTATAGGGATTGGCAGGGTTTTTTGATGTTTTCTCTGATATGGATAACTTTCCAGCTTTTTTCCCCCCTTTTGAAGGCAGGAGTTCATGGTTTCATTCTGCCATGTCAGGATAGCTGTGGTTTGTGTGAGCCTTCTCACAAGTGTGATGGGCAGAGTGTTGTTCCAGCTGAGATTGAAATACTGAAAACCAGAAGATTATTGCTATTTGGCAAGTTAGTTGTTAGTGTAGTGAATGGGTTATAAAATGTAGTACAGAAGTTTCAGAGTATTAACAGGAGCCTTTATCTTGGGATTTGGTAGACTATGTGAATAAGTAGCTGGCAATTTCATTGTCAGGCCCAACAAAGTACTAAATGAAGTGTTTAGGTTCTTAAAAAATACATCAGTGTCACTGTGTTTATTACCCAAAGGTTTTACTCATTCTCTTGGTTTGGAGAGGAGATTTTGGCTCTGGGCAGTGCCAAAGCTTTGGAAATATTCCCTCAAGTTCTGAGCCTTAAAGCTTCAAACAAATGGAGAGCCACAATTCCATATCAAACTTCAGTCTCAGGCTTCACTGAGATCATAACAGACATCAGTGGTCCCTAAGAAGCTTTGTGAGATGAGCATGGCAATGTAAAATATTCTTAAAGAATACCCAAACTCAACACTTCTGATGGCAAAACCAGGCTCTCCTTAAGGGACAGCAGATATTTTTTCATCTCCCAAATTCCAGTGTTAAACAATACCCCAAGAAGAACCAGCTACTCGTGTAAGGTCTTCTTATCCTCCAAAGATGAAGAATAACTTTGAAGCTGAGCCAGGAAAACACAAAATTGGTTTGTATAACACATAGGTAAAATCTACATGGGGCAGCTGTGGTTTTGGACTTTGTTGTATCCAACTTCTATTCCCCTTTTTCCGTGGGCTCTAAGTGCACAGTGCCACTTGGGAGGTCTGCTTCCACCTCCTGGCTCTCAAAGTTTAGGTAGGACTTTGACCTTTAAATGCAAACACAAAAAACAAAGTCATAAAAATACATGGCCACTTCAAATACTGGCCCATTTTTGTCATTTTCTCTTTGATAGTGTAATCTGTCTGCTGAATACAGAGTAAGAAGGAATTATTGAACACTTATTACACATTAACAATAAGTAAAGAAGTGTTATCAGGAGAGGCAAATCAGTATTTTAAATAAAGGTTGACATAAAAATGATTAAGGATTTATTTCTACCGAATTCATAGTGGTGTAACTGTAAATTCTTGAAGTTTGTGGTCTTTAACTTTCAAACTGAAATATCTGTGAAAAAACATCTAAATTAAATGAATGTGCCCTTATGCTGTACTGATAAAAAACCATCTAAATACCCAAAGCAAAAAACCCAAACTCCAAACCAAAAGCCTAAAGGTTGTAGTAGAGTGTGTGTATATCTAATAGCTACAAGCTAGGATGTTGTGTCATGTTCTCAAAGCTAATATGAATTTTAATAGAAAAATGATACTGCGCCTTTTTCTGATTTTTCTATTCCTGAATCCTTCCAGAGTGTTAACTGTGTGCCTAGATGCTGTTCCCTAGTGGTAAACAACTACTGGAAATGGTATTTCTCTACCCATATTGGACTGATGTTCCTTAACATGAGTCAAGAGTCTGTCACTGTATTGGCAGAAGTAATTCCTGGTGCAGTGCTGATTATCCACCAGGCAGAGGAGGAGCTCTTCTGATCCCTCCTGAAATATCTCTGTGTGTTTATCTCTGTTACCTCTTTGTGTGCTCAGGTTTTGCCTCCCCTTAGGCTCCACTCCCACTCAGTGAGTGCTGTCTAAGTCGTGTTTTGGTGCTGCTTCTCCTCTTTGGAGTGGTTCTCATTTCTCTCATGAGCTTGGCTGGGTTGTATCCAGGTGAGGATGGGTGTTCAGCAATAAGCTGCTCTCTCAAGAGTATTATCTCAGGGTTTGTGATCCACTGCTGCCCCTAACTATTGTTCCCTCATTTTGCCTGAGTTCCTGATTAATTGTTTGCAGGAATCTGGACTCATCATTTCTTAATGGCCACCATATTCATCCAGGCTATCTGGTTAGTTTTGCATTTTTGTATTGTTCATTTCATCAATTCCAGATACTGCCAGCAGTATGCTTATGAAGTATGTTTGATTGCATATTATTGGTTGAATGACAATAAAAATAATTACTGCCTTGAATAATATTGGAGCTATGTGGAGTTCCTAAAGAAAGATATTGTGTTAGTGGAGCAAGAGGGAGCCAGGGATGTTTTGGGGCTGTTGGCTTAATTGCACAAGGACAAAACATTTAAGTTATATAAAGAATCCATAGGAATTCCTATCCCAGGTGAGTTTCTCAAAGATATTTTGTGCCTTGGTAGCTTTTGGATTTTGTGTACTCAGGTTTGCCTCCCCTTAGGCTACCCTCCCACTCAGTGAGTGTTGTCTAAGTCATATTTTAGAAGCTTAGTAGATTAGAATCTTAGAGAATCTTAGTAGATTCTCCCCTCTTTTCTTACAATTTCTTTATCTCTAAAAATACTCTGAATGAAATGGTATTGCAAGAAAACTCACTTCTTGTAGTTGGCAGTGTTTTTTCTGTTTGTGAAGCTCTATTCCATGTATCTTACTAAAGGATGTGCAGTAGGTGTTTCTCGGTATTCTGTAATTTACCTGCCATCCCTGAGGGGTGAATTGTCACCACCGAGTGTGACACTGGGTTCTGAGTGAGATTCTGCTTCCCTGACAGCTTTCCCCTCTGACAGGATTTCTAGAGTTCTGAAAAACATCCACGCTTGCTTTGTTGTGGCTTCTCCAGCTGTTTGTGATGAGGAAGAGACTTTTTTTTTTTTTACTTCAAGCTAATAAGTTAATTAGATCTTTAAAATTCTTTTCAGCCTGGTTTAATTTGTGTCCTGAGGGCACAGGAAGAAGTGCTTAGAAATCAATTTATTGGTTGCTGATTAGCCCACACCCTCAAGTGTAAGCAAAGCTCCCCTATTTACATGTTAGTTACTTAGCAAGTTACCCTGTATCCAATTATTCTTCCTTTTTTCTCTTTTTTCTTTTGTTTTTTCTTTTTCTTTTTTCCTTCATTTTCTTTTCTTCCCTCTTTTCTTCCCCTGTGGATTTTTCCTCTTTTTTTTTCCTTTTTTTCCCCTTTTTTTCTTTCCTTTTTTCCCCTTTTCCCCTTTTTTCTTTGCTTTTTTTCCTATTTTTTTTTTCCTTTTCTCTGTTTGAGGATTTAGATGAATTTTCTTCTCTTCCTCCTCAGTTCTGAGAATATTGTTCATGTCCTTGTGATCCTGCTAAGATGCCTTCTGGATGAATGGATGTTTCCTACCTTTGGGCATTATTTTCAGTTTAGACCAACATGTTTTCTGTGTTAGGTTGTGTTTGCCATTTTCTGAGCCCTCACAATGTGTCAGCCACTGGCCCTCAGTTTTTCTGCCAGCCCTGTGTCACTGTTTGGTTTTGGCATAGACACAACTGCCAACCTTGGACACGTTTCTGTGAAGTAGCTGTAATTCAGTCTGCACAGATAAATCACCATTTAAAGAAAAACTGTTTTGAAGTTTTCAACTCTCCCTGGTGGATTTTTCCTCTAATGTTTTAATTATCTGAAATAGATTAGAAGTGCAAACATAAAAATAATCCTTTCAGCTCTGAATTCCTGATTCTCAGGGTCTCTATTGAGTAGAACAAAATTATTTCTGGGTTAAGATCACCTGAGAAAAAAAAGTTTTATGCTGCCCTTACTGTCTTGAGCTCCCTGGGCATCCTTTCAGTTTTTTATTTATGAAACCTGAACAACCAAGCACCCTGAATCTGTTACTTTGTTTTGCTTCTATCAATTTATAGAAACTCCAGAAGAATTTTAGTTTTAGTTACAGTGGCAACTTGGTAATAACAATGCAAGGAATAATATTTTCAGTTGCCTTTGTTTCATTTATTAGGATATTTCAAATTGTGAAATGTATCAAAGAATGGACTTACTATGGAAAAGATGGCTTAATACTGCTACAGAGCAAGAACAGAAATATAAATATGTTTTTACAGGGTCTCCATAGCCCAAAGTGAGCCTCAGAGTAAAAAGGTAAAGGAAGTTAGGGAAGGGGAGGTGTTGGAGACCAAGGAAATGGTTGCAGCAAGCTGCCCTGGATCCAGGGAAAAGGAAGCAATTGGCAAGGGATCAAAGTTTCTCAGAAACTGTTAAACTGTCAAAAAACCACGGAAGAAATAGTGAGTGTGAATACTTTCAGGGTTTAATATTTTGGGGTGCTTTCTTCTTTGCTGACTTTGATTTTATGTGCTTTCCAATATAATAAATTTTCAAACTGTGCTGTTTTACAACTACCTTTGGATCTAAGCTTCTTCTAGCTCTGCTGCAGAGTTGGGGAATACAGGCTGCAGTGTGTGTGCATCAGCTCTGAGAGACCCCAGATAAGCTGGGGATACCTTGGTAGAGCTCTGTTCTTGTTCATATCTTATAAAAGATTGTCCTTTTTATATTGGATGGATTTTGTTTGGGGTTTATTTCTGTAGGTTGGTTTTTTTTCCATCCCCATGGAACACAAATTTCCTGTAGCAGGCTTGCTGTAGCAGGGTATGAGCTCAAAACTGGATGAAAGTGTTCTCAAAATTAGGCTGACAATGACAGTAACCAACAGGGCAATAGAAAGCTTTGCAGCACTAGGTAATGAGTATTCATGACTTAAGGAACACAAGGAAGTCCTACATCTATTAGGATGTGAAATTGATTGATTGTTCACATCATGATGTTAGAAAAGCCCCACCACCCCAACCTCTGAATCAGCACTGGGTGTTATTTAGCAGCAGTTAAACTCCCAAAAAGTTAACTAACAAACTTTATTTTCCTGTTCAGTGAAATCTAGGATGCTACCATAGAAGTAAATTTGAGCTCAATTTTAATCTTTCTTTTTTCAGCTGATAACTCAGTGTCTCAAAATTGGTTCTTGATTGTTTTAATCAAGGTTACTTTTTTGATTTCTGCAGGAAATTGCTTTTGGTCCTGGTATTAAACTGTCAGTGATGTGCTACTTTAGCACTTCATAAAGGAAGTAAACATTTGTCTTGCAATAAGTAGTGAGAGTTTGTGAGTGCCAGCTGGCTCTTCTGGGCATTCCTCAGAGGGAAAAGGGAGCTTGAAAGAAACAAATGACTTTTTTTTTATTTCTCTTTACCTAAGATGTGCCAGTAACACGTCCATCAGTAATTAGAGGAATGTAATGACCTGAGAACATTGCTACTTTCCCTGACTGCTAAAGCTGACAAGCATGTGAGGTATTCAGATTTATCCCCTGGCTGTGGAAGCAGGAGTATATTGGCCAGTTATACTGAAATGTAAATGCTGAAAGAGTCAAAAAGAAAACTTATCAATTACACAAACACTTGGTGCAGGAGATGCTCAGCTGTCTGTGTCGGATTATTTTGGGTCATTGGCCAAAATATGTGGAGAAAGGAGAGTAGAGGTGCTTGGAGGAGCTACAGATCCCTCATGCTACCTACAGTGTCTGAATTTGTGACTGTCTGTTACCAACTCACATTTCCCCTCTCCCTGTGTGTGGTTTCATTCCACATGAAAAATGAGGGAACTCGTGCTCCCCAGTGAGCCCAGAGAGCAGGAGCCATCCTGCCAGGCTGCTCGTGACTCTGGAAGGTTCCTCAGCTGAGAACTCCTCCTGCAGATCTGTCAGAGGGATGTGGAGTGAGGGCAGCCTGTCCCCAGGCAGCTGCAGCAGCTGGGAATGGGAACAAAATGGTTTGAGACAAGTGGCAAGGGCAGCCTCACCTGTGTGTGCCCCTCACCTGGGTGCCACCATGATATTTGCTGGAAAATCCCTTTGCCAGGATTTTTGTCCTGAGAAGCCTCAGAAAAGAAATGTAAACAATATTTATCTGATTGCTTGGAATGTGGTTTGGGGGTTGCTTCCCAACAGGTGCATCTTTGATTGGTTCCATGTGAATTGTTTTTAATTAATGACCAATCCCAGCCAGCTGTGTTGGACTCTTGTCAGTCATGGGTTTTTATCATTCCTTTCTAGCCTTCTGATGTCTCCTTTCTCTTTCTTTCGTATAGTTTTAGTAGATAATTTTCTTTTAATATAATATGATATGATAGATGGGATGGATAGGATAGATATGATATAATAGAATTAATATAATATATAAAATATCAGCCTTCTGAGAACTTGGGAGTCAATTCTCATCTCTCACCTTATCCTGGGGACCCTCACAACAACACTGCAACAATTGGTGACCCCCACCCTGTGTGTGCCCCTCACCTGCCTGTGGCACTCAGCTCTGTGTGCAGTGGGTGTAGGGATGTGTTTGGTAGCAGGAAATTCAGATTTGCTGGGTAGGAGACCAATTTCTCTCCTTCCTTCCAAGCAGGCACAGAGTGGGGGCTCTGCTGGGGCAGTGCCTGCTCTGAGTGAGGCACAGACACACATCAATATCCAGAACAAAGCCAGCAGTGCCAAACCAGCAACTGCAGGGTCCTGTTGGGATCAGAGGGGTCTGAAATCTGCATTGCTGGGCAGTGCTGGGTTCCATGCTCATAGCAGGTGTGTAAATTGTGTAATTTTTTTCTCAAAAGATAATATGTAGCTACATATTAGCTGCATTAGCTATATAATATGTAGCTACAAACAAGTTTTCAGAAAGGATTAGTCTTGCCTCAATCACACCTTTAAAAAGGCCCATTATGGGACTAAATCACAAGGGACTCTATTTCTTCATGGTGGAAAAAAAAAAGCCCCTTCTTTATTCACAGAACTCCTTTTAACACGATTTTACAGGCCTGTGTGTGACTCCCATTGGGTGGTAGTTTTCTTGCCAATTTGTTATTGGTTGGTAACAAGTTGTTATTCTGTATTCATTGGTCACTCAAACCCCCAGTGTGTACCTGCAGGAAAAGTTTGTGAGAGAGAGTTTTCATTTTTCTGTCTGAACCAGTGTAAAAACAGTTTATAGAGGTGCTGGTTGTTTTTCACCCAGGAATAGATTGTTCTGCTAATGAACTGCTCACACCAGGATTGCTTTCACATGGGACCTTGCAAAGTGCTAGATTTGACAAGGCCAGCCACTGATTTTAACAGAGCAGGCTTGATTTTGAGGCCATTCTTTAATTCTATACTCATTCTATAACTCTATAATTTTTCTACCTTACTGCAATAACCATGATCAGCAACTGAAACTGAAGTTTTCAGTGTCCTTTCCACTGTCACGTTTGGGACACTGTCACCACCTGCAGTCCCACACTGTTCCACCACCTCTGGCATTTCTGGAGCTGTTTTCATGGCTGGAGCAGCATTGCTTAGATGGAATCCTTGGAAACACTGATTTATCGTGTCACTGGTAGGAGCTGAATGACACTTGAAGCAATAGCTCTTGCTGTCACTTTCCTCTGCAATCTGCTGGGGTAATTTCTCATGTCCTCTGCAATCTGCTGGGGTAATTTCTCATGCCCAGACTACTGTATAAACATTTTTGATGGGAGCATCCGTCACTCATTGCTTGTTTAGGTGTTACTAGACACCAAAAAAAAAAAAAAAAGCAAGCTATTTATCCTAGTAATTAATTGAAATCTCCTTAAATCTTAAAACATTGAAACTTTGTTGAATTTGGTGCGTATCTTGCAATGGGATGTGGTAGTTTGGACTTTACCAGCATTTTTCAGTCTATAGTAATCCAACTGGTTTCAATATGAAGTTGAAATTTCTCTCTATTTCAACTTTAAAGTATAGCTTTAGGAGTCTTTTTAGGAGTTCATGTAAGAAGTAATTCCATATGCAATCTGTCTCCATAAAAACCACCAGTGATGCTATTAAATATTTAGATTCTATAAACTGTTATCATTCATCCTGAAATTTGATAAGCACACTGAGAGTTTTTCAGTGCAGGAAGGAAGGAAGATATTTTTAAGGAGCACTTAGCACTGTTTTACCTTGTGTGTTTTCCAAAAGCATCATTAATGAATAATTTTTTTTCAGTAACACACGAGTTATTATTTGTAAACAAGAAAAGATGAGAATAGCATGAGCATTGTTGTAGGAGGTTTTATTGTTAGGGTTTTTTCCCAAAATGAGAATTCTGCATTATCTCCTAAGTGTATGATGTTTACAATTTCAGATAGTTATCTTTGACTTTGGAAGTAGTTTAAGGCTAAGACATGTGAAGGATAAGCCAAGTTTTCCCTCCTTATTTCTTTTTAATAACAAACCTAAAGACCACACAAACATGGTTCCTATTTAGAGATTACTTTTGCTGACTGCTTTGGAAGTGGCTGGTTTAGGGGGTGAGGCTGGATACCTTAGTGACTTAACAACTGGCTTCAAAAGGAAACTCAAAATATTCTGACAAGCCTGTCCTCTCCACAGTAACTGTGTGGACCTCGTTCATCCTGGTAGTGAATGTTTCCTGTCTGATCCAGTGAGGGTGTTGCTGGAATATTTCCCAGGCTTTCTGCTGTGTTTGTGCATTGTTAATAACAATTGTTTGAGATTTCATGTAGGCATTGAAGTCTTATCAGAAATCGTGCTTTTATTATGCCAAATACTTGCTTATGACCACAAGAAATTCCCATTTGAAATTGGAGGTGAAAATTGTCGAGTCAGGAAGTAGCACTGATGACAAACACTCTGTACTGAACACAATACAGACTGAAAATGATCATTGTCAGGGCAGTGAGTGCATAAATTCAGGAACAAGTTGCAATTTCTGCATTTTTCCCTCCTCATATTGGACGGAAATAACTTGGTGGAAAGTGTGAAAAGATCTAGTTAAGGTATTGATTTTTATTCTCTTAGGTGATGCACTGTTTTTATTTTTACATTGCATCTGAGGGGTTTTTTACTGGGAATATATAAAAGAAAAAGATATATCTAAGAGGTAGTTAAGTAATAGGCAGTGAAAATTACATTTTTCACCCAGGAAAGCATCAAAAGCTAATCCAGATGGGTGCTGAAATGACTCTGCAGAATTTATTGGTTAGTGCATTAAATGGGCTGAGCTTCCTCTGCAGTTCAGGAGCACCCTTAAGTGATTGTGTTGCAATTTTGGAAACCACTTTCAGATGAGTAATGGTTCAAGATTTATTCTTTTTGTGTGTAAAGATAAATAATGTGCACATACAGGTACCCATTAGTTTGATCCTAAAATTTTCCAAATCGACACAGTTACAAAGCAGGTAATTTGGATGCAATGCACTTTGAGTATCTTGTTTAAAGAAAGCTTTAGGTATCCATTATCTGAAAAGCAATTTGTACCAATGCATTCAATTTGACAGATGAATGTTCATCTGGTAGTAAAATTATGATAATGGAAGTTTAACAAAGTAAAATACAGCTAATAGTTAAAAAATAAAGCAAAAAATTGCCACTAAAAAAAAGATCCCCAGAAAGCCACAAACATCCTCATGATTTTTATGAACTATTTTTTTGTTCCTGAAGGTATTTGCAGTCTGAATAAAGGTAGTCTTTCTTACAGATGTTAGTTCTTAATTTCAAAGAATTTGAAGCAAAATATGTCTCCAAGATCTGAAGAAAGAGTAAAGTAATCAATAATTACAACAAAAATATTTGCATTAAGCAGATCCAGAACACTTAAAGATTTTGGCAATAATTCTATGGAATGGGTCAAGAGGCCTGCTAGAAAATCTGGGTATTTCTGTGTCTGTATACACAAGTAATACCCAAAGCATACAGCTTAACATATTTCATCGTGGTTGCATTTCTTCTTAGTCTGCATTTTGTAACTCTGCTGCTCTCTAAAAACATTCCCTGTCATTTCTTGGAATAGCTCTATTATTGCCAGGGTACTTAAGGATTTTAAATGAGACTTTATGTGAAATAAAATTCAGCAGG
>NW_005054386.1:1182071-1190404 GCF_000277835.1 Geospiza fortis
CAGCAGGAAGAACAAATCTTTTCCTGGTGTATAATCACAGAACTTAAGGATTGAGGAAGAAAAATCCCTATAATTCTAATATGTACTTATTTAGGTGAGTGATTTCAGAAGGTTATTTTGCACAGTTAAAGATCTCTTCCCACAAAGCTTTTTGAGGCAGCAATAAGATGGTTGAACAGTGCTTTCAACCATTGAATTTAGTCTTTGTAGTGTTGCCCAGGTTTAAGGGGAGGATTCTTTCAGTTCCTTCTTTCTTTGGGAGATGATGATAGGATGGTAAAAAGAAAACTGAGTCTGTGGAACCTCCTGAGCTTAGCCATGATCTCTCTTGCACTTGCTGTTTGGATGATTTCCTCTTTAATATTTTTACATACAGAAGATACTGCTGAGTTTTCATTTCTGAGTTTTCCATGTTTTATCTTGACAAATGGTCTGTGCAGTTGGAGCATAATGAACTACTTGGTATTTAGTTCTGCAGCAGCATAGAAGGCAGAGAAGTTTCTTTCAGAGGTGAAAATTCCAGCTCTAATTGCATTGAATTCAGCCTTGCTCATATCTTGGAGCTCAACAGCATCTCCAGATGGCTGTCCTAACCTCCTGAAGGAATTACAGGTTGGTCCAGAGCTCCAGCCCTTATTGATGCTGGAAATGCCCTGTGGCTCCCTGTTACATTGTGGGTCATCATTCCCAGTAACTTCCCTGAGTTGCAGTGAGTGTGAAAATTCAGATGTTACAGCACCTAAAGCCTGGTCTGGAGGTCAGATAGGAATAACTCCCAAGTGCACCATGGATGAAAAGCTGAGGGAAACTGATGTCCAGGTGTGAAAGGGTGGCTTTGTGCAGCAGTGTGTGGCGTCAGCAGGGGTACCTTCATGAAACTTGATTTCAAATCTGTGGTTTTAGTTCATGTTTGGAGGGTTGAATGTACACAGGAAGCCCCTTGCTCTGGGTGTTCTCATTACCTGCTCCTCCCTCTGTAACTTTGGTACAGAAAGACTTTGATTTTTTTTGAGATATTTAATATTTTCTAAGCAAAAAAAAAAAAAAGTAGAGCACAGGGCATTATAGTCAGAATACATCTCCCTAAATCGTTACTAAATATGCCTTTTATTCGAGTTTTCAGAAACCTTTTTTCCCCACTCAGTCCAGTCTCCAACAATGCTTTTTTCATCACATCAATCAAATCACAGGAACAGGGGATGGAACAAGGCATTGGCACCAGCCCAGAATTCAGGAGCAGCTTGTTCTGGTCAGGCACTAACCAAGGGCAGCAAGGGAGAGCTGAGCCCCTGCCTACCTGGGCTGCATCTCCTGCTGTAAACACCCAGCTTTGGGGGCAGGGGTGGTGTGGGAACCCTGGATGGTGAGAATTTTAAACTTTCTGTGCTGAAAGGCACAGACCCTCAGGAGAACACTGCATTTGACCTGGGGCTGTGGAGAGGGCTTCCAAAATTTATTAATAGCGCTGGGATTATGGGTGTGTAGTTGGTTAGAAGTGTGATCTCACAGGGCAAAAAACTTAGATTTGGGGTTTTAGTATATGGTGATAAATGGGAGCCAAGATGGAGAATTTGGGGTGTGGGTTGGTTGTCTCTTTTGCACCTTTTTCTTCCTTCTTCTTCATGAATCTGAGTACTTTTCTCTAACTGGATGAAGGATGTCCTCATTGTGGGTTTTGGGTGATCATAATTGGGTTAAAAGCATAAATAATATAAATGTCAGCTGTTTATTGGGTAATTGGGACTTAAATAGCCTTGAACAGACACCATTGTAGCTCACTTTCCTGACTTGTTAGAGAGCTCACATCTCATGAGTTTGTAATAGATAAGGATAATAAACTTCAGAGTGAGACTTCAAAAACAACATCCCCTGAGTTTTATTCACCCTGACCTTGGAGCAAGGAAGGGCTTGAAAGTCCAATAGGGCGGCAGTGACAGCAGGGGTGAGCCAGCTGCAGGAGCAGATTGACCAAGAATTTGGTGACTGAGGGCACAGAGATGCTCTGGCATTGCTGGGAATGTCTTTCTGAAATGTCAGCAAAACAAAGAATAGCAGTGAGGATCAAGGTGAGCACCTGGAAGGAAACCTTGCAGTCTAACTTGGCTGAGTGCTGTCTCAAAATACACAAAGGCACATTCCCCGTTGTCTTTATGTGGACATGGTAAATTTGGCATCACTAAAAGGTGAAGATATTAAATCCTGATGCCAGGCTCCACAGAAAGGTTTGTGGTGGCAATGGCTCAAGCTGGCTTCCCCAAAAGCTGCATTGAGAGAGAGCTACTGCCACAAAACCCACCAGACTTGAATGTGTCTAGCCTCAAGTGTAATTTTGAGTGCAGGATGTGCTTTGTACAAACTTCAGGAGTTGATGTTAGCTGAATACTGGAAAGTGACATGTGAGAGAGAAGTGAAGCTAATGTTGAGTTTGAATAATGGAAGTTAATGCCATAACATGGACCCAGCCAGAGTTGTTGGCCTTTTACACTTGGGCAGTAATTTATGTCCTGAGGAAGAGACTGAAGGTGTCAGTAAGCAGTGATGTTATAAACTGTAGTCAAAATATTTGACTATATTCCCACTGGATATGTTCTTATTTTTAAAAAAATCTCAAATCAAACCCAACACCCTTTTCTGTTCCAGGAGTTGGCCTTTGCCCCCTGCATATTTATTCTGCCTAATTACACTGGAAAGATTTCCAATTCAAAATGCTGGGTCAAAAAAAAAAATCTAGTTTGTGTGAAATGGAGAAGTGAACAGTTTAGACTTTCAATTGAAACTTCAAAGCCTTTGTTTGACATTTTCTAAATCTGTCTCCTGGCTGTTTTAGGCTCTAAAAATGCTATTTCAATAATTAGATTGCCAGAAAAATTCCCACTAACCACATAAATTTGCACTTGATACACTTGAACCTGTTCCAGGTTGCCTGTTTACAAAAGACAAATTCTGTCCTATTTCTGGAATTGCTGCTTACGTTTTGGCACAAGAAAACATTTGTATGACAATAAAATGATGGAGAAATATTCATCCTACGTTCCAACAGATCAAGAGTGACCAGGAATCCAGGTTTTCTACAGCAATTACTTTCCACTTAGGTTATTGTAATGTCCAGTAGCAGCCTACAGCAATTGCTTTCCACTTTCTTAGGTTATTGTAATGTCCAGTAGCAGAATGACTCTATTGCTTCCTTTTTGTGGTCATATATTTTGGATTTAGTTCCCTCAGATTTTCAACTGCTTTAATGCTTGTTTAGTCACTTTCTTGGTTACTGTCTCCTGTTCCATCTACTTGAAGAGAGTTAAATACCAAGCCTAAGTGGCCCAGCTGGTATTTTGTGTTCACCAGCTGGTGCAGAATGAAGGCAAAGCTGTCACAGCACAAACAGCCCCGACCTGGGAGCTGTGTCCCGTCCCAGCCTGCCTGGAAACTCAGAAGAATTTTAGTAATGAGGGTAATATAAAAGTGGATCTTTATTTGAAGGCCTTCACGGCCAGTTATGGAAATCTGTCCACAAAAGCCTTCAAATAAAGATCCACTTTTCTATTCCCTCCTTGCTAAAATTATATCAGGTTTCATTTCTAGATTAGGAAAAAAGGCAACAGGCC
Source organism: Geospiza fortis (assembly GCF_000277835.1). Lineage (NCBI taxonomy): Eukaryota > Metazoa > Chordata > Aves > Passeriformes > Thraupidae > Geospiza > Geospiza fortis. The sequence continues at coordinate 1,185,674 of NW_005054386.1, forward strand.
TTTTTTTGTTGGAGAGAACTCGCATCTCATGAGTTTGTAATAGATAAGGATAATAAACTTCAGAGTGAGACTTCTAAAATAACATCTGAGTTTTATTCACCCTGACTTTGGAGCAAGGAAGGGCTTGAAATTCCAATAGGGTGGCGGAGCTGAGCTGTGCTCCCTGAAGCACAGAACTGCTGGGCGTGTGTGGGAGGCAGGGGCAGAGCATCCTGCAGAGTGGCACCAAAATTCCACTGGCCAAGCTAAAATGAGAAAGAAGAGGCATTAAAAAATCAGATTAATGATGCAAGTGAAAATAATGATTGGAAGTTCTAAATAATTATGTTTGACAGTAGTTATGGAGGAAAAAGGCTGTTACCAGATATTTAGCTGTTGTATTGAAACTTGAAATATGTTTTCTGCACAGCATCTTGGAAAAGAATTCCATCTGTGATGTGAATTTTGATTTTCTCCATGCTTAAGGGTAAATGATTGTATATGACAGACAGTAAAGAAGGTACAAGTTCCAGTACAAGACATTTTAAAGAAAGGAAATAATGAAGTTAAATCTTTTAGACTGTTCATAATGAGATAGTAATCTACAACAGCATTTAAATAATTTCAGTGGTATAGAGTGGGTTTCTAAGACATAAACCCTCAAGCTTAGAAATCATTCTGGCTATGAAGCCAGGTTTTGGAGTCACTATAGGGTAAATTGGCACTTTGACATTCAGAGACCTTTTTCAAGAAGTAAAAGGTTAATAGCATAAGGCCTTTTCTTTTGTAAATTGTATTCTCTGTGAAGAGGGTTGCTGAGGGTGAATCATAAAATGCTTCAGTACTTGAAGAGAAAATGATAGAAAAGCAATTAGGTTATGGAATGCTGAGAGTTCACATATAAAGTTACATAATTTCAGGATTTTTCTCCTATTTCTTCCCCAGTGACAGTGAATGATGTCATAAAATTAAACTGTGTTTGAAATCAGGCCTACTGCTTGTCACCAGCAAGAGAAGCTTTATTTTCCAATTCTGTTCTTTTGTTTCCATATTTTGTAGGCTCATTAAAGGAAGCATAGTTGCCCTTTTAATCCCAACATTTCTAAACAATTTCTCTTGGAAAAAAGACAACCATGATCACAAGGAAGTTTTATTTCAAGGCCCAGCACATTATTTGCTGATCTTTTTAACAAGGAATGTTAGCATTTAAGGCTTTCATTTGTACTTTAAACATGTTTAAACTCTCTTAATACTTCAGAAGTATGAGAAGATCAGTCTTTTTTTTGCCTGAAAGTGGAACCAAGATTGGAAGTAGCACTTTGGAGTCTTTTGTGCCCATCAACCTCATTAAACCAACAGCATCTGGTTTCCAATTAGGAACCACAGTGAATACAGATTGCTCTCATTCCAATGGGTTTTATGAATTTTCTATAGCAAGTGCAAGATGGAGCTTGAAATCTTCAATTCCAACACCTTAGAATAACCGTTATGGAGTTTATTTCCAAGTTTTGCCTTGGAATAAATGATGTGAGGGAGGCTGTGCAGCCCAGAGACCAGACAAATCCTTTTTGCTCTGTGCAGTGTGGCTGGTCACAGTATTGTCCTGATGTGTTTTGTTTCATTGGGAAATTTCTTGTCCTTTTTTTCCCCCTGGGGCTTGGGGATGTGAAATTAGAAAGCCCAAACATGCAGAAATCTACAAAATGAATTAACTAGCTATGCAAATCTTTTGAAGTGGAAAATTCCATAAAATGCTCTCAGATCCTTCGTTCTTTGGTGTTCCCTGCCTTGCATGCAGCATGCAGAGCAGATATTGAAGAGCACTGTTAAAAATACTGTTCTACAGCCTTCCAGATCAATGTACGTACATATGTAAGCACTTACAGGGAAAAGTTGGAATTTTTTACAGTACTTTGCTTTCAATTACCATATCCATTAAAGACATCCATAAGGGAAAAAAAAATTTCTACTGTCAAAGACCACAAAATGTTCACATTAATAAAACATTGCATATTTACAAAATACTTTTAGTTCTTTATATTTAATGTAGAGTTTAACTTAGACAGAAAAAACAATTCTTGAAACATGCTTTGAAAAGCTCAGACTGCTCTATAACCTGGTGTGTATTATAAATCTTTACAAACTACTAAATGGGGGCCAGAAGGTTTGACTTGCCAAGGTCATAGCCCCTAAGTAACACAAAAACAAAATCCAGGTTTTCTGGTTCCTGCTTTAAGCACTAGATATTTCCTCCCTGTGCTCAGAAGAATTTTTAATGTGAGCGTGCTGGCAAAATGGGGATTTAGCTGCCTTAGCTTTGCACTGAACATATTTTTTAACTTCTGACGTTGTTGAACTTTTAGAGTCAATAGTAGGAAACCACTCTGTTGTGAGTAGGTGAAGACCCACACCCCTGATGCCAGCACATGCTAAATGATGTTTTAACTTCTCTTGCTGCACCTTTTGAAGCAAAAATTCTAGGAAGGCACTTATGCTTCAAAACCAGACAGTTCTGCTTGACACATTGGTCATGTGAGGCATCCAGGGTGAGGTAATGGAACATTTCACACTGTGGCAGTGGCACTGCTCTAAGTGCAAGTGCTAATAACATTCAATCACAATACACATGTGATTTATAACAGCTTTGAGTGCTTTATTTTCTCCAAAGATGCCAAATCTTGCAGCTTTGTTTTGTCCTCTAAGACAATGCAAGGTAATAAACACTTTTTCCATGTGAAAAGGCCTTATTTAGGGTAAACCCTGCCCCATCTTTCTGGCTTGGGTTCCAAACAGAGGAAGTAGTCAAATATTTAAAATTTTAAGTATTTAGGTTATAAAGCTGATAGTCTATATCCAAAGCTTGGAGTTGTTAGCTCTTGTCCAATGGAAGTGTTCACTCCTGGGCCTGCAGCTCTGAAAACTTCTGCATTTAGCACACTTCAGTGGTGGAGCAAGCAGCCTGTATTTAAATTTCTAGCCATGATTTGTGCCCCTCTTACTGTTTGGGAGTTTTAACAACTGCTGGTGTAGACAGCCACCAATAATGAATTATTGCCTTGAATAATGAACTATGGCTTGAATTAGAAAAACAAAACAAACTTGAAATGTCCTCTGGTGCAGAATCTCTCAAAATTGCTTAGTGACAATTTCTAGCTGAGACAGAAGAAGCTGAAGCCAAGGAAACACTCACTCCTTGATGTGGCAGTGAAGGTCATGGGTTCTGCATTTTGACTCTCCAATCTCTCCTGTAACCATTGCCAAGCCTGCAGTGTTCTGTATCCAAAGTAACACCCCACAGTAACACCAAGGAAACCATGCTGTGACCTCCTTGCCCTTTTATATATTTCATAAGTATTGAAATTATTTAGATTTCCCAACTAATTTGGTACTTCCTTGCAGGATTATTACACTCCCTGTAAGCAGAACAAAATGTCCCAAGTATTGCCTGCTCATGCAACCCATGTTCTTATTGATTGCAGATTTAAGAAGAAAATGCTCATTTATTAGGAGGCTTTTCTGTGGTAAAAGCAAATAATAATAGGCTTTGCTTCCTGTCCTTTCCTCCTTTTTGTCATTTATTTACTGAAATGCTGAGCATGAAGCAGAAAAAACTGTAGCAGGTTGTGTGTGCATGAGACAGGCAACTCAATAGTTAATGCTCTAGAGCTGATGGAATATATGGCAGGGTGAGCAGCAGAGGGGATATAATGTGGAAGGCTTGTTTCTCATATAGGATACAAATCTAATACAGAAAAACCTAATTCAATTTACTAAGCTTTTAGTGGAACTACTTTTTGTTTACTTCATAAGCTGTAATTTAAAATTCTTTAACACATTTAAAACATTTTCAGCAGCTGTGAAGGTGCATGATCCCATCTCAGTGTTGGCTTTCTGGTACTTTCTACTGACTACTGAAACAATAGCAGGTTAGAAACTATAATAAGGAGCAAGTGAATTCAATACCATCCATTATTTGAATTAAACTGACAGAATAGACTAATTCCAAATTTCAAGGACAATTGCAATTCAGTCTCTGAATGTAAGCAAGAGAGAAAATAGGTGGTTTAAGTGTCATTCATGATCTCTTACATAATTACTGTGCATGAGAGCTCTGTTTTAAGTGGAAGAAATCCCATTTAAATTCCTTGTTGCTTAAAGTTGCCACATTTTTGTGTCCTACATGGTGAATCCCAGGTGTGTCAGGGGACAAAGGGGCAGAACCCTTCTGCCTTGGAGTCATCTTCCCTCTTCCTATGTCTCCCAGTGGGAGTGCATTTAATATAGTTTGTCCATTTGCACCATGTAATTTAACTCGAATTTTACTTGAAATTTAACTTGAATTGAACATTTGTGCTTGCATGTTTCGTGAAGAATGTGTTGGAAGCTCAAAATTGTCCAGATTTCTATTTTGGTGTTTGGGTTCTTTTCCCCCCCTTACCTCTCCCCAAGCAGCTGTTGTGATGGTTCTGTCTGGTTCTGCCCACCCTGCTCCCAGAACTCAGCTTTCCTAGCACAGGTTGCTGATATTTTAACCTGTTTGAAGGGTGTATAAAGCTTCTTTCCTTGGCTTGACTTTGTAATCTCTTTCAGAGATTACATTTAATATATTTCCGATTATATTTAATAGAATCTATTATATTAAACATATTAAATATATTTATATTAAACATATTTTATATATATAATATACTATATATAAACACATATATAATATATATATAATACTATATATAATATATTAAATATATTTAC
>NW_005054386.1:1190414-1193675 GCF_000277835.1 Geospiza fortis
TATTCCAGAGGAAGCAGTAACCTTCAGTAGTGTCTTGGATCTGATGACTGCTTTCATTTTACAGTATTTTAAGAGCAGTACACGCTTATTTCAATAGGCACAATATTTAATAACGGAGGCACGGGTGCAAATATTGTTTGTTTAGCTTAGCTCGCCCTTACCAAAGGAAACAAATCGCTGTTTTCTCGGTTGACAAGGGGAAGGATGGCTCGGGGACAGCGCCGCGGCCGCGAGAGGGCACCGCGACCCCGAGGCAGCGGCGGCGGCGCGGCCCGGGCGGCACCGAGCACCGAACCCAGCCTGTCCCCGGCTCCTGGGAAATCCCAGCTCCAGCTCCTCGGCCTGGACAGCGCGCCCGAGCCTTTGCTTTATGTCCTTTTTAGGCAATCTGCTCGCAGACTTTATTTAACTCGCTGTTTGTCGCTGCTGCCCCGGTGCTTGCATCAGGGGATTTAAAATCAGGCGGGGTTTGAGACGCACGCATCAGCCTGGTCATGTGAGGAAGCACCAAGTGATGTGTCTGATGTGCTTGAGAGCTCCTCTTTGAGCTGTTCAGAGAGCCCTGTGACTTGTGATAAGATTCAAGGCTTGATTCCTTTGAAGTGATCAAAATTAGTCATTTCCTCACCACCGTCCTGGTTGCTGCTGCTGGTGGAAGCTCTGCTCTGCTGTGCAGGTAGTCCTGCAGCACTGATGCTCTTTTGCTCTTCAACCAGAGTGCCACATGCTTGGATTCCTTTCATGGGTCTTACTTTTTGCCCATAAACTTGGAGATTTCAGGACTTCATCCGGCTGTCCAGTTCCCATCAGGCCTCTAGACGACTGACTATTGTGCATGCTGAAAAATGAGCATTTGGGAGCCATCGGTGGTCCTGCACATGTGCAGGCCACATGCACAGCACCAGTGCAGCGAGCCCTGTGCTTCTCAGACAAGCCACACTTGCTGCACAGCGTGTGCCTGTGCACGACTGCCCAGGAAGTCCCCAACAAGGGACACGGTGACGTTATGCGTGACACACCATGTCATTTATCTTGAAATTAACTATAAACACTTGGGCTTGCGTGTTTCGTGAAGAATGTGTTGGAAGCTCAAAATTGTCCAGATTTCTATTTTGGTTTTCCTTTTTATTTTTTTTTTTTTGCCCCCTTACCTCTCCCCAAGCAGCTGCTGTGATGGTTCTGTCTGGTTCTGCCCATCCTGCTCCAGAACTCAGCTTTCCTAGGCTGGTATGGAAGGTGCTATTCCAAGGCAATGTTGATGGTGGATTCTCAAGAGAAGGCAGCTACAGAAGTAGTTAGGTGGCAGCACTGCTTGAATGTAGATATACTCTGAACATCAGCTTAGTAAATGTCATCCCATGCTAAGGGGAAAAAAAAAGCTATTTTTTTCCTTACTTGAAAACAAATATTTATGTATTATTCAGTTTTCAAAGATGTTCTAAGTAGTGAACTACTAATTTACTATGAGAAACTATATTTCTTTGTAGTATATTCCTTATTGCAGAAGCAGCAGGCAAGATTTAAATCCCCGCTGAGCAGACAGCACACCTTTGATAGTAATCTTGTTTGTAAGGGTTTTACATATATGGAAATGTTGGTAGTGTCTAATACTTGAGGAAATAGTACAGATAAAAGCTGTCCAGCTTTAGATGGCTCCTAAAAATAACTTGCCTATATTGTGTATTTATATGAGAAAGGAAGAAACACTTTATTCAAATTATCCAATAATTTGTAGCTTTGTGCAGTTTTGTGTTACACTTGCTGTGCTGACCTCTGTCAGTGCCCTAGAAAGAGAATGAGGAGTGACTTGTTTGCCAGCTTGGGGCAATTGCTGTGAGCCAGGAGCCATGGGACGTGTGTGAAGGAAAACCAACAGAGTTAACACCCTGCTCCACTGTGGTGTGTCCTGAGATTATGTGGCCATCTCCCTTTAAGAGCTGTTTTAACTGGAATGCAGGAGAATGTGCCTCTCAGCTTTTATAAAAATTAAATATGTTTCAAGGATAGGCTCGGCTTTTGGCTCATCCATTTTCCTGCCATTTAATCAGGTTCACTTGTCTTTCAGGGAAATTTTATTGTGAGGGATTACCACTGAAGCATGGAATATGTCAGCTGCTTTGGATGACAGTGTTAAAGAGGCTTTAGGGTTATTGTTTTTTGCTATGATGTCTGCATTACCTCTAATCTTATTTACTGAGCATCCAACTGCTCCTGTACCCCCATCCTGAGGCGAGGGGTGTGCCTCTCCTTAGGGCTATCTTCAGGGCTGGGAAGATGATTGCTAGTGAACCAGAACAGGAAAAGAGCCTTTCCTTGGAATGATGGCCTGGCTGCCAAGGGAAGTCAGGCTCCAACAAAAGTATTTTCACTGTCAGAATGAGCTAAGGGCGTACACCGTCAGTCTGTGCAGAGGAGACTTCAGAGCTTTGCGAGCACTTTGTCTTCCTAAGCAGTGTAATTTCTGTCTTGCCTGGTCTGAACCAGCTGTTCCTTGTTCAAGAGCTGATCTCTTGTAGGCTCACACTTGACAGAGGGTGCTGGCCTCAGAATAGATAGTGCTGAGTGTTGGTGACATGCCTGGAGCTGGCTGTGCCTTGGCTCTGGAGAGGGAAAAGGAGAGGGACATGGCTCAGGCCCCCTGGTTATCTCTGCTGCTTTGGGCACTGTGAGGCTGGACAGGGCTCTGGGGCTGTGCCCCTTTCTTCTGCTCACGCTGCTGGTCAGAGTCATTCCCCTGTGCCTTTTGATCTGGGAAAGGAGAGGTTAATTTGGGAATCCAGGCAGGGTGATGCACGCCTTCCCAAGCTTTTGGTTTCTGTGGATTTGGGGTGGATGAGGGGATAGTGTTTTCTAATCTTTTCTGAAGCCGCAAAAAGCTCAAGGGGTGACAGCTGAGTCCCTCTGGGCATTTTCCAACCTTGTGTCACTTGCCACAGAGCCTCTGGGGCTGGATGCTTCTGCACAAGGGCCACTGCACTGAGTGTTGGGTTCTTGTGTGAGGGGTTCAATCTCAAGGCTTGACTAAGGTGGTTTCTGTAAACAAATACAATTTTTCATGCAAATAATTCACTTTTCTATGAGAAAAACAACTTTCTTGTTTTTTCAGACAAGGACCAGGAGAGTTGAAGGTCTTGGGGTCTTGTTTGTGTTCTTTGACAAATTTGCCTTCACCAAGAAACACTTGAGTGCCAAATGTTTGCTTGTTACAGAAGGCAGTAGACAAGTAGCTGCTTTGCGGGCTGTGAAGGGGAACAATTCACT
>NW_005054386.1:1193756-1194767 GCF_000277835.1 Geospiza fortis
AACATTGCCAGAAATGAACGAGTTATTTAGGATCTGCTACTGCAAACTGGAAGGCCATATCCATAGCTCGTGGTGAACATCTTACAGTGGTTTTCCTACTAGTCCTTCACTTAAAGTACTTAAATTTTGTAGAAAAAAGATGAGACCACATTTTGGGCACAACAGGAGAACTTGAGTCCTAATGTAATTTACCCATGTCAAATCTTTGGAGCTGTGAGGGTTTTGTGGTAATGCTGGCCATGATCCTTGTTGAAAACTTCCTTACCCACAGGATCAGAGCCTTGACTCCATAGCCATGGACCACAAGTTTGTGATGCAGATAAAGAACAGATTATCTGTGTTCCCAAGTAAGTTAGTCATAAACCTGTCTTTTGAACTATTTTTAAGTCTGTGAAATAAGAAGGAAGGTTTATTGAAACAGGCAGATGTTTATGATGTGCAGCCACCAGCTTTATTTTGGGTCAGTAGGTCACTGTGTGTATGGTGTACTACAGGGCAACCCTACCTGCTGAGGGGCCAAGGCTTACCTCAAAAAAATGTCTTGTGGCAGGATTTGCCCTTTTCCCAGCGCTCTAGGACTTTGGGGGTGTGCTGCCTTTTTTTTTGCCCTCTTTAGGTAAAACATCTGAGCCCTGAGTGGCACCAAATCAGAACAGGATGACCACGCGCAGGGACCCTGCTTTGGTCTTACTAAGCAATTTTTTCCAAGTTTCAGCTTTTGGGGCTGAACTTCAGCGCTCGAAGCCCAGCAGTGACCCCAGGGGAGTCCCGGGACGGGAGGCGCTCGGGCTGGGGGGGGACAGGGACGGTGCCGGTGCGCGGGGAGCACAGCCCGGGTGTCACCGGAGCGGGATAGGGACGGTGCCGGTGTGCGGGGAGCCCAGCCCGGGTGTCACCGGAGCAGGACAGGGACGGTGCCGGTGTGCGGGGAGCCCAGCCCGGGTCTCCTCGCGTCCCTGGAGCGCTGTGCCATAGCAGCAGCCCGGGGGTCCCCCCGTCCCCCGCGGGGGG
>NW_005054386.1:1195591-1243855 GCF_000277835.1 Geospiza fortis
GGTGCAGAGCGGAGGAGGCTGTTTTGGAGGTTGCCGCCGCTCCTGATGGATGTTTTGTGTGTGTTTGCCTCCGCTCCCGGGTTCTCTTTCATCTGAGGACGCATCTGGCTCGAGCTCTGTTAAACTATCTGCCTTCTGGTACCGTTCGTAGATAACAGAAAGAAACCTGAGCCCGAAAGGCAATTCCCCACCTTCTTCCACCTAACGTGACCTTCTCGGGCGCCTTTGAAGCTTTGCTGGTGCTCCGGCGATGATGGCAGTGGTGGGTTCCCTTGGGCTGTACTAAGAGCCTCTTGTTTTCTTTTCCCTTTTTTCTTAGAGGCATTTCATCTTTAAGGGCCGGCTGCTCTCGCTCACTTTTATACCCACCGAAGCCATCGAGAACCATGTTGTCTGGTGGGAGAAGTGCGTTTCTGTGCCTTGGAACGATCCTGAGCTTTTGGAGCTCCGTGAGTTGGATGCCTGTTGGAGGATGCCCGCATAAGTGTACGTGTATTGCTTCCAACGTGGATTGTCATGGACTGGGACTCAAAACTGTGCCGAGGGATATTCCCAGGAATGCGGAGAGACTGTAAGTAAAAACCGTTAAGGGCTTCTCGAGCACTTGTAGCAACACCTGGGACGAGTTTCCCAACACCTGCCTATCAGTGCAGAGCCCTCGGTAACAGGAGTTTCAGCAATCCAACACGGATTAATGTTTTCAGGAGGGAAGGGGAGGAGCTTTTCGGGGCTCGCAGCGCTCCTGCCGCTGTGCCTTTGTACAAACGATCGGGTTCAGAGTTTCTCGGGAACTTTTCAGCTGCCGTCTGATCGGGTTTTGCAGTGACTTGCTTGAAATGGAGTTCGGAGCTGTAGCTGGAGTGCTCCCGGCTGTAATCGCTGTCAGTGCAAACACCAATTTTATATGCAATTAGAAACCTGGATGTTTTCACCTGGCGGCTGGTAGCAGTTTCTCCTTACTTTCTCAGCATGGTGATTTCATCACCATGGAAAACCGGCTGCTTCCATAAACTAATTCAAACGGAGAAGTCACATTAAACAGCCTCTAATTTCTGTTTTAAACTGCTGCGGGGAAGCTGGGTATTCAATTTTTAATCTGCCTCAGGGTTTATGATAGCAACGTAACGCTGTGGGGAGCACGGAGAATAATGAATGTGTTCGTAGCAAATCCCCGGTATTGAAAGTTCTCGGGAGTTTTTTAGCTGACTGTTTTTCTACTCGCTCAGTGAGTTCCTAGGGAGAAAGCTGAAAGCAAAGTTGAGTTTTCTGATAGAGTTCTGGCACTCGCTCGGTGCAGGGGACGGCGTCTCTGACGTGCCTTAATGCATAGCAGATGGCACAGCTCAGAGAGTGCCCGGTGCGAGATAGGGACACGGCCGGGGGGGAAATGTTAGAGGGACACGTTCGTTGCAGGGGGGATGTTAAAGAGGTACGTCCAGGGAGGGGTGTTAAAAGGACACGGCCAGCGGTGATGTTAGAGGGGCACGTTCAGAGAGGGGTGTCAGAGGGACAAGTCCAGGGAGGGGGGTTAAAGGGACATGTCTAGGGACGGTTGTTAAACGGACACGTTCATTCCAGAGGGGCATGTTAAAGGGATGTGTCCGGGGGGGATGTTAGACGGACACGTTCATTAATGCTAGAGGGACGTGTCCAGGGAGGGATGTTAGAGGGACGCGTCCAGGGAGCGGTGTTAAAGGCACATGTCTATGGAGAGGGGTGTTAAAGGCACATGTCTATGGGGGGGAATGTTAAAGGGACATGTCCATGGGGGAGAATGTCAGAGGGACAGGTCCAGGGAGGGGTGTTAGAGGGACACGTCCCGGGGCGAATGTTAAAGGGACACACACGTTCGTTCCAGGGCGGAATGTTAAAGGGACACATCCAGGGGGGAATGTTAAAGGGCCATGTCTGTGGGGGAAGATGTTAAAGGGCCATGTCCATGGGGAATGTTAAAGGAACACATCCAGGGAGGGATGTTAGAGGGCCATGTCCATGGGGAATGTTATAGGGACACATCCAGGGAGGGATGTTAGAGGGCCATGTCCATGGGGAATGTTAAAGGGACACATCCAGGGAGGGATGTTAGAGGACCATGTCCATGGGGAATGTTAAAGGAACACATCCAGGGAGGGATGTTAGAGGGCCATGTCCATGGGGAATGTTAAAGGGACACATCCAGGGAGGGATGTTAAAGGACCAGGTCCCAGGCGATGTTAATCAGAGCCCCGGCCGGGCTCCGCTCCGGGGTGACCCCAGGAGAGCGCGCTGGGCTGTGCCTCCTGTGGGTTAGCCCTGACTTAAAATGTTTTTGAACTTGTAAGCAAATGCTGTAGATTGTATGGTCTGACTTCCTGTTTTATTTCCTTCTGGGTCATAGACTTGGGGAAACTTCAAATTCTCAGGCAGTTTTTCCTCCGAGGAAGAACGCTGGATGAGGTTACTAAGCAAACAAAGTTAGTGTGCAAAGAGCACTCCTAAAGGCTAAGTTCTGTCCCAGAATGAAATTTTATAGAATGCTTGGCTGTTTCTAAATGCATTTTATAGTGGTGAGAGCTCTTAAATGATAGCAATATGCAGCTTTCTTACTACACTATTCTACAACCTTTAATGTTTTGTGGCCATATCAGTCCTCCTTTTAACCTCAGCTGTGTGAGCAATAGCTTTCAGATGTCAGTGCTAGAGAAACCTTAACTTCTGTGCCTGAAACTGTGTCCTCTAAAATTGGTGGGTAGCAAGCTGGCATTTCAGAGCCAAAAACCCCCCGAATCTGGAACAACAAACCCCACAACAAGCCAGTACCAGGGGAGCATGCCAAGAATGTGTGATAACATGGGTGGTTTGTGTGCTTCACTGGTGAGGCGTGTGAATGGCTTAAAGAGTTAAAGGCTAGAATTAAACTTTTAAATTGCAGGTTAAAGTGATTCACAAGCACAAGGTTAGTTGGCCACCCGAGAACCATTTCATAAATGGTAATTTGTTGTAGCTGGAGTTTCAGGGGGGCTGAATTCGTGTTGTTACTGGGTTTCATTTGTGAGAACGAACATCACAGAGATGTGAACTTTCCTTGCCTGCTGCAGGAAGCTGAGCCAGAAGAAGAAGGCTCTTGGCCTTGGCAGGCTAAGTGTTAAAAAGAGTGAAGGAGAACACAATCATTGTCTTGGTCTTGTTCTTTTTGGTGTTATTTACAGATTTAAATTTTAGATTAATGGCTGCGAAAAGAACAATAGTAGCGATTTCACAATATTCAGTTTGAACATTTAACCTCAGAGATACCACCACTGATAAATATGAAATGTAGCTGTGTTGGTTGGTTTGTTTGGGGTTTTTTTTACATATATAAATAGTGTATTGTTGGATCATTCAGTGGCTGAAACCTTGTGGAAATAGGATACAGAAGGTCATGTGGTAACACTTTAATCTCTATTTTAAATACTGTTTTCAGTTTTCATTTCTGTCAGTCCATTGTGAGCCTTTCACTGTTTTTGCAGTGTTCACCAACATCTTCATTACAACTGTTTTAAAGCTTGTATCAGTTTCTTCAAATCTAGATTCCTACTAATTGCAGCAACTTTGTTTTTCTGATGTAAGCAGTGGAGAGAAAGACTCTGAGTGTAAGTTCTGCTCATAAATGAAACATCAGCCAGCCACAGGATATATCAGAATATCTCATTCTGCCCTGTGGTCCACAGCAACCTGTAACTATTTATGACATAACAGTGGGTTGATGTGTAATCTTCTTAGTAGTATGTTTAGCATGTAAATAAGACCAAATTGATTGTATCTGAAATCACAAAAATATTTTTAATCTCAGAGAAACGTTTGTGTTGGGAAAATAATTTTAACAAGTTTCTTGATGGCCACACACGGAGTGCCTTTTTAAACTGTTATGCTCTGGAAAGGCATTTATTTCTCTCTGCATTCTCCTGAGCTAAAAATTCCACATACCTGTTCAAGTCGGAAACTTTTTGCTTTAATTAGTAAAAGATCTAATGGCACCACTTAAAATATTTTGCCACCAAGCTTTTAGAGTTATGTTTGGACAAATGTTACAGATTGTTTGGGCTAATGGAGCCAAGTTAAATATTATTCAAATTTGTGTTAATATGAAACCCAGGAAAACTGAAAATATGACATTAAGGAAACAATGGGAAATATCTTTAGGGGGAAAAGAATTTCTTATTGAGAAGTTCTATTAAATGAACTATCTTTGATTACTGATTTTTCCTGAGAAATGAGATGCATGCTTGATTTCTTTTTTTTTCCCTGAGCACTTTGAAGGTCTGTAGGTTTGTACCTGTGATTTCTACCTTGAAGGAAATGCACAGATTAACAGTGATCTCAGAAACAGAGTTATAAAACAATCCCATACTTCTATTTTTAGTTTTTACACAGGCTGATCTCTAATAGTAACTTTGCAAATATAGCAAGTAGTGTTAGGTTTGTGCTGCAGTTTTTACCTTGTGATTACATTCTATGATAGTCTTCTAATTGTGTGGTTGAGATGGAAGCTTTGGCTCACCTCTCATGAAGAGCTAAAAGAAGGTGAAAACTGTCCTGCTGCACAGTGAAATTACTCACTATGGAGAAAATAAGTGCTGAAGCAAATCCTTGTCACTTCCAGGAGCAACTTCCAATTATGCTCATTCTGGAGAAGGAATGCTCAGGATAGGCATCATATTCCATATTTGCAATATTTCCTCATATTGCAGAGTGTGGTGCTCCACAGGGGTCCTTGAGCAGGATGGCAGAGCTGCCCTTGTGGTTGTTGTTAGTATTTACTGATCCCTCCCACACTTGTGAGCAGCTTAGCACCTCACCAAAAATAGAACTTGATTGATTTTTTTGTGTTTTGGAGGAAAAACTGGTAATTTATTAGACAACTTCTAGAGTGGACACAGTGATTCTTATCTTTTAGCTGGGCAACTGATAAGACGTTTGACCTAATAAAGAAAGAAAATTTAAGGATATGTAAACACATCCATGAGAATCCCAAATATTTTACCTTTCTGAAATGTTCCTTAGGATTGCTCCATCGACTCCCATAATCAGAGTTTTCTTAGCTGTGCTTTAGTTCTCAGATGTGATTATTTATATCATTTCCTTCAGTGGAATGCTTTCTATATATGTAGAATATCATACATGTGGCTCTTTATAACACTCAGTAATGCTGATAGCCAGGTTTAGTTTGAGATGATGCATAAATGCAGTGAGCAGATCAAAGGCTGACAGCTGAGTTGAATTTTTCAGCTCTGAAAGGAACCAGGGATACTGGGGAAGTGCTCAGAAGTCTTCTGGGTCAGTGTCTGCCTCCTGTTTGAATGTGAAGCATGAGCCTTTGTGAATCTCCTCCCATTCAAGCTTGGTTATCTCCCTGGCTGTTAGCAGCCCATTACATATGTATAAAAGCTTATTTGGGGAATTTAACCACGTTTGAGTTCTTGATGAGTTTGTTTGGTGGCTTAGGCTCTTGTTTAATTGATAGCTCTCCTGTGTTAGTCATTGCTTTGTTTTGCCTTTCATTTGAAGGATTCTTTACCTTGCTAAATTGATAAAGCTTGCAGGACTAATCTGTTCTGTGCTTTGGCTGAGCAGCTAAATTGAGTGTGTCCACATTTAGGTGCAATTTAGAAGCTTAGTCATCTGCTTACTCCTGAGTTTTCATGTGGTCTGGGGTTTCTGTTACACAAATATATTATTATGGTGGTTTTGGCCTAGGTGCATGGAGCTGCTGAAGTTGCACTGGCTTGTAATAAGTCTTCAACTTCCTCAATTCTGTCTCCAAATTAAATCTAAGCTCCTGTCTTGAATGCTTCCATATTCCTGCACAAGGAGATGTTAAACACATGCAAATATAATTATGTGACTCTTACACTGACATTCTGCTTTTCTAGAGTTCTTCCCACTGGGGATTACCACTCATTTGTTTGTAGTAATTGTCTCCAAAACCTTGCATGGAGCATTTCTCAGATATTTTTTTCCCTAGGTCATGTGTCAGTAAGTGGATGTACATGGCTTTAGCTTGGAAAACTTGCTCTTGGAAGGACTGATCCTGGGAAAACCCCACTGAATTCTCTGATTTTATGGGGACAAATCCCTTTCCTAGTGTAAGTCTGACTAGCAGTGCTCGAGTGGATGTTGGCACAAGCCTGGGTAGCATCAGTCTGCTGCTATTGAATTTGTGACATGGTTTTGAAGTGATGGGAGCAGGAAGGAGGATGGAATTAGCTGTTGTAAATTGGTAGCTGCAGAAGCAGGTAGTGGCCATTGTCACGTTGCCTGTATTTATTTGCACAAATTTGGATTAGATTTTGAGATGAAAGAGACCAGGCTACTTCCTGCAGGACTTTTTAATGAGCTTCTCTGAGACTATTTACTCCTATTCATATTCTTACTTTTGCAGCTGAGTATTGATTCATGCAAAGGAATTAGGCCAAAGAAAAATTGCCCCTCTGAAGAGCAGCTGTTGTCTTTTAGAAAGTCCTGAAATACAAATGATGAGTATTGTTTTTATATCCCTGGAATTTGTGCACTGTATGGGTTTGGAGAAGCATGTAGCCAAAAATACAGGTGCAGCTTACCTGTAGGGATGTGAGGACAATAAAAAAAGTAAATCCTGATACTCTTTTATTGGCACTGTAGTTGTATAAAACTCCTTGTGTTTTACACTGTCTTTTGACCTTTATAGTGAGAACCACCTGTCTATCTTTTGCCATGTCACTGCCAGGGTACAAACATCTCCAGTCATGTTTAAAACAAAAGTAGCTTGTCCTGCATGGACATTGATTGTATTTGTTGTATATTTGTTGTCTGTGTTTTCAAGAGTATTTAGGCTATTCCTCAACCTCCACAGAGCAGAGAAAAATGATTGTCTCACAGAAATCTCACAAGATGTTTGGGCATAATGATAATAAGGGAGAAGGACTTGGCTCTAGTGAGGATATTCAGTGAGTCATTTCAGTGATTGCATGTGAAGAAGTGAGTTTGTGGAATCAGGATGTGTTCCCTCCCAGGAGCTAACAGCCCAAATGATTTGAAGCTTCATTTTCCCAAACCCCTTGATAAAGTTTGTGTTGCTGGATTTCCCACAGTGTGGAGCACCTGTAGGAATCCGCATCTTGAGGTCCCACTGCTCTCTGAAGGGGCTTCTCTTTTCCTGTTGGGCTTGTTTTCCATCCTGCAGGACAAAACAGGCAGGAGGAGGAGGCACAGCGAGTTTCTAACTTCAGGTGAGGAAGGAAGATAAGGTTGGGGAGCAAAGCCAAACTTTGAACCTCAAAGGGCAAAGCTTTTCCAAGAAGAATGACGTTGGCAACACGATGGAGAAGGGCTGACTGCAAGGGACGTGGGGCAGAGGTTCCTTCAGGGCACTGTCAGTCTGTCCATCGTCTTACAGGGGTGTAGGTGGAGCAGTGGTGTACAGAAAATGCTATCATAGTTTTATATATGGTTTTACAATAGTTTTATTCCCTGTTTTCTTGTGAGGTCTGAGGGACAGGCTGGTGGAAATGTGCCTCCTGTCCTTGTTCCTTTCTGCTCTGGGGTCACAGGAAGCTTCCAGAAGTTCTCATTGATTCTTTATTCTCATTGCTTTAGCATGACACAATATGGATTTTGATCTAGCATTGCTCTGGTGGCTCCCATCCCTCTTATGTTCACCAACAATTTGCCAATATCAAAGCAATATCAATTCCACTTTTTTGTTTGTTGTGTAAGTCATATTTAGGATAAGAAAAGGATGGGTTCCAGTCATGTTTGGGTTGCAATATGACACAGGCTCTGTTTTCAGTATTTTTCAAGTCTTTTCTCCAGAGATCTGTAATGCTTTATTTCCAAGTCTGTTTTCAGTGTTTTCTAGTCAGACATAACATCATTTAAGGTCTTGAATGGATCTTGTCAATAGCAAGAACTGCTTCTTCCCCATTAGCAAATGGCCTTGTAAGCACCTGACAGTTTGTCTAATGGTATTAAACACATCAAAGATAGGGCAGCAGGTCTGTGCTCTGTACTCAGTAAATTTGAGATTGAGTTGAAGGCCATCTCCACAGAAAAGAGAATTTAAGAGGCTGATTCTTACCTCTGCCAGTTATTTTCAGCTTTTTTTTTCCCCCTGCAACTGAATCTGGTCTGTCAGTTGTCTCTGTCAGAATAAATTTTTGTATTTTGCTTTTACACCATCTGTTTGATGGCTGCAATATATGATTTTGATCTTATGATTGATAGATTTCTGGAGCTTTTAATTAGATTTTTACCTTTCTATTTGTGATCTACTTCTTTTTCTAAGACCCTAATTTTGTTTCTCAGGTAGAAATGAGACTGTAGCCATTGCTTCAAATCTCCTTTGCTGTCACTGCTGGAGGGAGCATTTACAGTGTGGTTAAAATGAGGTAGAAAACTCAGTTTTAAAGCTGGTCTTGTCTTGAATTTCCATTGATCAGCCTTCAAATCTATCTGAAATTTGCTTCTAAGTTGATTATGGAATTGATGTTCCCATCAGTTCACGTTTACCTGTTTTCCTCAACAGTTGCAGAAATGATTCTTAACTTCCTGTCAAAGGGACTCCTCAGGAGAGTCCTGTGGGGTGCTGTGCCTGCCTTTGCAGGCAGCTGAAATAAGAATAGAGGGATCAGCCTGGTGGAATTAGCACCAGGGTACTGACAGAGCTCTCAGACACCTGTAAATGCTGTTGGAATGGAGCAGCACTGAGGATTTTGGGACACATTGTCCCTGGTGGTGCCTCACTGCCTGCCCTGGTCAGTGTGGTTTGGGGCAGCAGTGCTGGATTTGGGAATTAATTGTAATTAATGTTATATTTAGGAATTAATTGTAATTAATGTTGTATTTAGGAATTAATTGGAACTAATGTTTTATTTGGGAATTAATTGGAATTAATGTTGTATTTAGGAATTAATTACCTCTCTTGTGTGGTGTGGGGACATTGTGCTGTGTCTGCATCCCTGCAGCCAGCCACAGCACAGGACACAGGAGCTGCCTGCAGTTTCTCAGGATGTTTTCTCTGCCCCTTTGCTTCTGCAGAGACACAGATTGGTGATTCTGTTTCAGCCAGGGCTCCTTGGCAGGGGAGGACAGGCTGCTCTGGGCGTCAATGATTTGGAGATCAGTAACCCATTTTTAACAGCCTGTCAACATGCCTGTAGAAAATGTGGGGAGGA
The DNA here is from genome assembly GCF_000277835.1 of Geospiza fortis. Taxonomy (NCBI): domain Eukaryota; kingdom Metazoa; phylum Chordata; class Aves; order Passeriformes; family Thraupidae; genus Geospiza; species Geospiza fortis. The sequence goes on from NW_005054386.1 coordinate 1,204,762, forward strand.
TGGTGCTGAACTCCATTTCTGATCGATTTATTCTTTTCTTCCTTCCATTCTGATGCTGCTTCTTGAGAGGAACAGTCCTTGTTAAAAAAAGCCCAAACAACAACACACAAAAAAACCCCAACAAAAAACCCCCCAAAAACCCAAACCAAAACAAACAAAAGAACCCCAAAACAAAACAAAAAAACTGAAAAAAACCCCAAACCCCCCAAAAATATATATTAAAAAAATCCTCAAACAAAAAAAACCCTCCAAAGCCAGCAGTTTGTTTTACAAAACTTAAAATTTACTGTAATTTTAATTTTATCAGATAAAAATCCAGAGTGCAAGTTAGGCTGTGTTGGATTGAGGACAGTGCCTGCTGTACTCACCAGTTCTGTTTCTTCCTTTTGCTCTTTTCTCTTTGCAGAAAATCCCTTGGGAAATCTTTGCACAGTGCTCAATGTGAAGGGATCTTGAGCTGTTGTAAGGGTGCTCCTAGGCACGATAACAGAAATGGTAATAAATTTCATATTAGAGCAGCTGAGGTTCTGATCTCCAAAATCACAGCACAATCAAATGCAGCTTTTAATGTGTGTCTCCAAACTTTATTTCAAGAGCTGGACTCTGTCAAGGTTGGCTATTTCACTGTAGGGAGAGAGGTACAGAACAGAGGGGAGGAGTGTGGAAATCAACTTGCTTTTGAAATGTGTCAAAAGATAAGTATTTTACTATTAGGAAGATAACATTTTGATAGCAGAAGCAAGGTGTATGCAAATATTTAGGGGACTATTCCTGAATCCTTGGGCTTTTTTTTTTCTCTTGGTCTTTTTTCCTTTTCTCCTGTGGCAGGTAAGAATGTGATAATTAATTAACTGGTGCAGAATACAAGTGTTAATAGACTGTGAGCCATTTCTGGTGTACCTAATAAATAATCCAGAAAGTTCCAAAGGATGCTGTGAGTTGTGAGCCTTCCTCACTTTGTCAGCTCAGAGTAAAACCAAACACTTTAAGGCAGTTTAGCAAAACTGTCCTATTGAATTGTCATCTCTGACATTTTCTCTGGGTGTGCACTGGGCAATATTGAGCACTTCTTCAAATATTTTAGCAGCTTTTTAAGTTGAAGTGATACTTGGTTGTCTGTCTGCCTAAGAGGGCTTTGGGTGTTAGCATTCAATGCAGTGCCATGTGTTACAAGATGCCAGACTAATGAAAAAATGTGACTTTACTTGGAAAATAATTCCAAGTCGAATAATTTGTCCCAAAATAGAAAATATTCCAATTCCTAACTTCAGTTTTTCTTTAAAGATTACAAAAGGCTTATCCAATGATGGAAGACTCTTCCTTTGAATGTTATATTGTGTTCTTGGGATGTGCTGTCTTATCCAAGGTGAAAGAACAAAGAAATCCTGCATTGTTACCCATTCCCTATGTAAGAATATAATTTTATTTTACATTAATGATTTTTTCTGCTCTCCCAATAAGGAAACAGCAGTTTGCCCATTCTCTCTGGTTTAGGACAGAGTGTGTAGCATAAAAAGTTCACGTAGCAGATGTGACCAGAGGACATCCAGCCCATTAAAGTAATCCTGCAAATGTATGTTCTGTTTGTCCACAGCTATGGAGACAGCAATGTTTAATTAAAGCAGTTGTGTTGTTTAAATACGACTCTGAGAAATTCCAGCAAGGAGAAGATGAGTCCAGTTTGTGTCTTGTGCCTTCCTGTTTGTCCTGGAGCACGTTTTGCCTGGACTTTAGTGGGAACTTAATTTATGGATTTTCTCCAGTTTTGTCTGTGTGATGGTTTTGTTTAGACTGGGGAGGCATTATATTAGGAAGGTTTTTTTTGAAATGCTGATTTTGGCAAAAACCTGGATGAAACACCTTTCTCTGGGGAGGGCAGCAGTGGTTGCAGCATCACTGAGCAATGTGGGAGCCTCTGGGTCACAAACTCGTGTGAAATTGTTGTAGAGTGGTGAGAAGAGGCCCTGGCAGCCTCATGCTCTTGAAGTGGTAGAGCTGGTTGGAGGTGGGGTTTGGAGAACACAGCTGGGCACAAGAGAGCTCACTGTGAGGCAATGGTGCATTGCTGAAATGCCTAGGTAAATGCAGCAGGGAGGTGTGCTGGAGACCAGAAAAAAAGAGGTGGAAAAAAAAATGATGGAAGGGAAATTCTTGAGTAAAGAGAGCTTGTTTTCCAGAAGTGGAAATAGATACTGAGAAATAAGGCCCTGAGGGAAAGGCTGGCTCTTCAGAGAGATGAAAACACACATCTGGATATAAATTTCTCAGATAAGAATGTGAAAGTGTAGGAAACAGCCCAATGATCCTTTGGAGCTTTGAGTTTTAATAGATAACATGTGAAAAGGCAGCAGAAGATAAGGAGCAATCAGAAGGGTTTTATGGATTTTTGGGGGTTTGTTTGGCATCGGGTTTGGTTTTATGTTCATTTTTTCCCCTCTGGAAAGTTTTTTAGGTAATTGCTTATGAAGTTTTTTAGAAGATGAAAATGAATTGTTCCCAGTTAATCCCAGTTAATGTTAACTTCATTTTATAGAATAGATAATTTCCAAGCTGGTTCTTCCATAGCCCTCATGTATGCAGCAGGGTCACTACAAAGTGGTTTTATAAGCACAAGGAGTTTCAGTCACTTGAAACATCAGATTTCTGTGCAAAGGCTTTAGGAAAACTTGAGTTTTGTGTTCATTTAGCAAACACTGTGAAATCAATTCAGCTTTACTGCAGCAAGTAAAAAACCAAAAGCAGGATGAGGATGGGGGACAAGGAAGGTGGGAATCCACTCAAGAGTGAAGAAAATTGCTTGTAAATTGGTTGCAACATCTGGTTGCTAACATCAAGTCAATACAACCCTTCCTTCAAAATTCATTTTACATATTAAAACTGTCCTACACATTTTATTGCAACATTTTGGCTTCCTCTGCTCCTCAGTGGCCTCTGCAGACATGTTACACTCAGTGTGCTGGTGCTAGGAGTGAATAGAGTTGGTGAAACTGCATGCTTTTTACATTAAAAAACCCAAAGCCCTGAACAGCAACAAAGAGAAAAACCCCAAACATAAACAGAGATCTCTCTTACCTTTCCAGGAAAAGATCTGGGAAGGGTTTCTAGTCTGTGCATGTCTGAAAGTGAGCAGGGTGATGAAATCAAGGCTTGATTTTCATGCCAGGCTTCACTAAAATAATTTGTTTGTTCGTGGGATGTCTTTCCAAGTCATCAAGGATTTACAGCAGTGAGGAGCAGGTGTGAAATATTGCAAGTCTGAAATATCAGGTTGTCTGCATTAGTGCAGAGCACCCAGACACTGCAGTTTCTTCACTGGGATCTATTCAGTCACACACCACACTGAAATGAAACACAAAATTAAAGCAAAGTGTGCTTTGCTGAAGTTTGCAGCAATGCTTTTTGTCCAGATGAGTCCAGAAGTGTCAAACACTGAAGCACATCTCTGTTGATATCCTGGTGAGGTTGTCCATGTGGTGGCTGAGTGAAAACATGGCCCAGAGAATGCTTGACCTGGTCTGATTTCTGCCTGAGCTTTGGAGCAGCCCTGGGCTGGGCTGGCCACCTGAAATCCCTGTAACCAGCTGGTCCTGACGGACATGGGAGAAGAGCTGCAGCTGGAGGAGTTAAGTAGGAATGGCTGAACAACATCAAGAATTGAAAAGGAGTAAAGAAGTGACCTTTTGTGTGTGCAGTTGTTAACCTTGGGGGTTTAATTTTTAGTATAAATTAAAATGATGCTTGAGCTAATCTGACACAGAACTGTACGTGCTGCTCTTTATGATGTGCACATCCTGCCTTCATATTAAACCATGTTTCTGTAGCAGCTGTATTTTAAAGCATTTCCTTTTTTTATGCTTCATATTTAAAGTTTTCTGCCATTCCCTGAACTCACCCTGAAACAAAAGAGAACAAATACTTGTTTTACCTTTTCCTTTGCAGAAAATGTAGAATCATGCAATCACTGAGGTTGGAAGGGACTTCATGAGGTCTCCTGCTTCAGGCTCTGCTCAAAGCAGAACATGGAATTAAGACAGAAAATGTCTGTTTGGGTCTTGAAAAGCAGAAATTGCCTCCTGTAGTATTTTCAGTGACTTTTCCAGTGCCAAACTGAGGCTGCTGCTGAGCAGCCTGCCCTTTGCCATTTTGTGCTTTTTAACCTTTCCAAGGCAGAGGTGTGGGAGGTGTCAGGGTGAGGCTGGGCTCTACCAGCCTCTGCCCCAGCAGCTGTGTCCTGTCTTCCTGCAGGCTTGGTCAGGAGCTCTCAAGGGATGTTTGACCTGATCCTCTGCCCCTCCTGGCTGTTCCTCTCCCCTTGGACACCAGGACATGGGAGGCTGTGCTGGTGAAGGCTCTGAGCACCTCAGTCTGTCACTGAAACATCACATCTTGTTAATTTATATTATTTTAGTTGAGGTGTTAGGCCAGGGGTTGGACTCAATGATCTTGAAGGTCTCTTCCAACCCAGTCATTCTGTGAATTATTTTATAGCCGATGCGCTGCTGGGAGCTTTCTTGGTGACCCTTGAGCTCCAGATGAGCTCTGACTTTGCCCAGACCATCACGGGAGGTTTGGGCAGTGCTCCTGCACCCCTGGGTGCTGTTTGTCCTCTCGCTCCTGTGCTGGGGCTCCATCTCCAGGTGCCTCTTCAGCCCAGGTGTGCCCTGGCACTCGAGGAAGTGCCAGGACAGCCTCACCCCTCTCATTCTTCCTGCAGTGTCCCTGACTTCCAGCAGGGCACAGGTGACTCTGCCAGAGCAGATCTGGAGCACATCAAGAGCAAGTTCAGACTCTGGGGACAGAGGTGAAGGACACAGGAGTGTAAAATGCACTGTTAAACATTATTCTGTCAGCATAACCATTCCTTTATGTGGTTATTGAAACCTGTACACCCTAATTATTAGACAGGAATTCCTGCAGGCTGAGACAAACATGTATTTCCTTGGAAGAAGCAGAATACTTGAATTACTCAATCCATTATGCTGCTTTCTGTGGGCCTTGGTGTGACTTCCACTGCAGTCTGCTGTAGGGAATTCAGCCTGGAATTCAATTGCACAAGTTGCAAAAAGTGAAGGGTTTTTTTTCTCCTGGATATTTCTTAACATTTGTAGTTTGCCAAATATTTTTTTTCTTATTTTCATAAGGATGAGGGCAGAAGTGTGTTGTCTGCAAGCAGTTCCAGATCATTTGGACACTTAATGTGTGTTATTAACCAAGCACTGCTGCAATGGGTTTAAGAATGGACAGCTTATTCACAAAATTAGGGCACTTAACCTCGAAGGTCCATTTTTCTCATTGTTCAGACAGAAAGAAAACAGTCTGACTCATACCTGAAAGCCTTCTCTAATCAGAACAGAGCATCTAACCTTTTTTGAATTAAAAGCTGTGGTGTAGGTGCGTTACAAAACTATGATGGACTGCTGCATGGGATTTGCACACTCCAACTATTGTGTGGCTGTTTAATTGCTATTTAAATTTTCCCAAGGACTGAAACTATCCAGGGTCACACACGTGGTATCCAACCACTACAGCAGAAATTCAGAAATGTTGAATAGTGAGTTGATTGTTACTCTTGTACAAGGTGTCCACATTGCTGGATCGCAGTGTTGCTGTGTGGATCTGTGCAGCTCCTGTTGCTGAAACCGTGCAGAATGGTTGGAAAGCACTGGTGGTTGTAGCAGGGCTTGTTTTTTTCTCTCTTAGTGTTTCTCCAGCTGTGCCTTGTTCTCACTGCAGATCAGGGAAGGGGGTCTGTAGTCTCCAAGCTGCTGGTTATAGTTTGCAGTAGGATCTCCCCTCAACCTCTCTTTAATTTAATTCAACAAACCCAGGTGTCTCAGCCTCTGTTCAGATATCACCAGACAGCTCCTGAGAGTCTCTTTCCTGTCCTGAGAGCCTGCACTGACCCAGGATTTTAGATGGGGCTGTCAAAAAACCCACAGGGCAAGACAGCAGTGGATTATTCCGAATTCTCAACCCCTCAGTCTGTGGTTGAGGTGGCCTTTGCTGCTCCAAGGGCCCCTGCTGGAGTTTTGGGGCACAGTGGGGCTCCAGGAGACTTTGCTGCAAAGCATCTTCCTGCTCATGCCCTGCCCCACCTGGGCTTGTTCCATGGGGTTTATTCCCTCTCAGGTGGAGGGCTTTGAATATTTTTCTTCTATTGAACTAAATGATGTGAAAGGTTCAGAAAGTGCCAGTCTTTCTGGAGCTCAGTAGAAATAAAAATAAATTCTCATGCTCCTTTGCAAAGTCAGCTGATTAGAAGAAAAAAATAACAAGTCTTATGGAGATGAAATGTACTGTTTTTTAAAAAACGGAATTACCTCCCTCAGCTGAATATGATTTTGAAGTTTTTGTCTTTCCGTAGAAGTGATGTTCATACTTGCCCATGTGATTTGGAAACTAGTGGAATTTGTGTATTTCATAAAACCCAGTCCCAGGAATTCATTTCCTGCATTGCAAAACTGGAGATGAAAATATGTTCAATCTGAAGATATGCAGATTGTGCTGCCAGAGGGCTTCAGGATAGTGTTATAATTGAGTAATTTATCACAGCAACTTTGAAGTTCTTGGATTGAAGGCAAAAGAGAGAATTGCCAAGTGCTTTCTGTTGGGAATTATGGTCATTTCAGGTTAAGAGGCTGGTGGCAGTTCATACCCATTAAAGAAAATTAGCTACACAGCAGAAATCATGGAAAATGGTTAAAATAATAAAACAGACACTGGATGTGTGAAGACTGGAAAGGGCAGCCAGAATCTGCTGTGTGGGTACATTCACACATGGGAGTGCATTTTTGTCCCTTTCCTGGTCCTGGTTTTAGCATGTTCCCAAACCAAGAACTCCTAAAAGGAGAGGCTTTACTGAACCTCCAGCTTTGCCTCCAGCTTTTAGCTTTCCTAAAAATCAAGAAGGTTTCCCTCATAGCTTTAAGTTTCTGGAGTGCAAGAGATAGCCAGGTCAAGGGTGAAAAAAGCATCGCTGTGGAAAATGCAGGTTTGTTCAGCTCAGGTGCTGTTCCCTGGGGTGGTGACTGGGGATGGGGAACAGAAAGCACAGAAAAACTTGCAGGGGATGACTCAGCTGCCACTCAGCAGGCTTTGGGCTGACCAAGTCCTTTAGCAGTGCAGTGGCACAGAAAAAACCTTTTTTTCTCAGGAGTGAGGGCTGCTTCAGTTCCTTGGTGGAATTGGGCTAATGAAAAACATCAGCAACTCCCTAGATCCAGGAATCTGGATTAATTCATTATCACTTGGGTTTTGGCTCCCGTGTTTTCAATGTTGATTTGCCATTTAAAATAAACCGTTTGGAATGTGGTACAGATTAATCCTAGCAGAGGATGTGTGCTGTCACTTCAAAACAGGTGCTCTTAAGTTTCTTGGGAAATTATTTTTCTTCTCTTTTTCATGAACATTTGGAAGTTGCATGAATTGTGTCCCAGGTGAGGTTTGTTTTGATGGGAATTCTAGATGGTGTGTTGGATCCTGACCTGTTTTTAGGGAGAACAAGAGGGGTTTTTATTAATTCCTAACTTTGTTCTGTGACACACAAATTTTATGCATTCCTTCTTGGAAAATACAAAAAATGAGGTGAAGAGAAATTCATCTTCCCTGTAGATTGTGGGGTGTTGGTTGAATCAAGATTCCTTTCAGAATGTTGGGTTCTGGGCTGATTTGTTTGTCCCTGCTTTGAACTGGTGTGTGGTAACCACTTTGAAAATGTAGCAGGAACAGAAACTCAACTTTGTGTTTGAGGTTCTGAGACTAGAAATGAATATTTACCGTACTTAGGAAGCAGCTGGGCAGGAAAGAATCCTAGAGCTGTTTAACTTGGGTAAGAGCTGTTTTTTTGAAGTGCATGGCAGTTCATTTTTCCTTAAATACAGTTTCCCTACTGCTGTTATTGAATTTCTTATTGATGTAAATGAAGAAATATCTGACGACTTCAATTAAGCCTGGTGCTCCTTCTCCTTAGATGGGAGGTTATTTTTGTTTTCCATGGGTTTTCATTTTCTCTAATGTTGTCTTAGGTTAAAGACAAATAATATTAATTAGACAATAAATATTTTTCAAAATATTGCCCATCTTGGACTTGTATTTGTCACTGGAATGCAAAATCAGCTACTGCCATGAAATTATTTGGCCTCAAGGATCTTCAGTTTTGTTGTTAGGAATGTCACTGTTTGCCAGATGGGCACCTGAGAATTCTCTGAAATAGAAGCAAATTTATTATTCTTGAGCACTTATTGATAATAAATGGCTTGAACCAAATGCAACAACTGTGTTCCTTCTAGAAAGGGAACTAAATTTAGGCAATTAATTTTCTGGCCCAAAGGTAACAGCATTAGGCCTGAAGTCTGGTAGATTTTCAGATCAGAAAAATATAAAGGAAAAAAAGTTGTTGTGTTTTGTTTTGGTTTTTTTTTTAACACAGAATAGAGCCAATTCTTAAAGCAAGCACAGCATCTGCAGTAAGAACATCAGAATGAGTGTGTTTTGTGTGCCCATGAGCTTGTGCCCATGTATCAGAGGCTGCAGAACCAAACCATTGCAGAGCTGTAGAGAGAGAACTGTTTTGTGCTTTAGGAAGAGTCTTCAGTTTGGCTTCTCTGTGCCTGAAGAAGAACAACTGGGCAACCAGAGCTCTGAAATGAGCAGCTGATTACAGGACCCCAAACCCATAATCTTGAAGATGTTGAGGAATTAAGTTAGGGATTGACCTGGGTATGTTTAAGATTCACAGCTATGATAAGGGCCCTTAATTATCCAGATTATCTTGGATATTATAATAGAGAGAGGGTTCAGATGGTAGCAGAATAACCTCTGACTACAACAGGAACTTGCTACAATCTTGTAGTGTTGCTTTGAATTTTTGCATCCTTGTATGTGAAAGGATTTGAACGTTGTATAAGGTATTTTATTTATATATATCTTCTGAATTATTGAGCTGAAGATTGTGCAAGACTTCAGCATCTGATTGCTGTTGTTATTGGCTCTTCTGTAAGAGCTGCTCTGCTCACTGTGGGGGTGATGGGGTGTCAGATCAGCCCTGACTTTGTGCACCAGGGAGGGGAGGGAGGCTCCAGGCTGTCCGGGATGAGAGGCTGCGACTGCCAAGGCTGGAGAGCCTGGAAGGCAGAGGCACAAAGTGTGAAGAGACAAGTGGATTTACTTCTCCAGGCATGAACTTCATCCAGCCCAAGGAAGAGGGTGGGGGCTGAGACAGCATCCGGATGTTTTGGAAGAGTTGAGTGGCTGAACAGGATAATTATCAACTGAAATTTAAGTGATGTAGCAGAGGAAATCTGTGCACTCCTGGGAATGCTGGTGCTTTAAGACATTGAAAAGTCTGTCTTAAATTCACTTGATTGTCTTTAGAGAAGAATGAAAGATGAAGCAATTCAGAGGAATTATTGCAATGAAGCAGGATCTGCTCCAGTTGCTCCAAGCATCCCTGTTTGTAATAAGTGTGTATGTTGTGTGACTCAGTCTTCAGCATCTACAAAATATGTGTTGAATTAAATTGTTATTAGAACATAGCAGGACATGTTTATGAGTAAAGCTCCCTTAATAGCTCATCTGAACTCACTTTCATGATGTCTTGTACCATTCTAGTCCAATTCATGTTTCTAGTCTCACTGAAATAATTCCTTCCACGTCTGTTTTCTTAAAGCTCCCACTGTAGCTGCACTGTTCCTAGCATGCTTTATCCTACAAATTATGCTAAAATAAATTAATAAATTCACAAGGCAGACCTAATGTCAAGAGCTGTACCAAAGCTGGTATAGATGTCATTTCTGATTACTTTTTAATGGAGTGATAATCAGCTTTGCTGCTGACACTCCAGAAGAGACCTGTATTCCTTAATGGAGTTTTCTCAGATGTTTTTAATTGATTAGACTATCTTATTTGAATGTGAAATGACCAAGAGTAGTAGCTGGTGCTGTGGGAGAGATATATATGTTGAGTAGGATTCAAGATCAACTTGGCCCCACATACTACCCAAAATGCAGGAATTCTGCATAATAAGAATATTATGTAGAATTATTTCATCTGGACATAGATACGTGTTGAAGTGAAATATAAATAAATTTGCCTGCATGGTATTATTTCCCTCATATCTTAGACCCAGATGATTTGTTTTCCAAGAAATCTGTTTGGTTCCAAGAGTTCTTTTGAGCACTGATGTGTTTGAAAGCCAACCAAGATTACATGTTAAGGTTTAGCTCTTTGTAGTTGAAACCCACTAGTGAGCCCATAATCAGCTGCCAAACTTTATAAAGGAAACATAAAATATTATGTTGCCCACAAATACCAGCTGTAAACCACTAATGTCTGCATTAGTTCAGTAACTTCAGAGTCACAAAGTTTAATTGACTAATGGGGTAACCTGTGGCAATCTGCTGCTTTGCAGCAGTGTTAGACCTACTGTGAACAGGAGGAGGAAATTTTACATAGTTCATCACAGCTTCAGTCTGTTTTTCTTCAAATGGCAGATAAGCCTTGAGGCAGAGCACACTGGAAAAAGCAAATGTTCAGAAGGTAAACACTGTTTTTTAAAACAGACAGAGGCTGCAGTTATGGTTTGAGCAGAGTGAACTTCATGAGGAATGTTTCTCTTAAGGTTAGGGCATGGTGCAAGTAATTGGAATAACAGAAATGGAAACCTTTCACTTAGACACTAAACTCTGTAAGTGATTAATAGGATGATTGATATTGTGTATACAGGATAGGCTGTGCCAATCTGCAGGAGCAGAGGAAAAAGTGATCTCGAGATATGTGGTGATCAAAGAATGCTGAAGTCTTTCAGAACAGAGAGCTGCAGATTTCCCCAGGGGAAGAATGCTGAGTGTTCCCAGGGAATCGTGCTCGTGTGTGGGACTGCTGTCTGAGACTGGGTGTGGTGGAGAGGTTGCTGTGTGCATGGCAGGAGTGGTGGTTCTGCATGCATTGAAGCCAAGCAAAGCTGTGCTGGGATCAAGTCTTACCAAAATACACAAAAAACAGGGCCATGGACACTGTGTTGCTCCATGTCCCTTGGCTGGCTCTTCTCTGCCTTGGGGGATTCCAACCAGCTTAATGCTGTGTTTTGCTAGAGCTTCTCTGAGATAAAGGGAAGCTTGTGATGGAATGCCATGAAAAGCAGATGGGGAACAACGTGCAAGTCAAACACCAGCTATTTACTCGCTGCTTACTCCAGGTGTAATTCTTTCCGATGATTCTTGCAATCAGCTCACTGGCTCACCAGTGAGTAGTTAATGATGCGCCAGGGTAGAAGAACTGAACTCGGAACAGAAGAGGAAATTAGGCTGGAAAATCTGAATTATGTAGGCAGTGATTCAAAGGTATTCTTGGGGAAAAGCATGAGTCAACTGAGAGGACAAAGACAAATGGAAGAGGATGGCTGATAGAGACAGTGAAAGTGCCCTGTGCAGGCTTGGTGGTTTCTTTTCTTCAGTGAACCTTTTAAAATACAGCTGATAAAAGTCAGGTAGGGGTACAGGCTGTCTTGTTCATACAGCTGAAACATAGGGACCTTTTTCCCCTCATTTCCTTATCTTTATCCTTACTTTCCATCTGTGCTTTCCCGACAGGAGAATGTTTCTTGAATTATAGAAATGTCTCGTGCTAAGATGCATGAACTAAGGCTTATAGTTTGTGAAATCTGTTTATAATCCATTTTATGACTTAAGGATTTTATTAGTATTATTTTGATGTCTGTCAATAACCATTAAAAGTAGATTCCAATATTCTTAAACACTTATTTCTGTGCTCTAGTGCATTACATACTGCTCCAATCCAGTTAAGGTCTTGCTTGTGTGTTAGACTCATAGAAAGACTGATGTCAAATGTTCGAAAAAGTTATGCCAAAAATATTATACATTTTGTGTCTACATGCCATATTTTTGATGGCATGAAGACCAGAAAGGAAGAGCAGCTGTTTGTCTTGTCTGTGTTGGATAGCACTAGGTCAGGGAGAACGGTGTGGACAGGACTGAAAACCATGAAATATCTACAGCCAAGTAACAGGACGTGCTCAGCTGGCAGAACTTCGGGGCTTCTTGGCAAAGGCAGGTCTAGAGGGGAGGAAATGGCAAACACAATGTCCTGTGGCACCAGGGAGTGTTCCAGTCAGCTGGGTAGGAGCACACAAGGAGTCACTGAACTTAGCTGTCCTCTTTTCAGGCTCTGTGTGGCCAAAGCTTCTGCAGCAGGTTGGACTCACTTGGGTTTAGAATATAATAATTTTGGGGCCCTGTACACTTGTTTCAGCTGTTTTGTACTAATTGGGTCTTGGGTATGCACTGCCTCTTCCAGAATTATAGTCTGAGGGGGAAAGAAGCATATAGTGAGCACTTACACTAGAACTAAGAATGGGAGAAACCCATTTTTAGGGGAAATTTCATCTGTGAGAACAACTTAGAGGAGGAGGAAGCAAAATGCATTGGGATTGATGACTTGTTATTTGAGATTTTGATGCTTTTAATGTTTGTTTGTACAGTTTGAGCAGATGATGGATGCTCCAGTGATGCAGATACTTTGTGCTAATGGAGTTTTGGGTGTCAGTTATGATATCTGAATGCTGCTTTCTTTTTCCTCTGCAGGGATCTAGAAAAAAATAACATCACAAGAATCACAAAGACAGACTTCACGGGGCTGAAGAATCTTCGTGTCTTGTGAGTATAACACAAAACTTGTCTGGTTTCTGTGAGACTATTTTAGGGTGCTACTGCTTAGAATTTCCTTAATTCCAGGGATCAAATTCCAGTAATTTTGGCACATTATTCAGTTGCTGGTATTCTTTTAAACCAGGCAACCTGAACAGTTTATCATGTGAAACAGTAAATTTTAGCTCTATACTGAAGTGACTGTAGTTTCAGAGCTATTCAGTTGTTGCTTACTAGCTTTGAATAAGTCACGTGCTAAAGATTTTGGTCTGCTTTGCAATCACTCATGCAGAAATCACTTCTATTGAGACACTAGCAAACAGGACTTTCAGATTTTGGCCACTGTGAGGTACAGTCCCATTAACAGCATTTTGCATAGCATTGAGCAGAAGTTGATCAAGAATAGCTGTAGAGCTTGAACACAACAAGACTGGTGAGGTTTTTTGGTCCAGTATACAGTCATAAATACAAGGATTTCAGCTGGTGTTGTCTCATGACAGCGCCTCAGTATCTGTCTCAGTATCTCAGCCAAGAGCTTAACCTGCAGATCGTCTTTGAGCATCAGACTTTGTCATTCCTGGGTTCCTGTTTTCTCTACGTGAACCTCAAACAGCACTACTGACTTAGTGAGGAAAAGTTTTCCTCTGAGTATCTTCTTAAACAAACCCCTAAAGCTGCAACTGTTGAACTGTTACAGTTCTTTAGTGATAATTAAAGTAATATTTAAGTCCTGCTAAGGAAGAGGCGAGACTTTGCTCCTGCTACCTTAACACTTATGAACCAGTTGTCATATACTAAGGAAACACCTCAAATCTATGGGAAGACTTCTTGTTCTTGTGGTATTTCTCTCATCTTTAGCAGAGGAGTTGTTTAGATTTCCCTGGCTCCCATCCCAGCTGTCAATGCCATTTTGAGAGTCTATTAAAATACATGTTCTATACTATATTAATGCCAATAGTTGTTTCAGTTTGGTTGGGTTTTCATAGTGTCAGACATTGCTTAATGCTGCTGCAGTCTTTTATGCCTTCAGGAGTAACCAAAATGTACAATTGCAGTCTTTGGTGCTTTTCTGGAGCTTTTGTCCTGTGTTCATTCCAGGTCTATGTAATTAATTTGCTCAGACTTTGAGTAGTGTGGTGTCTGCCACAGAAATAATTGGAATAAAACATCCTTCATATTTTTCTTAACTTTTCTTTGGTTTCTCATATGGTCTCTTCATAATTTGGATACTAAACCCCTATTTTCCTTTTTTCCCTCCCTGCCCTGTTTGCTGGGGGGTACAGTAGCAATACAGAAATCTGCAGCCTGTCCCAGTGCTCCTAGAAAGGCAGCGTAATTCTGTTTGCACACACCAGAATAAGGGCTAGGAGCAAAGTCACCTGGAAACTCATAGCCCTGTACAGCAGAAAAAAAATCCTCCAGTCTCAAGCAAACACCACACATTCAAAATGGATGAAAGGAGAAAACCTTCAGTTTTCAGTCAGTTTTTTCAATTATGGCACACAAATATCCTAGAAAGATGAGAAATGTCCCAGGGATGTAAGCACCAGCCTCCAGACCAGCACCTTTCTGAGCAAAATGTGGTTACAGAGGTTTAGGAACAAAAATATTTACCAAATGTGGAGGTCAGGCGGAAAATTTGGAATCAATTTCCTGTTAGTGACCAAGAGAAACAGTGCTCCTCCACCCTGATTATTTTAATAATCTCCAATTAAAACTGGTATTGATACTTAGGTGAGAAGGATTTTGATAATGTTTGAAGAGAAGTGGGGATGCTTTTTTATTTTGTTAAAATCAACTGGTATTTCTGGAATTGCAGACACTTGGAAGAAAATCAGATCAGTGTGATAGAACGTGGAGCTTTTCAGGACCTGAAACAACTTGAAAGGCTGTAAGTATCTGTATTTATACCTATGGAAAAGCTGCACATTTCTACCTCATTCTTAATGGTCATCCATAATATATAATGATAATAAAATTAACTTTCTTTAAGAAAGAGAGAGATGAGCACCACCCTAAATTAAAATATGCTCTTAAAGACAGCTGAATTTACATTACATGGTAGCTAATACTTGAAATTAAATGTAGAGTGACTGCCAAGAAAATAGAACTGGAAGTGAAACCAGAGGCTCAATAACATTACCAGAAGGACATTATCTGGGCAAGTCTTAAAATTGGTCTGTGGGGGAGGGATTTTTTTTTTAATAATAATTTCATATAATTGTATATTTTTGTATTTTATATGTCTATGCTGATGGAAATTTAAATTTTCTCATTTGACAACCACTGTATTTCTAAAACTGCCTTTATATTTAGTTTTCTGATTTGCTTCATTTCCTCTGAAGTAGCATAATGCCAGGGATAGCAGTGGATTCCAGAGTATCAAGGAAGACTTAGTGGAGGATGGATTGTAGATTTCCTCTGCTTTTTAAGTTAATTTTGCTTTTTAAGTTAATAATTCCTCTGCAATTAAGTTAATTTCTTTTCTTTTTTGGAGAAGGTGAATATAAGAGGTCTCTTAATCTGGAATCAGTTTATAGGAAACTCCTGGCCCTGCAGGAGTATAAATTTAAATATTAAAAAGGACAAAGTTAATTCTGCACCCAATTGCTGCTCTTAGCTGGGTGTACTCCTTTTCATCATCATTAATTCTGTCTGTTTATGGTGAGAGCAGAACAAAATCTCTGTAAAACTGAAATACCTTGGAGAATTATTCTTTGTTAGAGGTAGGTGACCAGAACAATATCCCAAGCTGGTTTGGAATGCAGGCTTTTTATGCTTGATTGGTAACTGTTATCTGCAAGGAATTTCTTGTAGGACTTGTTATTTTCCCATTGATATTTTCTAAAGCAGCTTTCAAGAGTTAAGTGCCCACCAGCAATTATTCAAGAGAAGTCTGGAGTATTGAGCTAATGCTGTGCTAAAGCTGTTTCAGATGATCTCAGGATTAGATTTGCATTGGAGTTGTTTAATGAGTGTGCTGAACATTTAAAATTAATTTACCCAGTGCTTTTGTCATGAATCAGAAAGCTCCATCTATGGCAATAAGGGAGATGAGTTTTAAATTCCAACAGATTTGCACCTATATTCAATTAGAAAGTACTTTCAGGTGCAGAGTTTTGCCATGGCTGATTTATTTCAGGGAAAAAAAAACCCACTAGCTTAATTTTCTAAAATTAAACATAGCCTGACATTGTAGAATAGTTTTTTCACATTATATGTCATCATGAAGAGTCAGTATCCTAACTACCAGTCCTAGTTTTGAGCTCATTTTATATATATGTGTATACATATATAAATAAATCTTTCTCATACCTATATTTAGATAAAGATTCCTGTTGTTTTCTCATACCTATATTTAGATAAAGGTTCAGGTAGTTAAATTTTGAAAGAGTTTTGAAAAACTTCCAGGAGAAAGGCTGGCTGTTAGTAGCCAGAAAGAAAACTCAAGTGTCATCTGTGTGTTTCTGCAGAGCCTGCTCTGCCAGCAAATGAGAACAATATATATTGTGAAAGCAGAAGGCAGGAAATATGATACCTTTAATAGTGTCTCTTTAAGTCTGTGATGTTTGAAAATCTCAGCTTTTTTTTTTATTTTATTTCCCTGTACGAACTCTTAACTTGGCCTGTTCACCATACTGCATCTCTGCTTCTCTTTTAGGATTGCCTGTCATTAAAATATTTCCTAAATTAATGTAGTATGAAAGGGAGATCTGGAAACTTGCAAATTTTTGGTATTTTAGCTTAAATCATTTTTAGGACAAAACTATAAATCTGGGGTTTTTGCTATGAGTAGGCTTTGGAGAATGGATTGTGGAAAGTTTGGCATAACTCACAAAGGCTAAATTGCAACATTTTAGGTAATATTAAAGTTATTTTATTAAGTATTGTCAAACATTGCAAAATGTTAATGAAGAAAGTATGTTGGTTGCATTTAAAAAAAACCTGGCTTTCTTCCATTTAATTTCTTTCAAATAACAAATAAAAATCACTTACATTGCTTCGATTTTTTGGAATAATGTTCTTTTTTGATCTATTGAAGTGGATGCAAAAGTAATTGTTAACTTATTTTTAAACAAAGCAGCTGTACTGGGTCAAACTTTAAAGACCAGGAGTAATTTCTATTCCTGGCAAAATACCACATATAAAGGTTTTCATTCAAAGCAACAGGGGAAGTATGTTCCACTCCTCATGGTGACCTTCCAAAGGGCTTAGGCTCAGGTGAATATTGGAGCTCATTTTATTTTCACTTGTCTGGACATTGAAGTACTTCCATCCTTATTATCTGAGCAAATCAGCAAAAATTTTTTTTGATGTGTGCTGTAAAGTAAGATTTAAATAAAATGTCTTTAGAGCTGATACCCACTGCTGCCAAATATGCCATGGGGGTGGCCCTCCAGTTATTTGGATTTACTCTGATTTTTTTTTTTTTTGGGGGGGACGTTAATGCAAATAAAGGAGGATATGGTCAGAATTGAATATTGGCTCAATAAAATGTGGCCATATCAGTTGAATAAAGAACATCCTACAAGGTATCTTGAATTGACAGCACAAAGCTGAGAAATGAAGCGTTGTGGAAGTGGAAGGTAGAAACCACTTCTTTTTTTGGCATGCTTGTACTCAGCACTTGGAAAATGAAGGACTCTAACCCAAAATTCAGTGTGTTCAGTGTAAATTCTGTTGAATCCTAAGATCCAGAATCCCGAGAAAGACCAGTGATACTCACCACAGTGGAAAAGCCAAAACGTTTCCAGTGCTTTTATTGCAGCAAGGTTGTAGAGCTTTATTCCAGAACATAAAGATTAGTGGTGAGGTAGCTGACCCCTATTTTGGATTTTACCATTTCACTTTTATGCTTTGCTATTAACACAGTGTAGGATTTTAAGATAAACGATGATGAAATTTCACGTGCCAGGAGGATCAAGAGGCGAATTGGTGGGCCTGAAAGATGAACTGACATTTCTTCCAGAGCCAGATGTATGTCACACATTTCTGTGAAAAATGAGGCAGGATATAAGACACCAACAGATCCTGACTTTTCCACGGCCAACTGCCAGAAATTGTCACGTAGCTCTGTAATCTTCAAAAGAATGGACTTTGGCCGATGGCTGCTTCTTTCTACTCAAATTAGTGTCTTTAGCAAGCACAAAAGATCTCAACATCTGAAAACACTAAAACTGTGTTTTTGTTGTTTAGGGGAGGGGGGAAAAATGTATAAGCGTGGCCAAATCAAATCTTCTCAAAGTTGGGAAAAATAATTAGCTCAAAGAAAATAGCTAGAATCCAGATTTTAACCCTGGTATGGTTTTGGTTTGGTGTGTGTGAAGACGCAGGTCAAAATGGAAATTAGATTTTTAACTGCACTGATGCTACTGTGCATTGAGTCTTTGTAAGCAGCTTCCCAAATGCTTGATTGAGGTATTAAAGTGTATTTATTTGGCACAGTGTGCTGTAAAATTGCTATTAGTGACCAAAGATGCTAAGGAAAAGAATAAATTGTTATGTGGTGCTTCACAATCTGGATTTCATAAATTGAGATTGGACAGGCTTTAAATAAATCATGTAATACAAAAAGCATCTTCCACAATTACCATGCTGAGTGGAGAGATTGGTAGGTGCTTCAGAGTATCTGGGAAAGAAATAAAAGCTTTGGGCAGCTCTTTGCTGCTGTAAACAAAGGCAATCCTTGGCAGCAGGGAGCAGACCCTGGTGTTTACACAAGGTTGAGCAGTTTGGGTGTTTCTGCTGGAGCTGCATGCACTACTCGTTTCAGAGGCCACAAGGAGCTGTGAAGATGTCACACAGGTCAAATTTAACCTTTCAGAAAAAGATTCCTTCTTGTGTTCAATCCCCATTTTGCTGTGGTATGGTGGGTGACACATCCCATTGGAAATCTGTGCTCATGAAATGCTTATCTGGAAGTGCAGGAGAACAAGGACACCCTAAAGGGGATTTAGAGCTGTGACTGGATATTTAATTGGTTTTAGCAATTGTGTGTTCCCCTCTTGCTGCTCCAGCTACCACAGGTGGGTTGGTTTAGTACCAGGTGTGCTGCCAGCCTGCCCAGGGGCTGCTGTGTTGGGATCTCTAGCTTGTCAGTGACCTTGAGAAAGGTTAGAAAGTCTCTTTTCCCAGCCCAGTGCTCGAAGAAGGAGTCAGAGCTCTTCAGTTCTCGGTCTCAAGGTTGTTTATTGTGTCTTATCTATAAAATTCTTTCTCCTGCCCTGCTGAGGTCCATCCAGCAGGACAGTTCCAGGCACTCTGCCTGCCCCTGGGGCAGTGTTACCTTTTTATACTAAAAACTACCTGTACAATATTTACAATTACTTTCCAATACCTATCACCTGTGTTAGACAGTGAGCTTCTACTCTAAACCAATCTGTAAATGCCACCAGCACAGCAGAAGATGGAGGCCAAGAAGAAGAAGGAGAAAGGCTGGACACACCCAGTTCCCTCCATCTTGCCCCCTGAACCCCCATTCTAAAAACCCCAAAATCTACTTTTCCACCCCGTGATAACTTCACTATTATTCTACTAAACTGTTGTGGCTTGCAGATCTTCATCTAAGGTTGGTAATTTGCTCCACGGGTCATAATCAAACGCACAGGTGTGTTGGGCTCTATGCCAGGGTCTCTGAGCCCCCTGGCAGGGGTCCTGGCCATCCTGGCCAGCCAGAGGGATGTCCTGGGTTCCCACACCGCTGCAGGTGTCTCTGCACACTGGAGTGATGGATTCCTCTGCTTTCCCCCAAAGACAGCAGCATCCCCCTGGCTCCTGAGGAACTGGGTGTGGGATATGTCAAAACCTGAGCTGCACTTTCCTACTGCTGCAGGAGCTGCCTTCCTGGGGGAAAAACAGCCCTGAGGTGTCTGCTCCCAGGGCACAGTCTGGGTGCCAGTGGTGCCATCTTTTGTAAATGGGGGAAAACTGTTTCCTTCAGAGACCACTGATAAACTGAGCCACTCCTTGTGGGAGCTGGCAAAGAATGAACAACACTGAAATTCAGGTTCTGGCACCTGGAGGTGTGTGCCCTGGTCTCCTGGTTAGAAGGACAGATTAGCACTTAGTTCTTGTGCTGCCTGCAGCTGTGAGCTAAGCAGTGTAAAGCTCTTTGTTGCATTGGCTGGTGCCTCCAAATTTAAGTAATATTTATTGATATTGGTTAATATTTAATTAATATTGTTCATAACTTTTCCCCCCACATCCTCTGAGAAATTCCAGTCATAAAAAAAGAGAGTCCTGTAACCAATATCTGACAAAGCAATCTCTCTTACCTTGCATTTTCAAGCAAATTTAGCATTGCTTTTCAAATGAGTGTGACTGTTTACATTGTGAGAAATCCAACAGGAGGAGCCAGAATGTTTTGGGTGGGAGTATCTGACAGGGTGTTACTGGTTTTATTCCTGGATGCTGGTGGGACAGTCATGGAGCACTTGGTGCTGCAGAATTTTACAGTATTATTTGAGTCCCTTCCCTTTGTTTTTACTCTCAAGTCTGGGGTTTGTTCAGGGCTTCCCTTTCAGACGACATCTCTGAAAAATCCATGGTAAATTCATGAATTTTTTTGGAGAGACTAATTGTTCTGACTTGCATGGGTAGGGTCTGACTGCTTTGTTCAAGAATTATGTGGATTTGGAGTGTGGCTCTGCAGTTTCCAGGGGCTGTAATGCACTTTTTACTGCTTGAGGATGGGCTGTGTCATCATTACTACTTTATCTGCTGTTTTCTGACCCTGATAGCAATAGAGTAGCAGCAGCACCCTCATGTAGCAGCTTTCCATTCTCACAAGTTCCTTCCTCATGTTATTATTGCCCAGAATTGCCAAGTTTGGTCCTGCTCTGGAGGAAGGCTGGGGGTGTCTAATCCCCTGCATCCCCTCTCAGCTGTACCCTGGGGATGTTCCCTTACCCTTCCTACAGAGTGCACAAAGCAGAATGCTCAGAGGCACCTCCCCTGAGTACACCAACCCCCAGGCAGCTGAGAAACCAGGTGGGAAAGGTGGGAGGCTGGCAGAGAGGTAGAGGAGGGTGATCCATCCTTGCTCTGCACATTGGCGCTGCTGGAAATGGGGTATGGGGCTGCCTGGGCTGGAAGTCAGCCCCAGAAATGGAGATTTGCTGATTTTCATCTGTTGCAAGAAACTGAACTGCCTCTCTCTCTCAAATCTAATTCTGCCCTGCTGGACCAGCTGACCACCCTCTTAAGTCTCAGGGATGTGCTTTCCTTTCCCTGGAGAGGGCCGAGGTGCTTTGGCAATCCCAAATCAAATTTTAAAATAAATCATGTTTTATCATGCCTGGAGCAGAGGAATTTAATGGTCTCCCAGCTGCCCTTCACCCCTGCAGGAGCTCACACTGGATATCTGACTTTAGAGGAAGTCACCAGTAAGGAATTCCTGTTCCTTATAAGACTTGCTTAACAAAACCCAGGCAAAATCAGCAGCTTCCCTGAGGGATGTGAATTATAGCAACAAGATAAAATAATAAATGCAAATTTCATGAGATATGATGGAAACTGCTATGCAAGACGCAGGTGGTGGATTGCTGAGCTGTGTGGTTGATATTTTACCTTTAGGATCACTCAGGATAAAACCAGCGGTGAGGACAGAGTAGCTGTTGTGGATCTGTATGGGGGAGAAAGGATAAAATAGTAAAATAGATATTGACAGATGGAATGTGAGCAGTGCACTTCAGCCAGCCACAGGGGAGGAATGCAGGTATTGCATCCAGTCTCACTTTTGCTAATTCTTGGAAGGAAGAAGGAAGTGAATTAATTGGGTATTGCCTTTAATTCAGCATTATGTGCTGCTCTTGGCTGAAACAGCCAAAATAAATGTTCCCAGTGTATGGCTCACATGCTTCCCTTATCTGTCAATACTGTGCACTGGCTGCTCTGGAAGATTTCACTGAGATGGATTTTTCTTACACTCTTTAAGTGCCAGTAATTGAGAGAAATGTCAGTCCATTGTGTGGGTGATGGATCAGATACGCTCAGGAATGATTATTGTTCTTTTTTTGTTTAAAGGAACTCTCTTTTTGCTGTTCCCACACTTCAGAGATGCAATCAATATAAAACTGGGGCAGGAGGGGGGTCTGCAGCTATTAGTACAAAAAGTCATTTTTCCTGCAAGGGAATGTTGCAAGATGTCTGGTACATACCTTTCCATATAGAGTCAAGATTCTCCCAACAGCTCAGGATGGGACAAAATACTCAAGTAAGGCCTAGTTCATCCCAGTTCATATGGGAAATAAAGTATTCCATCATTTATATTATTTTTTCAGAAGGAAATGTTCCCTTATTTTGGCTGTAGTACAGTGGTAGTGAACAGGAATGATAAATAATTTTCCATATACTGTGAGCAGTAAATGCACATTCCAAAATGAAGCACCCTTAAAGCTTTAAGACTGTCTTAACATGTTTATAGTCTGAAATTTGTGAATTTCCCTTTGAATTTTGTTGATTTCATATCTGTAGCCACCAGTTTTGTCAGGAATTATACCTAGCAACTCTCTGAACTTTCTTCAAAAGATCTACCACAGGACTGAGGTGACTAGAACCTTAAAACTAGAGAATTCATGTTATTTTTTAGAAAAGCCAAATAAAAAAAATTGTTTGTTTTTTTTTATTTTACCTAAACTCTAATAATATGAATTCTGTTCAGGGTTAAAACTGAATATTGTGTAATGTGAATGTGCACCAGAAAAAGCAAGTAGTCTACACTCACACAGAGACACTTCTGTAATGTCCATGCCTCAGTATCTCAAGATTAATTAGTGTTTACCTTCTCCTGCCAATAGGGGCTTGCAGGTAGGACTTGTTTATTTTTTGGGAGACACAGTGGTTCAAGTGTAAGTATAGATCACTAGTGGAGTAAGACTGTGGTGAAACAAAAAAAAAAAAAAGAAAAAAGGTTGAAATGACTTCTGGAAGCAAAACCTGGGTCATTTTCAGATGCCCCCAGTCTGTGTTTTGCTTGTACAGAAACCACTGTCCTGTTCAGTGTCTTAAGAAAGCTGGCTCTGGTTCTATTCTAAGTATTTCAATAGTTTAAACTATAAAGTGAAAAGGTCAGCTGGTTTTTAGAAGTGTAAGGAAAAGCTGAAACATGAAAAAAATGTATCTGGGGCTTTTTTTGGAGACAGACTTGGTCATTCTGTGGGCACTGGGTACTTGGAAAAGAGCAGAGCTCAGCTGTGTTGTGTGCTCTGAGCAGGGTGGCACCTCAAATCTGTGGCTTGGATCTTCATGTTGGGTTTTTTTCCCTTATATTAAAGCTCATGACTTTAGTTTTTATTGAAATTAATCAAGCATTACTGCAAGCATCTATCTTTTTGAAATACCCATCTTTTCTGCACAGGTGAGCTGGTGTGGTGTGAGTACAAGTTATGTGCTTGAAAATGTTTTGTATTTCTTATCATCCAGTTAGAAAAACCTAAAAATTGCTTTTTCCTTTGACCCTGGTGAAATTATGGCAAGCTGTCAATTTGCCAAAAAAATTCTGCATTTGCTGCACTTGGAGTTTGAGGACTGAAAATAGGTGCAGATGAATTGAGGAAAGCAATCCCTCAGTCAGCCTGGCAAAACTTGCTCCACGTGTCAGCTGGGTGATAATGTGGGTTCCTGCACCCCAGACACTTTTATTGGAGTTGTGCTTGATGTGAGGG
Source organism: Geospiza fortis (assembly GCF_000277835.1). NCBI lineage: Eukaryota > Metazoa > Chordata > Aves > Passeriformes > Thraupidae > Geospiza > Geospiza fortis. Next base: position 1,228,088 of record NW_005054386.1, read on the forward strand.
GCACAGACATTCTGCAATAGTCAAAGTTTCATCCTCCTGCTATTGATGAGTGCCTTGCAAGGGGTAGGGCTTCACAATCTGGAGGTAAAATGGAAAAAAACAGGTAAAGAAAGAACCAGAGAACCTTGATGAGCTGATGCTTTGCGTACTACCTGCTGCTTTGGGTTTCTACTGGACCATCTTTAATTTAGCAAGACAAAAAAAAAACCCCAAAACCAACCAACCCAAAAACCACACCAAAATAACACCACTGCCAAAAAAAAAGTTAAGTCTGTGATAGTTATAAATTAGTTCCAAGATGAACCCCTGCCACTCTTTCTTGTCCGTGGGTTTTGTCCAAGAACCCTATTTCAGTGTTTATTGCCATGGGACTCTTGTGAAATAAATTTTAAAATGGTGCTGTAGCTGTCACTTCTTTACCCTTTGGGGACTATTCAGTGAATGAAATCATTTTAGGAAACCACTTCTTCTTTGAACATGTGTGGAGGTGATATTTTCTAATAGGGTATGTGCAGTTGGAAAAATGATAGTTCCTAGTGACTGTATTTATGTCCTGTGGGCTCCTAGAGGGCACCAATACCATCAAATTTCATGGCTTGCTCTGTCTGTAGCACTTAATTACACAGTTACACATTACTCACCATTGCTGGACAGCCAAGCTCTTGGTTATGGCTGGTCCAAAAGCAAACCTTTTATTTCTTTTGCAAACATTATTAAAAAAAAAAAGAAAAAATTAAAAATTCTCCCCTCTTTTGCAAGGGAAGCCATTAGCAGCTCTGTCAATAGGCCAGCACAGGAGGAGTCCAAGCACAGGAAAAGTTCAGGGGAGGTGAGGGCAGGAGCCAGGAGCAGGATGCAATGCTTCACTGAGAGGGTTTGGTTTGCATTAGTACCTCTGACCAGGGCCACAACGCAACCAGGTTTATTTTAACAACATGAAAATAAATGAACCTGGTTTCATCAAAAACGTTTTTGTAATAGGTCACTGACCCACAAGAACTCATGGAAAAACAAATTTGGGTCTCATTTATGCAGACAAGAGGTTCTGTAACCACAGGAATCTTGGGCTTCCTAAAGCAGCGGTGACAGAGCAGGGGGGACAAGGACACTTCCACTGCCCTGAGCCAGAACTCACTTGGAAAAGCTGATCAACCCTGGACATTGCATCACAGCTTTCAAAATGATTCTTTTCTGTGCCTTGTTTGTTTGATTTTAGCAGGTTTTTTTATACTTGGTGGAGATTTATGAGAGTATTTGTTTAAGCAAAACACTTCAGGATTTAGCAGTCATTTCTTCCAGATCTGTAGGAAATGCTTAAGTGTCTGTGTTACTGTTGGGTAAGAACTGCTGCATCAGTGGTCTGGAATTATTTGGGTGAACTTTATTTAGCTTAAATAATTTCATCAAAAGGGTTTTGCTTCTTTGAGCTTCCTCATATTAGAAGGATTATGCTGCTCGCTGTCCCAGAAATACCATAAGTGTTGGCTGAATTTCATGCTGTGGAGCACAGCAATCCTTGAATAATCCTGCTCCTGAGCGAAACATGATGAATTCAAAGCACTTAACCTCCTTTTGTTCTTGGAGAATACATGAATATGTAGGTCTTGAAGTCTCTCTGCCATGGATCAGATCAGTGTAGTCTTGACTTTGCTTTTTTTGTGGCACAACTCCATTTTGGCTGTGTCTGTTGAACTGGAGCTCCCCTCAAGCTGCACCTTCCTTCCACATGGAAAAGAGCAAACCAGTCCATGTTGGTTAAATTATCTTTGTGTTAGTGTCATATTCTCAGTTCCTTGAAGATAATCCCTTCTCTGGATCTTTCTGCTTGGGTCAAGATGTTCTAGTATGAGGTTCCCAAAAAAAATTGTAGCATTTTAGGGTTCATGCAGGTGTTGTGGATGTTCCATGTACAATTTTCATACTCGTATTTGGTGGCTCTGAGTGGAATAGATGTCTTGTAGTGTGTCAGGAATACAGGAGAGAAATGGGAGCTGCTGGGTGCTGAAACACCTCAGAACAGCTGAGCCTTGCGCTTGAAAACCTTCTGGCAAAGCAGAAGTGGATCAGAGGAATTATCACAGAAACTCAGAGCTCTCAGCTTTTAGGCAAGGTGGGTTTTGTGCCTGATAACCTTTGTGGCTTCCTCAGGAGATGCTGAGTTGTGACAGGCAATTCCAGTGCTGACAGAGCAGCTGGGAGCTGTTTCTGTTTGATGTGAGTAGGGCAATACATTATTGGTATTGGCTTTTTGCTTGTCACATTGCACTCAAGTGTGCAGTGAGCTCTTGGTGCCACTTCATCATTTCCTCATTCCATTCCATTGGCTTGGGAGGATGGAGCCTTTTTAAAGCATCCAGATTTATTTCAGCAGGTGCTTGGCACAGCTCCCTGGGAGAAGGAGCACCACAGTGCCCTGAGCATTCCTTACTATATATGGGTGGTGTGGGGAGCAGGGCTGGGGTTGCCTTATTCAAACAGGAACAGGGTTCTGTTCCTTCTGCTAGAAATGACAATAAGAGTTGTACTTAGAAGTTTTCACAGCAATTTCTGACTTCTAGAAATAATATAAACTTTTAAGGCTTGTCAATAGGGACAGTATGGCTTGGAGATGTGAATCCTAAAATTCATTTTTTCCTTTCTTCATAGGCTTTCAGCCCCGACCTGGAGAGATTACTCACTGGTGTAAAAAAATGGTTTTGTCATGTCTATGTTACTGCCTTTACAAAAGATGATGAATATTAAAGGTTATGGGCATTTAGGGGTACTCCAGTAGATTATGTTTCTTGGATTATGTTCCTGTTCTTTTCACAATAGCCAGTGGAGTAATGAAAAGTAACCCTGTTTCTATCATTCTATTATGAGTGTTTTGAAGTTACACAGTGTGAGTTCCTAATTTTTTCTGATTTGAAATAGGAGAACTTTCTAAAACCTTGTCAGAAACTGAGAAGCAACTTCAGCAGGGACCATCTCTGCTTGAGAGTTTATGGATCAAGATTTTTTGGCTTCTTTAAATGATAGTTGGAAGAAATTGTTAATTTTTGTACATTTAAGTCTTCTGCAGACAGACATAAGCTACTGTGGGGCATGTTTGCAACTCAGTAGTTGTGTAAACTTGCTGCTGTGTTGAGAGACTGGGCATGCAGCTCTGCTTGCCTCTCCTGGATGTAAAGGATTTTCTTGCTGTTGTCATTAATAAACACTCTGACGCATCTTTATTCTTATATTGACTTAGGTTGGTACTAAGGTTTCTCTCCATTTCTGTATCACTTTAGGGCATTGATTGCAGTTTATGATGATCACAAGAATGCAATTAGGATGTTTTTGTTTTTTCACGTCGGCTTAGGGAAAAGTTGAAATTTAAATCTGTTCCTCCTGCTTCCCTTGCCAGTGTTAGTAGTTTGCTCCTAGCCAGGGACCATCTCTGTAGTTCTGTCCTCCATCCTAATGTCAGATTTTTTCATATGAGGAGATACTTAATAAAGAAAAAAGAGAAAAGATGGATTCTAATATTGAAAGCTCTGAAGTGTTACGGAGCCACAGTTCCTGTGCTGCTGAAATGCACAGACATGTACTCTGCACTTCTGAGGAGGGGAGGTAATCTTTCTCAGTCTAATGAGAAGCGGGTAATAAAGGTTATTACTTGTGACAGCTTTGAAAATGTGAACCAGGACCACCCAGCCTGCTAAGTTTGCAATAAGGGATCTCAAAGTTATAACTATTATAAACAGTTTTCCTTCAAAAAATGGTCCCTTAGCAACTTGCAGTGGTATCTCTCCCGGGTTTTTTGTGAAAGCTTCTGAAATAACACATCATGTGGATGAAGAAGTTCATTTATCCCACACCATAATCCTGTAATATGGTTGTTCTGGGCTTCCTCAGAGTGCCCTTATTGAAATTCCATTATAGATGGTCTGGCTTTATTTCCTAGGGCAGTAATATAAAGAGGTGATGACAGAAAGTAATGGATAAGGTTGACTTTTTTTACTGGGTGCTGCATCTTGACTGTTTTTCCTTACCAAGAGGAAGTGATATGGAGCAAAGGAGAAGTTACATTAATGATCACAACGGATTTCTTGACTCTAATAGGATTTTCTGGTGAAACCATTGCAGGCAGTTGGCTGTGCTCCTGTTCCTGCTTCCCAAGCCAGTGCTTCCAAAGAAAAACTTAGTTACTCCTTGGAGTTCAGTAACTCCTGTCTTTCTATTTCAGTCTTTTATGCATTAAGTCATTTTTATTGCTTATTGGTTCTGCCCAAGCTTGTGATGTAACCACTTCTTCCTTAAGTAACTTGTAGGAACTCTTTTAACTGCATCCTGTTCCCTGAGCCACATCTCCAAGGATGACGGAGCCATAGAGCTCTTGACAACAAAGGAGGAAAAGGGATCTTGCTTAGTGCCAAAAGGGAGACCCAGATGTGTTGAGTGTGAAATAAAATAAATGGCCAAGCTGGGGAGTGAACCCAAAGTCACTTGCATAATTTCTTGATATTAAAGGTTGAAGTAGCAGGACTGCTCCTTTAAAGCCACCCATTAAAAAATGTAAAACCACTGTAGTCTTTATTTTTCTGTTGGAGAATGAATTGTGTAATAGGCAGCAGTGTGAATATGGATGTTAAACTTGAAAGTTGTTAAACTTCTGTGGAAAGGAACTGAGTGCTCCTTACTTGATGAAAAATATGAAGTGCTTTGATCTGGGTCAAAGCTGGCAATGCTCAGCAGAAAGGCAGACAGGATTTGGAGGCTGATGGGTATCACACATTTGTGGGGTTAAAACCAGGTAATTGCTCTATTTGGAGACAATAATAAAAGTGTCAGGTTTAAGTCAGAGCCTGTGTATCACCTTAAACTTCTGGGTGGAATGTGTTCACTAATGTTAATATAATACTGCAAGATATTGCAAATGGAAAACAAAGATGTGCAGAAGAGATTTTTGCTGTGAGATTATCTAGCAGAGCCAGATCCTTTGCTTTTTACCTCCATAGCCATGTAAATGTGCTGATTTCTGCTCAGGCCCTGAATATTTGCAGTTTGCCTGAGGTAACTCATGTTATGGTATTCAAAATTCTCAAACTGAGTCAGTGGCATAATGAGAAATCAAATTGCTTTGGAAAAATGCACAGTTTGCCCAGTTTGAATAAATGATACTTGCATTGCTTTTACCTTGGGCTTTCATGTTGATTCCATAGTCCATGAGAAGCAGGCAAGTCTCTCTTTGAAGGAACTTTGAAGGAGGAAATTTCTCCTGGAGTGAATGGGCATCAGCTCACTGAAACTTTACAGAAAAGGGAGTTTGGGTTTTCTCTGAGTGTTTCTTACTCAGAGTAAAACTGTCCTGAAGCTGAGAACAGAGCATGAAGCTGATAATACTCTGTCTCAAAATAGCTCAAAAGTATCTCAGTATATCTCAAAGTATCTCAAAAATACCTCAAATTGTATAATCTACAATTATATTTGGTGTGATCTGTTAATGTTGCTTCTCAGACCCTCTCCTTGTACACCTTGGATATCAATGAGTGAGAAGTCAAGGATTGGGATTGCACTGAAGCTTTTTCATTTTATCCAAACTAATTGTATAAGAAATGCATAAGTGTGATATTTTAGATGTTCTTTTTACCTGTTTATTTGATTTCTGAACCCTGTAATTCTTCTGAACCTTCGAAAGCCTTGCTCTGGTGATATTAACCCTGAGAAGGAAGGGAGGTTCTGCCTGTGAGGGGTGGACACTTCAGGATTCTTGGAATGTCTTCTCCTTCTTTTGCAGTAGCAAAGAATCTGGTTTAGATTCTTCTTGCAAAAAGATTAAAACAGCTGCAAGTTGAGCAATATTCTCTTCCTGCTTCCATATGCATTTTGTTCTTTTCCATCTATGCTGATCATGCCTTCAGTAGAGATTAAATTTAGCTCCTCTTTGCTCCTATTGTGAGTGGAGCTCTGTGAGACAACAGAACCAGAACTGGATGTGACCCTTCCAGTGGTGTGAGCATGAGGGATGCAGCTGAAATCAGTATCCCCACAGAAAGTTTCTCCTCCAGGAATGATTGATCTCTGCCTTGAGAACAAATTGAAAATTTTCCTACCAAGTTTGAGGGTTTTTTACTCACCCAAAAGTTATCCAGAAGAAAAGGAATAAAGCAAAAATATAATTAATATTAAAAAGTATAGATCAATTTGTTTCAGAGAATGATCCTTCTGAACATCTTCAATCTTCCTCTGGTCTGGTAGCATTGTTTCTTTCCAGGCTTCAATGGCTGTTTTTCACTCTGTGTTTTAATAATCAGGGGAATCTTAATAGTTAAGTTTCTCTCCTATCCCAGCTTCAGACAGAGGAAGGAATATGATTAGCCTGGTTGGAGCCAGGAAGGCAGGAATTTCACAGTTAATAACTTCTCCATTGTTTTTTTAAGGGCCCTTGATATTCTGTGATTGACACCGAGGTTGTTTCCCTCTCCCCCTTTGCCTTCAGGACACAGGAACCCCCAGGTGGGCAGCAGGGGAGAACCTGGCACTTGTTTATATATGCGAGCAAAATGGTTTGGGGAGGTGAGAGGAAGTGTTGGAACAGTGTTTGATGCTGTGTGGGGCTGCTCTAAAGAAAACAGAATAAACCAGAGGGCTGCATTGTATGGATGGATTAGAAAGGTCACAAATTATGTAAGTCTGCATTTTAGGCCATTTGAGTTGCAAAGAAAGAAAATGCAGCTTGTAATGTGATAAAGCTGTAAAGTACAGACATTTATGTACTAATTTTATGTGAGAAGTCAACATCCAGTATCAAGAATTAGAAAGCAGCCATTATTAAGAATGTGCCAGTGATACATAATAATTTCAGAGGTAGCAATATTTGACTTTTGCACTGAATTCCTGCAGACAGAAGTATGGGCTTTTAGCTTTTATCCTTTACAGCTCCCTAAACGTGTTCCAGGGTGACTCTGAGCCTGGTGGGGAGCAGAGTCCTGCTGTGGTGGGCTCCATGGAGAGGATGGATGGGCTCCTGGACACCCTTGGCTTGCACATCGAGGATTTTTTGTGCACTTTTGGTGCCTGGTCAGCTCTGTTGGGTCACTTTTGGGGACCTGAGGAGCAGAGTAACAAAACAGAACATGCCAAGTTCTATTTCCTGTGCATAGCAGTGGTTAAAGGAGTCTGGAAGATGCAGGGAGCTGCAGTGTGTGGAGATTGTTGACTGCACAGCCAGCATGTGTCTAATCAGAGTTAATAAATTTGACTCAATGCAGGTATTGCCAGAGCTGATATGACTCCTGGAGAGCCTCTCTGCACAGTTCTTCAGCTTCCAGGAGGTTTATTAGTCTGGGCTCCATGCTGTGCACATCCAGAGCTGCCTCTGATCCAGCACCGGAGCCAATCTGTTCGAGGCACTCCACGGTTATGCATCATCCTGCCCAGTGCTCCAAATTCCCTGAATACTTTGCAGGTCTTATGAGCTGTAAAGCATCCAGTTTGGGATACACTGGAGGCTGAGCAGCTGCTTTCCCATCCAGCAGTCCCAGGTCACGTAATGTGGAGCAGATCTTGGCTGGCTCTGTGCCCCAGGTTCCTCCCTGCCCTGGGTGCTGGATGGTGCTGTGATGTGCACACACATCCTGGCTGCAGGGCTGCTGTGCTCCCAGCCTGAGGGAAGAGCCCACTTCCAAGGATTTCTTTTTGTGCTGCATCCCAGGTGGCATTCCTAGTCTGAACAGTTCCAGGGATTTAGTTTGATAATGATATTTTTAAAAAATTGTAGTCTACTGTTCAGATTCACAAAGCTGATCTGATTCCTCTGTGATGTAGCCAGTTACAGCTGCAAAACTGGCTTGGTTTTAAATTCATTTTCCAGGTAGGACCTGATGTTGTTTCTACTTTAAGTCACGAATTTAAAATCAGGAATATCTATATTTGTTAATAAAACACAGTCCCAAGAACAACATCCACAGAATCATTTTACAAAATTCTGGCTCATTTTGTTCCTGAACTTTTTTCAGGCTGTTTTTATTTCACTGTTCTATGGCTTCACCATTTCCAAGATACTTGTTACAAAATCAGAAGTGTGATGGTGTTCACAGGGGTCTTAGGATGAGGGAAGAGATGAGGATGACTCCATGTTTCAGAAGGTTTGATTTGTTATTTTATGAGATATATTATATTAAAACTATACTAAAAGAATAGAAGAAAGGATTTCATCAGAAACCTAGCTAAGAATAGAAAAGCAAGAATGAATAACAAAAGCTTGTGTCTCAGAGTCTCCGAGCAAGCTGACTGTGATTGGCCATTAATTAGAAACAACCACACAAGACCAATCACAGATGCACCTGTTGCATTCCACAGCAGCAGATAATCATTGTTTCCATCTTGCACCTGAGGCCTCTCAGCTTCTCAGGAGAAAAAATCCTAAGGAAAGGATTTTTCAGAAAATGTGTCTGTGACACAAAAGTAGTGCTGTAATTAAAACTGGACAGCTGACAGGACTTAGATTCATGCAGTAATGGGATGGTGACAAGCAGGGGCGTTTCTGTTCCTCTCTGAGGATCATTGGGTGTGGAGGGGCTGCAGCCCTGCAGACGCTCAGTGTGCCCAGGTGTGCTCTGCACCTCTGCCAGGGCACAGCTCCATCCCTGTGCTGCCATTCCCAAGGTTTGCTCCGCCTTGCACTGGAATTTTCCCTCTCTGTCCTAGAACTGACACTGAGAGGTGAGGATAAACCCCAGTTCTTGTCAAATGGTGTGTTAGGAACTCTTCCACTGCATTTCATCCGTGTTTGGCACCTCTTTGTCAAACCAGAGGAAGCAGTGCTTACAAACGGCCATTCAGAACATTTGGTCTTTGCATTAAATAATCTTTAAACATGTCTCTGTCTCTTTCTTTGGGATTTAAAAACATCCTGTCTGGTACTTTGATACTTCTGTATTGAGGACTTTCTTAATGGCCTTTCTCTCAAGCCCAGGAAGAGAAATAAGAGGTGTAATTGGGAATTTTCCTAGGCTATTGGTGGCTTTCTGGCACATAATAAATAGGAGCATGTTAAATGTATCCTACATCAAGTATGTCTAAGTTTCTATGAGGTGATCTAGTCTTATATTTCAGTAGGTATTGCAGTAGAAGTTATAATACAGTAGGTGATGTTCAACAGAAACAACCCCCTGTTCATTCCCACAGCTCCCCTGAGAATCCAGCTATGAATAAAATGACTTTTGGAGGAAGTTTAAACTTGAAATAAATCTTAGGAAGTGGTGGAAGCTTTGGAGAGTCCCATAGTTTGAAACAAGACAGGGATAGACACTTGTCTTCAAGTGTTTGGTTTTACATTAATTTGCTTCATTATCAATTAGTAACATAACCTTTTATTAGAGAGCTGCAGACTCTGATTTGTGGCAGAAGTAAAGCTCACCTGAAGCTTCTGGAGGATGGAATCTGTCCAGGAGCACTGACCAGCAGTGCTGGGGGAGTTTGAAAATCAAGTTTACATAAGTTAAAGGCAGAATTTCATTGGTTCTTGGCCTTGATACACAACTTCAGTTTGCTTTCTGCTGCAGTGTAAAAAGAATTTCATTTATAACAATATCATATTAAAAATATTAAGCACATTTAGACCCATACAAAATGTTTAATGCTAATGAAGAGCAGCTCACAGTGTGAGCTTTGCAAGGGTCCTTGTGTGGATGTTACTTCATATAATGTTTGAAACAAAATCAATATGGAAGTTGAGATATTAAAATTAAGAGAGTTTGAAAGGGCAGCTGAGAACTTGGTCCATTTGCTATGACAGTTAGGAGAGTGTTGGCCCATATAAATAATAGGAAATATAAGATGTTCAATCTTCTGGATTAATTTGATAGTAAGTGAAAGAAAAACTCTCGATGTTAGGTTCCCCCCCCTCTCTGGGTTGTTTGTGTCACTGGATGTTGTAAATGTTTCATTTCTCAGTGAAACATTTGCTAACCTGGAAATACAATTTCTTGTTACTACATATATTTTTGTGTCTGCTTGTTGGTGTGAAACCTCCTGCTCTAGAAATTTAATCTGATTTTGATTAGCTTCTTTGGCTTAGAACAATAAGCATAGGCTCAGCATTTGTGAGATCCTTGCAAGTAGAGAAAAGAATAACCTTAAAACATATTCCTGGGATGTTGCTTTGAGATGAGTCGGATGACTTTGTGTTGACAGTGCATAATTATGTGTACCTTGTCAGATCTGAAATGATAATCAGACACAGGAATAAACATTTGACACTGTGTAAGAGATGCATTTCACTGGCACTCTCACATTTTGGATGATAAATAAGTTGATTTTGTTCAGTGTGTCTCAATGACTTGTGGTGGCCTTGGTGAAGGAGGAAGGATGAGGAGTGCTAAGCCCTGAATAAGTTTTTTTTTTTTTTTGTTATATATCATCCTGTTATTCTAAAAGATAAACATGATTAACCAAAGCAATGACTCTGATGAGGGCTAAGTAGCACATTGCCATCAACCTTGAATTAAATAAGATTGTTTACTTACGTATGAAATTGTGAAATGTCACATGGATGTAAGGAAATCCAGTTTCCAATTTTCCCATGTATTTTCTCAAATGCAAAACTAGCATCTCTCATATTCTTTAAAGGTTTATTTGCTGTTTTGTCCATTAATCTCAAAAATGTCATTGAGTAGTTGGTAGAAGCTGCAGGAAGTAACTTCAGCAGATACAAATATTGGTTCTCATGTGGTGTGTGTAATGCACAGTGCTCGGGCTCTGTGAGCCTGCAGATGCAGCCTTTGATCTGTTCTAGGTGTCAGAAAGAGAAGTTAACATTCCCCTCTCCTCCATCACCCCTTTGTCTCACAAGGCACGTTCATATGGTGGCCATGTGAAAACTCTGCCATATGAAACCCCACAATGTTAGTTTGATCTCAGGAAGGCCTTTCAATTCCAAAAATTCTTGAATTCTGATAGTGAAATTACTCAGCATGCAAGAGAAGTGGAAAGCAGATATGGGGTGCTAAGCAGCAGAGGGTTTATAAAAGTTCCAGGAGTCTTTGGAGATCAAAACTTCAGCAGAAATAGATCTGCTATCAGAATTAACCTGGAAGGTGGATTGGGAACAAAGGGGGCACAAAGCTCATATATGAACTTAGAGAACAACTCATCTGCCCCTTTATGCAGTGGGGTTGTTTGTAATTAGCTCAGGTCAACCCATTATGCAAATAGCATTCATTAGGACTGTGAGAGCAGGTGATTGTGTTCATTGAAAGAGAACTGAAGAACAGGATTGTGTCTTACAAGCAGAAGTGCTTGCAGATTTTGCAGGGCTGGCACACATTTTATGGAGAGGAGGCTCACGCTTTTTATAGTTACAGGGCTGGAATAGCTTGGAATGGTTGTTTGCTAAAAACTGGCAAGTTGTCACCAGAGTAAAAACTTGTATAGTGAGTGAGTAAAAGGGACTAATGTATAAACACTAATCTGTTCTCTAAAATGTTCCTGGAAGAATCTTCAGGATTAATATTCTATTTCAAATCACCATGTAGTCATCTGGTTACCCATATGTTCATATTTTCTACAACAGTGCTCAGGTTTTCCAAGTGAAGTTTCAAGAAAACTCTTTTAAAAAAGCAGTTATGTACACTACAGAAATAATAGCTAATCTGGGAATAATCTTAGTTGGTCAAGTTACTGAATTTACTGTGCCTACATTTTTTGAAGAAGAATGAAAATCCAGATTCCTGCCAGTAGCTGTTCCTGAAGCAGAGTGAGCTGAGTGTATGATTCTCAGTAGGCATCCAGAGGAAAATTTAAAAGTTATGTTTTTGTACTCATCCATATTAAAACTTCATGGTGCCTGTTCTTTGACTCCCACCTCGTGGATGTGGGCAGGTGCTCTACAAGTGACACAGTTTGGCTCCTGTATGAATAAAATGCACAAGGCATCCAATGGCAAATTCACAGCATGAGGTTTAATGCAATGGAAGCTTCATGTGTTGATGCATAATAGAATAAACTTCTTCAACTGGAAGATAATCTAATCTATTTTTTTTATTCTGATTATAACTCTTTAGGCGTCTGAACAAGAATAAATTGCAAGTTCTTCCTGAGCTACTTTTTCAGAACACACAGAAGTTAACTAGGCTGTAAGTATAACCTGATTTATTTTTCTGTGGTGTGTTTCTATTTTCTGTTCCTTATTGTGCAGATTCACATGTTTGTGTTTTGACTGCGGCGAGAGGTTTAATTTCTGTGATATTAAACTGCCACTTAGTAAGGGTTTTTTAGGGGATGTGTTATGTTTGCTTGTGTGTAGTTGTAATTTGGTAGAGCATAAATATCAGAGGGAAGAGAAACCACAGAATTTTTGTGTTGCTCATCTATTCACCAAGATGACGTCAAGGTGACTTATTTTGAACCCTTCTGCAGAGCTACAGAAACCATGGAAAGTGTCAGGTTCACATATCTGGTTCAGGCTAGATGTCCACAAAGTGCATATACTTATTTTATTTTAAAAATAAGGGCTTATACATATTTTAAAATAATGGATGTGGCTACAAATTCTTTCATTTGGAAAATTATCTTTTGAAGTAAGTCAAGGCTTTGCCAGATAGACCAGCAAAGCTATGGCTGCTGCCTTGTCAGGCAGAAAGAGGAGAAATTATGGAGAAGTAAACAATTTTTTAATTTGAAATATAAAAACTGTGTTATAAAATGTTTAGATGGCATCAAGGCCCACTTTAACAGCAAGAGAAGGATATCATGAGCTTGGCATTATTTGTTTTTGGTGAGAGGAGGGAGAGGGTGGTGTTAGAACAATAACTGGATAATTTACAAAATATACATATTTTTAAAGTGTATAAGAATAAAATAGATGAGCAGGTGCCTGCATAGTTACTATCCAAAAAGAGTCACCTGTCTTTTCAAAGGAGTAGTCGAAAACTGTTTGACATAATTTTCTCATCCTGCCAAAGTTAAATTCATGATTTGCACTGGCTTTTGGAAATTTGGTAAAACTGATTTTTTAATGCTTGACCTTGTTTATGGAAAGTCAGATCCTAAGACTTGTGATATGGTCAGTGAAATTGTGGAGTTATTACAGGGTGGCTGAAAACGTTCTCCATTCGTGTGGAGTTTTTATAATTGTTTTAATACATCAATGTGCAACCAAACCATTTAGACAGTGCAGTAAATTTCTCTTCCTGTGGAAATACAAACCACATGGTGATAGTGCAGATTAATTTTGGAATCAGATGACTTTAAAGAAGTAGGATCTTGGTTTATGTTTAAAAGAGGCAAGCTGAAAAGTGCTGTGCAACAAGTGATATTGACATTTTGGAGAAATTCTCTAATGAACTTTTGGTGTTGCCCAAACTTGCTTATGAAAAACTGTACAAGTCACTACCATTATTCTGCAGATGTAAAAAATATATTAAAAAAATATAAGCTATGGATGTGTTTTAGTCTTAAAATCTGCTTGGAAAAATCTTGGTTGGACTTGTTTTGCAAGCTTTGTCATGACTTTTGAATTCACTAGGATATGTCTGCTGAATGGATTTGCTTGAGCTGAACAATTTCATTCCTAATGTTCTTTGCATGGTTTTGAAATTTTGCTTCTTGAAACTACACTTGAGCATAAAGTGTGAGCTGGGACATAGTTGCAGATACCTTAACCTGTCTCTGGAAGGTGCCAGTTGTATTTATTTGTTGGAAGAGTTGCTTGACGTGGGTTGGTTGACTAAGGATAAGATGATGCTTTCCAGAGAAAAGCTTTTACAGAGTTTACCTGGATCTCTACAAATTCCAGTTTAACATGTTGAAAATTGCTCTGTGAGTGCTCTCATTGTACCTGGATGTCAGGAGAGGAGCTCTCTGGTAATTTGTGGTTTCAGTGGAATGCTGTGTGTGTTGATAACTCGTGTGCATCTGTCCTTGCACAAAGAACTGAAGCCAAAGTAGCTGAGGCTGTTCAGTACCACAGAGTGTGTTTTTCAGTAGGTCATGTAATCATGATACATTATAGCCCTTAACAGCAAGGGCAATAATTTTGCTTTTAGAATATAAAGATTGTAATAAAGTTCCATAGAATGGAGTGATTAATCTGAAAGCTGTGTTCTGTAATGCCTCCCAATGGGTGCTGTTGGAACATTTGTCTTTATTCACTGACATCCTTTCAGTCTTGCTTACTGTTGAGCAGTGCATTAGATACATCACTTTAACTCTGTTTGTCAGAAGAAATTTGCTTTTTCTTTTGAAGATACAAGTGTTATATAAATACAGTGTGTATTATAAGCAAATAAATCTTAGCTCAAGTGAACAGTTACAGTTCCAAGGGTAGTTTGGTTGCATGTTTTTCCATCATGGGATAAGAATGAAAAATTTGCTTCCTACTAGAATTTATAAAAATACACCCACGCATGTATATATGGTTGCTCTCTATTGTTTCGTGTTACTGTCATGGTCTTACTGCTGGTAGATTCAGAGCTGTTGTTTCTTGCTTCTGCTCTGCCTGGTCTGAATCCAGCAGTGCCCCTCTGCTCTCAGCTGCCTGAGTGCAGGGGCAGTGGCGCTGCATTCCTCCCTGCAGCTGCTCTGACCCAGCCTCTCCAGAAGAAAGCAGAGCTGAGAAAGTGATGAAAGGGCATAAAAGCACTGAAACAAAAATCTATAAGACAGGCTGATGCAGGGGTGAGGTAGATTCTGTGGAATTTATGAGCAGTGAATTTAAATGAACATTAAAAAGTGTAGATAAGGCTGGTCTTAATTTTAGTTTTCCATGGTATAGCTATAGTATTTCTGCTGCCATATTTTCCAGCTCTTCACTCTGAGTTACTCAGACATTACTGCATTATTTTCTTCTTAATAATTATAATCCTCATAAAATAGAAAGTCCACAAGCTGAGTATTTTAATTTTGTAAACTTGCTACAGCTCAAACGATGCAAAATTTCCAAGAACTAAATATTTCAGTGCAGTATGTCCAGATTGTAAGATTTGGGTTTATTCATTGGACTGAAGAAACTAGTCTCGTCCATGGAGGAAATAGAGATGAATTCTGTGATTCTGAAGCTGCCCTCTCCAGCAGGCATGCAGTGAATGTAACAGTCCATGGCTTTGTTAATGAAGGTAGGAGATACACTTTTTTCTAAAATAAAAATAAATAAAATGATGACATCCTAAGTTTGGTTGCTTCATGACAGTGTGAAAATTGAGCATATTTATTATCATGGCTAAAATTTGGTGGAGATGGAGGGACTGAGCTGCTTGAACATGCAGGAATTTTTTGTGCTGGGGGTTTCAGGGAAGACTTGTTGATGTTTCAGGAGTAGTTAAAGGCTGAAAAAGCAACTGAGGGGATTTTCTGTGTGTTCTGTCATCCAGGCTGAAACCTGGGGCTTTACTGGAGGAACCAACTTGTTTTCTCTTGGTTGGTATCAGAGAATCTCTTCAGCCCTGCTGCTGCTGGCAGTCAGAATGTAGGACCTGGTTTCATGTTAATGATGTGCTTGGAAAGCTGCAGGACAAACCTGGGGGTTCTCGTGCTGCTCCCTGCGCACATGGCTGGGGACAGCAGTGCTGCTGTCACTGATGTCCCTGTGTGTGTCACCAGGTCATGCTCAGTGCATTCCCACTGCAATCCCCTTTCTGCTAACTACTGAAATGGAATTCAGAACATTTCTCAGATTATAACCTCAGCCCTCACTTCAACTCCAGGTACCTTTGGCTTTTTTTCTCCAAGCCTCTCCCAAATGCTGAGCTTCAGGATATCCTCAAATCTTTTACAGGGCTGGTTGGGCTTCATTGTCACATCTGC
>NW_005054386.1:1243881-1317445 GCF_000277835.1 Geospiza fortis
GAGGCGTCCCACAAAGTGAGTTTCTCATAAGGCTTTGAGCCTTTTCTTCTAGAAAGAGTGGCTTTGAGACTCATGGATTTTGTTTGCTTTGGTTTAGATAAGGGTTTTAAGTTGGATGGTGAATGAGCCTTTGATTGGATTCTCTAGTGGAAATGTTTCTCATTGCTCTGTTGCCTTCACTGCCTAGGTTTTAAAGCTTCTCAACTGTTTTATCTGGGATAATTATCTAATAATTCAAAATACAGGCACTTTTATTGAGAAAACTGAATCAAGGAAAAGATGTTTTTAATGAATTGAGAAATAAAAGCATGAAAGATAATTTTTTGATAGTTTCAGATACTTACTAATGTCTATCCATAAAGGAACAGGTATTTTTAATACAGGTGATGAAATGAACAGAAAAAGTATAATAAAATGAAACATGTAATTTAACAGCTATGAAACTAGGTTTTGATTCTAAGTCAATTATTTTCTTATATCCAAAACAACTTGTGAAATTTATCCACAAAGGTTGTAAGCAAAGATTTGTGTCTGCTGGAATCTTGTTTCCTTTGTGTGCAGAGCTGGTGTATAAAATGATTGTAGTACATCAGCTTTTCACTAAAAAATGAATATTCTAGGGGTCCATGAGATACTTATTTATCTTTGAAAACCAAAGAGGGGAACAAGCTCATTTTCCCACAAACTCCCTGTCATGTAAGAATATATTTGTCTCATTGTTGAAGCCTCTATACCTCAGGCTAGCTGCTAAGTAGTCATGGTAAAGCTCCTTTGTGTGTGTGAAAAAAACTCTTAGAAGGGCTCTAAACTCAAGTCTTGCAGTGAGAATTATTGCCTCTACCAATTTATAGCCATGGACCATTTGTTGGGTCTATTTACTTTTAATGAACTGCCTTAGCTGTCTCTTGACTGGGCAAACCAGGCTCTGGAAACTTAGATACTGAAGTCTGACCCCAAAATATCAGAATAGTGGAAGCATCCATTAGACTCTGAAATGAATTTATTTACTTTTTGAGTATTATCAGAATCTAGGTTTTATTCCAAAAATGAGTGTCTGAGTGTGGGAGCAGAGCCCTGAGATCCTGAACTGGGACAATTTGGGTCCATGGCTGAGTGTGCCCAATACCTTTGGGTTTAAATTTTCTACTTGTGGTGTCCCAATGTTTTATCATATTCATTTACAGTTATTTCTAAAGTAGGCTTAAGTAGCATGGAGACATTATAGACAAGTTATTTGTTTTAATGAAATGGCATTTTCTCTCAGTATCAGGAACAGCCTGATACAACAGTAATGAGTTTCTTGCTGTTAACATGGTGAAAGTATTTGCAGCACTGTGAGATTTGTCAGAGCTGGATCAGTGGGATGCTTATTTCTTCTCTAGTGGAATATTTTGAAAGTTGATTGATAGATGGGTAAAACAGTGAGTAGGTACTTGCAGCACACAACACCAATTCTGTGAGTAGCCTTAAAAAGAGTCAATATTCGATTTTAGCAGAGTCCCAGCATGGCTGAGGCTGTGTGCTGGGCTGACCCTGGTGGGACACTGGTGCCCAAAGCTGCTCTGTCACTGCTCTTCTCAGCTGGGCAGGGACAGAAAATGAAATGCAAGGCTTGTGGGATGAGATCAGAGCAGGGAGAGATGCCTGACCAGTGTCTGTCAGAGGCAAAGCAGACCTGACGTGGGGGAATTAACTTTATTGACAGTGAAATCACAGCAGGGCAGTGTTTCATGTTTAGAAATTGCTATTTGCTATCTCTTTCCTTGACTCGTTCGCTTCCCTATGATACCTGTGTGTGTGTGCAGTGTGTGTGTTTGATTTTGTGTAAGTACTTTCCTTGGATAATTCCTGGTAGGAGCAGCTGGATCTATTTAGTTAGTGCTCTAGTTAAGCAGCTGTAAATATGATGTAAATATGAAGGTGTTGTCACCTTCCCTGAGGGCCACTGCTGTGCTGCAGTGCCCAGGTGAGTCTGTGCCTCCTGCCTGGCACTGGGTGAGTGCAGTGTGTGTCACATTTTCTCAATGTCTGCTTTCCTCTGGTTCCTGTGGAGCGCAGGTGTTTATTGTAGCCAGGGGTTTGTTGCACATGGCTGTGATTTGCCCAGGATTTGCTGTTGGAAGCTCTCTGAGAAGTGTCACTTGTGCAGCCCCATCCTCAGCCAGCTCAGAGCACCAAACCACAGCTCCTGCTCAAACTCTTTCATCTTGTGGGTGTCAGTAGAAGCTGTGCTTGGAAAAGCAACCAGATCATACATTTTCTTAGTGTCCTCTTTATTTCTCTGTTTGTTCTCTTTCTAGAAAGAAAGCTCTTCCAGATTGCTCCATTATCATTTCCCATTAAAGCAGGATCCTGACAATTCAATGGTTGCAGGAGTTTGAGTTAGGGTGTTGCCATGACAAAAGAGCATGGGTTTGTAACAGGGTGTTTTTGTGGTTTCATCCACATCCAGTAATTGTAGTTTTACTGTGTATAGATCACAGCAGCTCTTTTCAGAAGACAGTAAATAATTACAGTAAGTGTTTGCTGGTCTCTGGGGTGCACTTCTGGCTTGGGAAAGATGTGCATTAGGTCAGGGGCTTGTGCTGCAGATAGCTGGATGACATTTACACCATTTATCAAGCTGAAGTCATTGTACATCTTCTTTTGTGCTCTGCATGTAACTAAATGTATTTAACCTTTTTGTTTTTAATATAAGTACACAAATTTTATTTAAAAAGTCTAAGGATCTTCTTTTGTCTAAATTACTGCAGAAGAATAATTAAAAATATAAAATATTTTACACTTATTATTATTTTGAGAGTAGAAAACAAAGGAAAACATGTTTAAAAGCCAGAAGGCTTCCTCCTCAGTGCTGCTTTTTTTTCCCCTGTGTGAAATTGGTTCTTTGAAATGATAGTGTGCAGATGTCTTGTTTCCCCTCTTAAGGGAAACAGGCACCACTGGGGAGGAAAGGGTGTTTTTTGTGAAAATTACTGCTGGGTTTTAGTGGCGTCTCCCTTCTAAGGAGGCTTCTATTGCCAACTTGTGTGATCAGGTCATCTTATTACAAAGCTATTTAAGGGAGGTTGTGGCAAAGGATTATACATTTCCAGAAGAAATGCCACACATGCAGATTAAGCATAAGTCTGCTTTGGAAATAAGTTGTTTTACTCTGTTAGCTGGGTAACTACTGCCTTGCATTTCCAGTGTTTTTTCCTTTGCTATTATTTCCTTTGCATTAAATGTTAAAGTGCTATGAGAATAAATTTTGAAGGGTGACATCTTTTCATTGATATTCAGCTCAAGAAATCAGGAGGTTCCAAATTAGTGGGATCAATTTGCCATTTAATTATTAGATACTTATTTGGTAGCCTTAGCCATGCTGCTGGGTGTCCATTTTCCTGAATGTTGGGGTTTTTAAAGCACTCTCAGATATATTCAAGTTTCAAATCATATGGCTTGGAGATAGAACATTTAAAATACTGTTAATATATTGTAACTGGCTGCTCAAAGCAATCCTGAACTGCAAAATGCTCACACCAAGAGCAGCCTTGTGAGCTCACTAAGTCCAGACCATGATTTTGCATCAAGAGCCCTTGTAAGTAATTTCTCATGCTTCTTAAAATTTGCCTAATTCTTAATATCAAACAAGGAATACTGAAAAATTCAGTGTGTGCTCACCATTAGACATCAATTCCCATCAGAGTTCATTCTTTTTTTGAGAAGATCCTGGAGGTGCTTAGCAAAATCAGGCTTTTCTGAACTTCTGCAGAGTCTGCTGTGGTTGGAGTGAGTCCCAGCAAGGGCAGCTGGATGGGGGCTCCATGGTCAGTCAGGCCCTGGAGAGCTGCACATGCTGAGGGTTCTGGGGGTGGCTCTGTGTGCTCTGCCAGCTCTGAAATGTGTCCTTATTAACTGCCTTCAGCTCCTGTCTTCAGAGTGACGA
Source organism: Geospiza fortis (assembly GCF_000277835.1). Lineage (NCBI taxonomy): Eukaryota > Metazoa > Chordata > Aves > Passeriformes > Thraupidae > Geospiza > Geospiza fortis. The sequence goes on from NW_005054386.1 coordinate 1,247,810, forward strand.
GTTTAAATGGGGGAAAAACAGTGACAGCTTCTGGTTACCAGGGCTTCCACATGACTGAGCTGTTATGTCTCAAAACACAGCAGTTGTGGGTGGGCATTACTGGCTTGCTGCTTTAGATTAGTCTTCAGAATTTGGGCTTTTTTATTTGCTTCTGTGAGCAGCAGTCCAAGTTCTGTAGCTGCCTGCAGTGCTGGGTTCTGGTTCCTGGGGTTTGGTTTGTGGTGGTGGCAGGGTCAGTGGCCCCTGCAGGGTGGATTTGTCTGTGGCACTCAGGGGCTGCTTTTGAGCCTGACAGAGGATTGAGTGGCTGTGGGTTTGCAGCTGGAGATAAATTAGGTTGTATCACAGGTATATTATTACTGGGGGATTCTGACCTGATGGTTTATAGGCAGTTTCTTTTCCAGAAACTGGATAACCCTGGTAGTCTGTGCAGCTCGGGGTTTGTCAGGCTCAGATTTACTGCATTTGCTTTGTTAATGTGGCTTTTTTTGGCCTTGCCATTAGAGCTAGTCAGCAAATGTCAGCACATCACGGTGTACATGCACTCAGTATTGCTCTATGGATATTGCTTTTCTTGTTTGAAAACTTCCTTTGAATCAACTATTTGTTATGTGAATGTTTTTTGCCTTTCCCCTTCAGCCTGAAAAAGCTGAAAAGTGTTTTCCTGAGTGTTCAGTGCTTCAGAGCTGCTGGAGGCTGGTCCATGGTTAGAATGAGCAGTGGGAAATTCACTTGTAAATTGTCATTACTGCAACTAGGAGACAATGCAGGGTGAATATGATTTGTCTTTTCCTTCTGGTGAACAGAGATTAGAATGCATTTGGCATTATTTTCACACTGAGGCAGTTTCCTCACACAAAGCAAATGTAGGAACAGATTGAACCGATGACCTGAAGTGCAGACATCTCATCTACGCAACAGGAAAAATATCATAATGATAATGTAAATATTTCTGCTGCTTTCCATAATAGACTGTCATCCTGAGGCCAAAGAGGAGTTTACATTCATCCTCTTGTAAAAGTCTTTTCAAATACTTTGGAAATATGTTGCAGATAATGAGAATTTCTTTTAGTGTGTGTGGATAGTAGAAGTAGGGGGCATGATCACTGGTGCAGAGATACTAATGAGTGTTAAATTACAAGTGCTGCATGCGAAATCTTGATTTTCATCAGTGTCTTTAAAAAGAAAAGGCCATTTCCCTTCAGCAGTTTTCTGGCTTCAGCTCTCCTGGTTGTTCCATGGCAGCAGAATCCTGATTTACCTACAGAGATTTACTGCCCAGTCAGAGTGCCCCATGAGTTAAGGCTTTGGTGGGTAAAATGATGCAAGGCCAAATACTTCCTTGTTTTAATTATCATTTGGTTTTCTTCTTGAAATCTGCAACGTGTACAAGGGGAAGCTTAAGTGAGGCTTTCTGGAGCTTTTCCATGTGTTTCACAGGGGTAACAGGCCATGCCTGTTTAAAGTATTTCAGACACTTAAAGGTCCTGAAAATGAAAGCTGCTATTACTTTTAAATGCACTGGGTTTACTTTTGAAATACAGTCATAAATGCTCCAGGATTTCATTTTGATTCCAGTCCCTGCAGTTGGGAGAGCTGTGGGATTGTAGCCTGGGGCGTGTGTGTGCCTGGCAGAGGGGTCAGGAGCTGAACCAGGGGATTTGATCTGGAGCCTGACGCAGCCCCACGTCCCCAGTGCAGACTGCACTGTAAAACTTACAAGGGTAGAAAATATTCATGAAACAAAATTAAAATAACCCGTGCAAGTCATTAAATGTTTCAGTGCTATGAGAATAAATTGGCAAGGGTGGTTTATCATCATCTTGCTCTCATGGCTAAGGCAAGGATGTTGTACAAGGTGGGCCTTTGAACTGCTTTCACTTCTTCACTCAGTGAACACACTGAAAACAAAAGGTCACAGCGCCATGTGTTATACAAAGTCCATGAGCTGATTTTTAATGTTTCCCTTAATATAATACTTTGGAACTTAGTGAGATTATTCAAGTATACCCTAATTGCCACTGTTGAATGTTGAGATTTTTTACAATGAAAATGCAAATACTAGTGAGAAAATGGACGGAAGCATATTTGAAATTAAGTACCTGCCTTTTGCTCTGCTCTGTTAGACTCCCTGATGGACTGTTGCTAAAGACATCCATGAAATGTTTTCTTCAGGAAACAGCTGATATGAATTTAGTCCATTCCTATTGATCTACGAAGGAATGTTAAGTTTAATGTTTTGAATGGTTTCCATGCATGATACAACATCAGTGCTCAGTGAACTGTGAGGGAAAAATGCTGACAAGAAAAGCATCCGATATGAAACCAAATATTATGCTTGTACAGTTAGCTTCTTTTCTTGAGAGAATAATCCTGTGTCCTACCACACAGCCACAGGAATAGACCTGCCTGTAAGTTCTGACAATCATCAGGATCAGATGAAAAATGAAAAATCAGTCAGCCCTGCCTCACTGTCCTTTCTGGGACTGAAGAGGGCTGCTGAGTGCCCTGGGACATTCAGTCTGAGCCCCAAACTGATTTCTTTACAACAAGCATATGCACAAAGTGACTGTATCTTCAAAAGCAGTGGCTGGAATTTTTGCTTTTTTCACCTTGAGTTTGTACTAGCCTGGTCTACTTTCTCCCAATAATTGCTCAATTAACCCCATAGCTTAGAATCCCTCACAGTGAGCAGAGCTGATGGTTGTTGTGCTAGGTTTTTTACTAGGACTTTTTCTGCAGAAGTAGCAGCCTTTGCAGTGTCTTGGTGTTATTTGATCCCAGAACTTGCTGGTCTGCAGGAGGTTTTTCTCTTAAACACCTTCCCTTCCTTGGCTCCTGCTGTAGGAAGGGCTGCACTGGAAACTCCACCCTGGGATAGTGCCTGCCCCTGGGCTGGCTGCAATAAAACCCTAAATCCGTGCCCTTTGCTGGGTTTGTGGGGAGGACATGATGGCACATCCCAGTGTGAGCCAGGGATCTCAGGGAGGCTGTTCTGGTGTTTGCCATGGGATGGGAAATGCTCAGCTGTGCTCCAGAGTCCCCCTGCCTCTGGCAGGAGCAGGCATTGCTCAGGTGGGCTGCTCACTTTGAGCTTCCAAGGCAACATTTGTGGAGTATTTTGATAAAGTGTAGTTTACATGCATCAGTAATTACAGGCTCCAGAGGGACCATGGTATTTTTTTTTCCTGACAGGACAGAAAACAAATTTCCCATAAGCCTGGGGAATGCAACATGCCACTTGCCCCGGTTGGTGGTGAACTTCAAAGGAAAACAATGTTTCTTTTTACTGGCCTCGGGTTTTGCACTATTTTATCTTCAAAACTGGCATTTCAATTGCTTGAAGGGAATTATTTTCCTTTGCTGCTTGTTACTCTATTTTTCCCAAATGGCATTGCTGGTTTTTAAAAATGAGGACCACCTCACTCTCATGCAGCTGGAGCTTATTCCAGCTCCTCTTTAATGAGGTAAACCCATTTCATTGTGTTTAAATAAGCACATGAATAAAGGGCCAGTTGCTGGGCTGGCCTGTGGATAGCTGTGGCTTACAGCAGGCCATGTGTCGGGTGTCAAACTTGGCAAAAATATCAGCTAGCCTGTTTTTCACTTTGTACTTAAGGTTTGTAAATAAATACAGCTTGATGGAAAGTGTAAATGATATACCTTTAAAAGTTGAGACTTCTTTATTACCAGTCTGTGTTTTTTCACCTCTCTAAATTCACTTGAGAGAGTCCTTGCATTCTAAAGAATGAAATGAAAAGGGGAAAAGGATTCCCCTCTTCCTTTAGGGCACATTAAACATGCCATGGAATATGGAAAAGTGAGGACTTGTCACTCTGGCTTGACTCTGTAGCCTTGCCCTGAAAATGAGGAGGGAGTTCAGTTAGCAGGGACTTTCTAAGGGATTTCTGTGTGTGTGCCCCAGTGTTGGAGTGTCAGACTGGCAGGAAGAATTCCAGAGTGAGCTGCTCTCCGAGCTTTCACCCTGGCCTCTCCCTTATGCACAGTGACCTGAAAGATTAACACAGTTAAAAACTGAGGGGAAGCAGTTTTAATGTATGAAAATGTCTAATATTCATAAAGAAACAAGCTCTGGCAGCTCCCAGTGAATATTCAGGAGCCAGAGGGCTGCTGGGGATGCTGCTGTCCTGAATGGCCAGTGACAATGCTTCTGTGTAACTTTAAACTGCACTTTTTAAATTATGCAGTGCTTAGATACTTCACTGAGGTTTTTTTCTAAGTAAATTTCCACAACTGTCTTCAGCTGCACAGGCTGGGGGGATTAGTTGAAGAAATAATCAGTGACTTGTCTTGGATCAGCAGTCACTGGGCTGTCAGGAGTTTTTTCCCCATTAATGTGCCTGCTTTTTAAGGTTTTCATATTAACATTGTGGTAGCCAACCCATTTGTTTATTTCTCCTGTAGGAGGATATTTTTCTGGTTTTCTTGCCAGAAATATAAGAATGTATACACAATACAATATAAGAAAGAATGGAGCATATTAACCTCATCAGCATTTAACTGGCTGTGTTGTGAGTGGGAAGTTGAACCATATGACCACACAGGTCCCCTACAACCTGAAGGATTCTGTGGTTGAATATGTTATTTGCAGTATTTAATGCCAGGGCTTGGAAGCTTTTAGCTGGTTCAAGGTTTGGGATAGGACACCAGACTGGAGTTTTTCTTTATTTGTCCTTCTTCTATTCAGAATGAAAGACTAAATGCAGTAGACAGGATTTTTGTGGGGGCTGGAAGAGCCTGTGCCTAAGAGGTGCAAGAGTGTGCTCATCACCAGGATTTTAGAGTATGAGATGTTGGTTTTCAACTCCCACAACCCTGGAAAGCCATCAGGAGCCAGACCTGATGAACTGCTGCTGAGGAAAGTAAATTTTAGCTGTGTCCCACCCTAAATTGTGCTGTTTGAATCTACTTCTAACGTTGACTTTGGTGTCCTTTTCAGAGGTAGGGTATGCCTTGGTGCTCAGCGTTTTTGCATTTTATTTTCTTGCATCTTGTTGTGGGAGGAAGTTACTCTCTTTGTCCCTTTTGTGAATGTGTCTGGTTTCTGCTTTGCTTAGAGCCAGCCTGTAAAACCAGAGTGGCTGTGCTGGGGCTATTGTGTAACACAGGCAAAGAGTTTCTGTTTGAAAACAGGATAAAAAGGGAAAAGAGAGGATAGTGGAAATCCTGTTCTTGGGGTTTTCCTTCCCAAGATCCTGTTTAAAGTGGACTTGGCATGGATGGAGGATCCACGTTTGCTACAGGAGGAAGGATTTCAGGACTGGCTGCTCTGTGTTCACATCCAGGGGTAAAATCTGACAGAAGGGCACACTGGGCTCAACCTCCCATTATCTAAGAACATAACTTTTGAATTTAAATGTTATTAACTTAGTTTCAGGTTGCAGCTACAGGAAAAGGTTGGTTCTCTTTCTCATCTTAATCTGATGATCTTGATTTAATTTTTGAATTTATTTCCAAACAGTCTCTAAGGTAATGTTACTACAACGTCAACAATCTATTTAAATTACAGAAAAATCCCAACTATTTTTAAAAAAAGTGGTTAAAAGGAAATTATGTCTGAATGTCCACTGGGTTATGCTGAATTTCAGGCATGTTTTAAGCTGTTGCAGCACCTTGCCCATGTCACAAATGGGTTTTGTGTGTGAAGATTCAAAGGGGCCCAACCAATCATTTCATGATTTTGCAACTTGTGGTGAAGATCGAGCTAAGGAAAATACAACTCCATTTCTTGCATGATGATACTGGAGGTACTTCCCTCTGACACTGAAGGGAAGGACTTAAAAATGTCTTCAGGAAGGCTCAACTTGACTCAGTTCATTAAGTTACTGAATTACAAATTGTTACTTAAATGTGTAAATCAAAAGGGTTTTTTCAAGTAGTGGTGTTTTCTTTCCAAAAAAAGTTTTTGTGAGTTTTTCTTGCAGCCATCTGTATACAAAATAGTAAAACAAAAATTCCAAAATCTAACATTTGTGTTATGTAGATTAATTAGTTTGGAGTTCTTGGCTAGTTGGCCAAAGAAATGATTTATGCTGTGGAGACTGCCATGCCAGGGACAGGTAATATGTGAAGTAACTGTTAAATATGTGGATGAGACAAGTACTTCAATTCTAGGAAGATTTATTTGTGAAGAAAAAATGAGATATTTAAAATGTTTTTCTGATTTAATTTAATTTTTTAATAAAAGACAAATTCAGTTTGAGTTGATTAGAACCATATAATATTATTTAGTAGTTCCTCATTTTATATTTTCACAGACTAAAGACAGACATCACCTCATAACCCTGCATCTTAAACAATTCCAGATAGCATAATTATCTTTAATTACTTAATTATTAAATTATTCTCTACTTTGTCATTCTGAAGGGGTTGCAAATAATTGAGTACACACTTTACACAGTAACTTCTCATGAGTCTTTACATTCCACTCCTTACCATGTAGTGATGATGCTTATTGAGACTAGCACATTATTGATTAACATTTCATAGGGTTATGCACTTTATAATTCCTAAGAGAAAATGTAGAGATTACAGATGATATGCAGTGCTCTTATTTATTTGAATTACCCCAAGACACCTGAGTATTTGAGTGAAAAGATGGAGAATGTGGATTTTTTTTGCTTATTGTCAACTATCATCCCTTGCTACAACACATTTAGAGATTTTTATGGGACTTATGACTCTTTTTTGCAGAATTTTGTGTGGGTGTGAAAAACTTGGTAGTATTTATTTCATGTGTAAAAATATTAGAGGACAGAAGAGTGATCCATGTACTGAGAGAGGAGCCAGAACTGGCATCTGCCAGCCTGGAGGAGGATTTTGTGGCAGTTGTTGGGTTCTGCTGTGGCACTTGGGGTTTTTCCAGGCTAAGTCATGCCCAGAGGAGCTGGGTGAGGATTCCTGATCCAGATCCTGGTCCTGCAGTGGTCAGGGTGAGTTATCCCTGGGCTGGGCCAGGCCTGCCCATCTCCTGCAGCTCTGCAAGCACACATTGCTGAGCTGCCTGAAATCAGAACTGGCAGCAGAGGCCATCATTAGAAACCCCTGGGAAGAAATGCAGTACTTCTGAACTTCTGCTGACTGTTGAAACAAACCCCACCCAACCAAAAAAAAACTAAAATCAGACAATTAAAAAGAAAAGAAAAATACAGCTCTGTCTTATGTTGTTGCCTTTGCACAGCAGAGTCCGTGTTCTGTGGACCATAGATAAATGGATATATATATATAAAATTACAGAGAGTCAGGAGAGCAGCTGAGGCTTAAATTCTGCATACCTGGTGGTTCTGCTTGTGTCTCTCTGCACTGAACTTGCTCAGGTGTGTGCAGTCCCTCTCCTGGAAATCTGACATTGTTCTGCTCAGCATTTCAAACTGTGTTTGGGAATAAAAATCCTGCATGGAAGAATATTGCTCCAGTGACTATAATTTGAGTATGTGGACTGATCTTTTAAAAAGTCCTGCTAGAAGATATTAATTATTAAATAATAAGGCAAAAAAATTACCTGATAAGGGCAAGGAATTTTGGAATGTGGTGGGCAAGACTCAGCGTCCTTATTGGATTTTTAGTTGTTGAATTAAGTGTATTATTTAAACAGCTTGGATTCTAGAGGATTGGATGGCATTCTGAATTAAGTAACTTTGTGTGGGTTAGTTTACTGTTAGACAGCACTGGTGTTAAGAGCTGGTGATTTATTTTATTGTAGGTAGCCAAACATCTTTGTGTGCTGGTTGTTCCACATACACATACATTTTACTCACCCTCTCGGTAGGTACTTTTTTCCATCCCTGCTCTTGCATATGTTGTGCTGCTGCTGAGTTGCTCTTGGAAACCATTTCTTAGTATGGACATTGGGACTGTTTTTCAAGGAAATGCAGTGCTTAATAAAAACAGCATGTAATGCAACAGCCCAAATAATTACCAATGTGCATACTATTATATATTCCATGAAAGTGTTACAGTAATGCTGCTCTTTGCCTTCAGCTTGTTGTGTTATTGGCATGTTATATAAATAGCCAGCTCTTGAGATACTTGGGAATTTTTGAATGAAAGCTTTTGTAGATTTAAAAATCGCTGGGTTTGGGTTTTAATGGGAATATTGGGAAAATCAGACACTACTTGAACTGTCTGAAGCCATTACAGAATAAGTCAATTCTAAAAAGACTGCATTGTGATCGTTCCTGTTCCTGAAGTAGTGATGTTTTTTCAGCAGTTGTAAATCAGTGATTAAATAGTCTCTTGGTATAGAGAAGGGACACAAAGGGTTCAGCTGTGCCTTGCCTTGAAAAGTGATGGAATTTTTTGGTTAAACACAATGAGCTTGAAATGGTGAAATCTGAGTGATCGAAGTAATTTTGTTGCAATTTTCTTCAACACTTACAATGCCCAATTTTTGTGGCATAATAGAAGGACACAGATCAGAAATTGAGTTATGGCTCCTGACAAAATGGTTCCTGATATTAATAGAAAAGAATAAAATAAATTGGAGCAATTTTTATGAACCACTGGAAGAAAATGTGTGATGGTGAGCCTGGAACAGCAGCCAGGCTGGAACAGAAACAGGCCTTGAGTTTATGAGCTTGAGATAAATATTTAAAAACGCCATTTCACTACGTGCAGGGTGTATTTCTCACATTTAAGTTTGGTTTCCTTTTAAAGTGTGTGTTAGATAAGAGCACCTGCTACTGCTGCTGGTGGGCAGGTCTGGAAGCCCAGAGGTGGCCAGGGAATGGCTCCAGGGAATGGCAGCCAGGAGGCAGAAAATGGTTTCAGTCTGGGCTGGGTGGGGAGGCTGAGAGGGCCACTTTTGGAGAATTTCAGCTATGTCATGGGAAATGGCCACAGCCAGACTTGTGATTAGCAGCAGAGAGCAAATCCTCTGGGTCATTGCCAGGGTTCAGGAGGGCAAAACACTGCTGGGCTATCAAATTGTTGCCATATTTTGTTTAAAGAAGAAAGGGAGGGGAAATATAAGTGGGGAAAAAGAAAAACAACTCAAGAAAGAAGCAGATGATTTTGTTGGGTGTCAAATGTGCCATCATTTTTATGTTGCTGACATGGACATCTTGAGGACAGAGAAGGGCTGGACCAAGTGCATTCAAATATTGAAGGTGTTGAGGAAATATGAAAAGTTAATAGCTACTCACTTGTTTGGGATTTTTCTCTTTGGATTTAAAGAATCTTCTCATAAATTGCACTGATTTTTTTTTTTCTTCTTATAGAATTTACCTACATCAAGGGTATTTATATATTACTGATCCCAAAATGACTTAAAGCTGATTTTTCTGTATCTTATATGCAAAGGTATCATGTGGCTTATTGAGGGAGTATGAAAAAGTATTTTACTCTTTTTTAAACAAATAACAACAGTATATTTGGAAAGGATGCTAATTAGAGGCAAAAGCAAAGTGGACAACTGAAAGTACTCTCAGTACACTGAAATCCATTGGATTTTTCTGGTGTGAGGCAAGCTGTTGTAAATACCTGCTGTATTGGTCAGGCCTGCTGAGTGTGATTTGTGAGGGCACTCAAGCAGGAGTTTCCTGGTTCTGGGACCTTGCAGCTTTCCAAGCCAAAGCTCTTTATTCATTCACCTCAGGTGAGTAAACAGAGCTGTTTTGTTTTGTCCTTCTGTGGTTGCTCCCCAAACCACAGGGCCAGGGCTCTTGATCAGCTCTTGGGTCAGAGAGTGGAGGAGCTTGTGCCACCTGAGACAGGTGGTGCTGACCACAGGCAAACCCTTCTGTCACCCTGATTTTTTAAGATTTTCTAAGCCTTCTGATGTTGACATTCTTGTAACGAACTTTCTCACACAATTTCTGTAAATAACTTATTGTTTTGCATTCTTTTATGGAGGAGGAGAAATTCGATGGACTATCGGTTTGTCCAGTGTCATTGGAGAGGTGGCACTGTCACCCTCCAATCCACTATCACTTTTGGAAATCTATAAATGTTGGAATCAGAAAATAAAAAATCCTTTTTTTACCTTGGGAAGAGCAGCGAGTCTGTGTTGAGTTGTTCCATGCCCTATGGTGACATCCTTTCATTTTGGGCTCACCCCATCTCTGCAGCACTCCACGGAGCCTGTGTGTCAAGCCTTACACAGTGCTCCAATTTACTTTCTGATCTCTGGGCTTTTATTTATTTCTTGTTCCCTCACAATACTAATGACATTTCCAGTTGATCTTTCTGATTTTTCATTTCCTTACACATTTCAACTTTCAGTAAATACAACTGCACATTCTTTTAAGTTACAGAAAACTTACCCTAAAAAGAAGTCCCTGCAATTTACATGTCAGCAATTATATTTTGCTGCATTGATCTGATTGTTTGAATTAATCCATCCAGCCTTTTTCTTCAGTAAACGCAGAACACTTACAGGTTAGTGTTTCAAGAATAATACTGTAAATGAGCAGAGCTTTGCAGACTTCTGTGCCAAATGTTGTCTAGATGGAGAGTTCTTTCCCACAGAGAGCTGTCCTTCCCCAACTCCTCTGCAGCAGAGGGAATCAGAAGCATCACCCATGACTCATGGCACAGAGCTTAATATCTGCTGTGGAAGCCTGGGATTGTGTCTGCCTTGGCCCCAGATGTAAATGTGGGACTGTTTGATGACCAGTTGACAGTTTATATGGATGGAGGACAGCATTCTAAGTCTTCATGGTGATAATACTGATTTGGGTTGCCTAAAAATCCAAACCTAGGAAGGTGTAATTAGTATATATAAAGTATCCAGTGTGAATCAGGGTTGATTTTGATACATTTCGTTGCAAGGTTAGGTTGAATGTCAGCAGTCAAGTAGGCTCTTGTTAGTGCTTGAGGTTGATGGGTTGTGTCTTAAAAAAACCTCAATTTCCTAAATGAGAATTCATTCACTCAGAAGTAACTAAACCAAGTCTAGAAGTAGTAGCCAGGTAAAGCTGTTCACTTGAGGGGACATCTGAGTCTGGTTTGGCCTGAGACTTTTGGCTTTAGGTGTGTTTGATTCCCAAAGGATAAATTGAATGGATAAGCACAAAGTGTGTGTCTGTTCTGTGCTGTCACCAGTGGCTCCACTGAGGACTCTGTTTGCACAGAGGGACATGCAGGGCCTCAAAGGTAATTCTGAGGAAATCTCAACTTCTTAGCTGAGGGATTAAGAGGTCACCACAAGAACCTCTGGGCACATAATCCTGGAGTCAGAGGCTGATGCAGTGCTAAGCTGCAGTGCTGGGCATGTTCCAGTGCAACCAGCGACAAAATGTTCCTGGTGCTCTTGGTAAATTTGGGGGTGAAGGGGAGGGAGGAACAGGTATGAATTGTGGGACAATGCTGTAATGCTGGGTGTGTTTCAGTGCAACCAGTGACAAAATATTACTAGTCCTCTTGGCAAATTTGGGGATGAAATGGAGGGAGTAACAAGTATGAAATGTGGACTCTGTGTGCACAGTGACATGCAGGGCCTCAAAGGCAGTTCTGAGGAAATCTTAACCTCTTAGCTCAGGGATTAAGAGGTCACCACAAGAACCTCTGGGCACATAATCCTGGAGGCAGAGGCTGAGGCAGTGCTAGGCGTGTTCCAGTGCAACCAGTGACAAAATATTACTGGTGCTCTTGGCAAATTTGGGGGTGAAATGGAGGGAGGAACAGATATAAATTGTGGGACAGTCCTCAAAGGATGGAGAGGCAACAGAGCTACCTAGAAACATACAGGAATTTCTCGAAGCTTTCAGCATTCTTAAAACCAGATGAAAGCCTAAAAATGCCCAGATCTGTAGAAGAGATTTTCAGTGTGAGTGCACGAATACCACAATGATTGACGCAGTCACTTTGAAGTATGTTTTTAATTATGTTGTTTTCATGTAGTGCTGCGTGTGAAATGTTTTGATCTCGCATAGGAAGAAGAGTTAGGTCTGTAACAACCTCATGAATGGTGTGAGAGTGCTGTGCAGTGTGTTCCTGTGCCTGGAAAAACTGGCATCTTGTTCCCTGTCATCAGCTCAAGATGCGAAAAGGAAATGTACAACTGCTGAAAGTTGTGCAAAGAATCTGGTGAGGAATCTTCTGTCTTTGAAGATCTCCATATGGGAGGTATTCATGCATGTTTTGAAGATGACTTGGTTCTTGGGATTCCTGAAGGTATTAGGGAGGAATGAGTGTAGCAGGCTTGTGTTTGGCAGCAGTTTAACAGCACAAACCAAATCACAAATGCATAAATATGGTAAGTTATTGTCTCTGTCAAAGCTGAGCACAGTTAGAAAGCTCTGTCCAACTGTGATCTGTGTGGTCTGGCTCCTGGCAGTCAACATTCTGAAGTGTAGAAGTTAATGTTCCAGAAACTTATCTGCAAGGAGCTGTCTGAGCTCCTGATGGGCAGGGTTTGTGTTGTCAGAGATCAGATCGTGTTGTTCTGATAGCAAACCATCCATCTTGTTCCTGTTTGCTGCCTTGTTCAAGTCAGGATAATTTCCAGACTAATGTGCCTTCCAAGCACTGAGAGTGCTGAGGTTCAGTTGCTGGAGGGAAAGGTATGCTCAAGGAGTTGTTTGATGTGAAAATACATGGCTTGAAAATCATGAAAAGTTTCTAAAGGGAGAATGGGAAAGAGCAACTGGAGTTCAGAGGGAGACGATAAATTGCATCTTGAATGGAACTCCATGCTGGGCTCAGAACTAGACCTATAGAAAACAGATTGTGTACCTCTTAAAAGTAAGAAAAATCTGCTTCTGTTTCAATACAGTCTTTCTCCCCTGTGTGCACCTTGCTGAATTTGTAGTTGCACCCTGCAGCACCTCCCCTTTGCTCAGCTCTGTCCTCCAGACTCCTCCTGCAAACCCGGCTGGTTCATGGCAAACTGATCCCAAATAGCCACAGTTTTTAATCAATTCTGGAAACATAGAGCTGCATAATGCAGTTCATGACCCACCTCCATATCAAACTTGATAAAGGTAATTAATTTTCAATAGAACTTGCTGCAAATCCCAGGAGATACTTCATTTGTGTGGCTTTGAGGATATTCTCTGAAAACAGAAGCAGTGTGTGGCAGAATGAGAGCGATCCCTCTCCTCTCCTGGAGGATAACAGTGGTAAAGAGAAAAAAAGGACATTAAAAAGAGAGGCCAGAGTCAGCTTCCATTCTGAGGCTGGTGGAGCAGGGCTCTTGAGTGACCATGGAAAAAAAGCTCCACAATTGTGAGACTGGGTGATTTTCATTGGGCAAATCAACCATTTAGTCAGGGAATTGTGTTTTTGTAAACAGGAGGCACTAGATTTACTTTTTAGAAACTTATTTATTTTAATAGTACTTCAAGTATTGCCTAAAACCCAAACCTTGCTTTGATTTCCTTGGGGCTGATTTGTTGCTGGGTTTTGCTTTGCACCTCACATCCCTATTTGGATTTCTGTAGGTTTTCTGTATTTATTCTGAAATAAAGTCCCTGAGGGCGCCAGGTGAGAGCTGCTCTCCAAGTAACAACCAGCAGAAAGGGGGAGAGATGGTGATAATGGACAAATCGGGTTCTGTGTGTGGGTGGTATCTAAAAGCATTTGCCCAGATTTTTATATCATGAGCTGCAAGTCAGTCGTGTGCATTTCCAGTGACTTTATTCTGAATTAAGGTGAGCTGGTAGACATGCAGATTTGGAGCCTAAATGGTTCTTAGCTACAGTGCTTCTGGTGAAGTTCTGCTGTTTTGCCACAAAGCAGATGGAGCTTTACTAAGGTGTTTCATAAAAATTCTGGGGATGGCTTTGACAGACAAATCAGGAGGAGAATTTAGCACTCAGATGGCTCTAAGCTGTCCCAGGAAATTCCGTGTAGAATTCTCTCTCTCTGGTGATTAAAAAAATCTCCTGAGAGTAGGGACTGTGAATGTTGATTTAGAGAAGAGTCTGCTGCTTCTGTAGCCATGAGACATAATTGAATGTAGTGTTTAATTCATAAGAATGTTTTCTGAGTGATATTTGGGCCACAGGAAGAGAACCAGACTGTACTAATCCAGGTGGACATTTTTTGAGGAGTAAATTTGAATTTTTGTTTGATGTTGAGCATTGACATCAACTAGGCTGGGCCTAATGGTGGAGTGCACTTATAGTTTTAGTCTTGTATTCAGGTTATTACTTGTATTCAGTAAATGCCTTGTAAGCAGAAAATGTACTCCACAGCTTGGCCATCTCTGCTTTTCCTGAGTGAAGCCAAGGTGAGCCAAGATCTTTATTTCAAGCTGTGGAAACCTTTTGGCCACCTTTGCATAAAATGATTGAGTTTGTCAATTCCTTGTAACTTTGGTTTGTTTTTGGGTTTTTTTTTCTCATTTGACTTCTTGCTAGCAAAGATTGTCTCACAAGCCCATATGTCTCAGTAAATGTGAAATTAGAGTTTTGTAAGCTCATGGTTTTCTTTGTCCATTCCAGTGTGTTTGGGTGATGAGAATGAGCTGTGTGATGCTGTTCCTCAGTCTGCACTGGGAAATCCTGCCAAGCAGAACTGTTGTGGCAAATGAGAAAATATTTGTCAGTAGGTGTAAAATCAGAGATAAGTTGACTTGAAATACTGGTTAAGTGTGGGGAAGGCTCTTTGGGAACACATGAGGAGTTTGGAGGGTGGTGGCAGGGAGGAGGAGAGGTTTTGTGTAGAGCCTCCCTTGCCTGGCTGGGGCTGTGGGGTGACTCCATGCAGATGATTAGGAGGTCCTGTGGAGCTTTTCCATCTGAGTTCTGGCTCCTCTTGGTGGTTGCAGGGTTTAGGGGTAGGATTTTCCTCTGAATACATGGTATTCCTTCAGTGGTACATGCTATTCCTACAGAGCTAAAGAATAAAGCTTCAGCTCCACAGCCTGAGTGTGGAATGGGGTGGTGACGGCTCAGTGGAGACTGCCTGGAGGTGTCAGCATTCCTGGTGGTGGAAGTTCTCCTGGAGTCTTGCAAGAACATTAAACATTGATCTTTTCAAAATCAAAAATAGATGTGCATTTGTTTTAGCAGGCTGATCAAAGCATTAACCTCTATGGCTTTAGAAATTTAAATTAACTTTAGCATCTTCTTTAAAACTGCGACACTAAAATGAAGAATTACTTCTATAGTGTTAGAAGTGTTAGAATATTGATTAATGGTTTAAACCTAAGCTGCTTTTGGAAATGTTCTCCAATATAAATGTGAAAATGGGAAAATATTTAGGTGATAAAAAAAGTGCTGTTCTCCCGTGGAGCCTGTTCTGCCTGTTGAGGTGTAAGCTGTAAGAGTTTGTCTTTCAGAAATAAGAAATATATCTGTTCTTATAAATGGGTGTATAGGTGTTATCTCTGCTATTTCCATTGTGAGTGTTGCTTAGCCTAACTTTGATTTGGTTGTAATATTTATTTACTATTTGTTTTCTGATGTTAGTTTGGACTCTTGATATGAAATGTACAATGGCTGTACCATAGAAATGCAAAACCACAGGTGTAGTTACCATGGCATCTCTCTTCTGGGTTAGGGAGTGTGCAGATTTGACTTTGCTCCTTCATTTGTAAGTAATATAAGGCCAGATAAACCTAACATTTTCCTTCGTATACCTTAATGTAAATTTATTTTCCCTTGTCTATTTTATGAAATTTACAGACTATTTATAGATCTGTATCAAACAGATTCTATATACAAGTGCTGCTAGATTTTTCCCCCATTTATTTTTTAAATTGTGATTTCATCTGATAGAAGGTAATCACTGCATTTTTAGATACAGTCTGTATGTTAAAAATAACCCTCTTAGCTTGCTGCAAAAAGAGATTATGCAGAGAAATAGAAAAGTAAATATAAACTTAAAAAGGAGATGAGATTACATCTCTGACTTATGCTTAGGCATTTTAGGAGGAGGCCTGCTCATCAGCTTCACTTCAGAGTGGATTTTTGCTATTAGTGAACTTGTGATGCAGAAAGCTTCAGTCAGTCTTTAAATAGAAAAGAGTGTACAGCTGTTTGGGGTTTTTTTCTCATCCTAAAAAGGCAGACAGACTTAAAAGCCCATTTCTGCAGCTTCTCCCTTGTTTGCAGAATTATCAGAGGGAGAGATAAGATAATTTTGTCCGTGCCCCTTATCAGTGACTCTCCCTCAGCTGATCTGCCCCTCTAAGAGCTGTCAGACCATTTTCCTGCTGCAATTAAAAGGGGAAGTATTGAGTACAAGCAGAGTCCCAAACACTTCTGCAGGTGCCTGGGGCAGGGAATTCTTGCCTGTGCTGCTCCTGCCAGCCGAGCAGTGAGGCTGATTGAGCTTGTCCTGCTCAGTGATGAGCAAACTCAGCTGTACAGAAAAGCAGCTGCTGTTCCAAGGCTGGGGTTGGTGTAAAGTGGTGGAACCCAGGCTGGTTCAGGTGGAGAAGGCTGGCAAGTTAATGGCCACTCCTCAGAGGTGAGCAGGGATGCAGAGCCTTGTAATGTAAATATTCAGAATAGCTGCTTTTGGAAACCCATGTGTGTTTTACTTCTGGGCTTTTTAAAATCCAGTTAGCCAAATAAGCCAAACAATTTTCTTGTATTTATTTAGGCAGGAAGCCAGCTGCTCAATTTGTCCATATTAACTATCTGAGAATTTGGAAGAATAAATATTCTATGTAGTTTTCATTCTCTTGAAGTATAAAGTATGTTAAAAACCTTCCCTGTAAATGTCCACCTTCCTTTAGGCTACAGATCAACAACTTCTATCTGAAAACCTGCTTCATTTCAGTACAATTAATTTAGCAGCTCAGAGCAAATTAATGGTAATTGTAACCTTTGGACAAAAGGGTCTGATTAGTCATAAGTATTTTGTATGCAGAGATTCACAGACTTCTGTTGATTATAAAGTAGGAAAAAAAAAGTCAGTTTATTTTGCTGAAATTATTTTTAAAAGCTTTTCATTTAGTGCATCTCCCTTTCCTATAAAAAAGCTGCTACTTCTGTCACTTTTTGACTTCATAAAAGTTTCCCAAATAAAGTAGCAGTGTTTATTTGGAAGGTAAATGTTTATTTTTGTGCCTGAGGACAGGATGTGTTTGTGCCTCCTCTTGGTGCCTAGGAGGGGAGGAGGGAAGGAGCTCCTGAAGCCTGGCTTTGGTGTTTGAGGAGGAAAAGGAGCTCCTGAAGCCTGGCTTTGGTGTTTGAGGGGAAAAGGAGCTCCTGAAGCCTGGCTTTGGTGTTTGAGGGGAAAAGGAGCTCCTGAAGCCTGGCTTTGGTGTTTGAGGGGAAAAGGAGCTCCTGAAGCCTGGCTTTGGTGTTTAGGAGTCATCACAAGGGCTCAGTCCTGCTGGGAAGGGGTGGCTGGACCTGATGGAAGGCTGGCCTAGAACAGAGACTGGACAGAGCTAAAGAATAAAGCAGGGATTTATCAAAGGCCTCAATGGATCCACCTTGGGCAGCACAAGAGCCCAGCCAGGGCTGCATCCAAGATGAACCCAAAATGGCCCCAAAATGGACAACTGGTCACAGGTTCTCTCACTTTATCAGTTCTGCTCCGTTTGCATATTGGAATTAATTTTCCAATTCTAGCTTTAGCCCATGCAGTCTCATCCTGCTTGTTTTTCTCTCTCCAGCCCATGTTGTTTGTGCTCTTGGGCCTGAGATTTGGATCATTTGTCCTTGGTCCCCAGCTAGAGCAGGAATTGTTTTGTCTCCCTGCTCTGTGCAGAGCTCACCATGCCCTGATATGATGCCCAGACCCACACACTAAAGCAGCACAGAATGTGAAAAATTTAAAAGCTAAAACTGGAGGCATCAGACCCACCAAGTCAGAGCTGATACTTTTGGCTGCCTAAAACCAGTTTAATAATAACTGCAGGGACCTGTTTGATCCCACGGGCCAGCTGTGTGAGTGGGTCAGAAAATCCTCTGAGATGAGCAAAAAAAGCTACAGAGCACAGGCACACCAGAAATCCTGCTCCAGACAGAGGAAATAACAGAATATAGACTGCAGATACTGGGGATGCAACAGATCTTAGCTCTCAAAGGTTTATTAGGTGAACAGAAAAGTAGTTGAAAGAAGTTTGTGAAATAATACTTCTTGAGTGAAATGAAGCTTCTTGGTTTCAGTCTGGGTAATTAGTGCAGGTGCAGAGCAGTTTGGCTGGTGAGCAGGGATGCTGTCCTTTGCACAGTTGCACCTCTCTCTGAGCCAAGGGAGGCTGTTCCTGCTGCGTGTTTGGTACCCAGGGCATGCCCAGGGGAGGGCATTGCCCAGCTCCCGCTCCCTGAGCAGCAGCTCAGTGCCTGCTGCTGCCAGGGGGATTCCAGATCCCTGCACACACCAGGGACTGCATGCAGAGGATGAGGAGCAGGCAGGGGAAATGGTGCTTGGCTTGTTTCTTTCCCACTAGCAGAGTTATAAACTCGTGTGAATTTGATGGTTTTAAGTGTGAAGGCTCTTTGGAATCTTTAAAACTTGCATTAGCTGGTGGTGTTTAGGCAAGCACAGTTGTATCAGTGAATTTTGGAGTATAAGTAGTATTTGGGAGATCACTATTTATTACAGAATTTGCTATAATAAACCAACTGGCTCCTCTGGGCTTTATTTCTTCCTGTTCCTATTTTTTTGTTGTTGTTGTTTTTTGTTTTTTGGGGTTTTTTTTGTGAGTGAAATTCCATTTTCTGTTTGCTGTCCTGATGTGACACCCAGAACTAGGCAAACCCCATTAAGAAGATTGAGGCCTTTCTGTCTAACCTTACAGGAGCTGAAATGGAAACCAGCCACTTGAGTTGATTGCATTCAATTTACATTTGTTGAGGGTGATATGACACCTGCAGCACTGATGTATAAAACCTCCTTGGGTAAAGCACAAAGAAAAATAATATCTGACTGCTCCAGCAAACTTTGTTTGCTGTTATCAGGCAACTTGTCTATTTATATATTTATTGAGGCAATATTGTATTGACATTTTTGCTTGGTGAGGGTTTTGTGTTGTTTCCAAAGCCATGTCTGTGCTCTTTGACAGATCTGAATTGTAAAGCCAGATATGTGTCACAAACAGCACAGAGCAAATTTTTGCATTTCTAAATATTTATCAACATTTATATGAAGCTACCTGTCTTTCTGTCTGTAGTCACAATTACTACAGGATTCAGTTTAATCAGTAATAATATCAATTCTCAGAGGTACCAAAAGATTTTGCAGAGTCAGGTCAATTGTAATGAAAAATCTTCCTTTTGTATAAGTTACTAGTGAAATTCAAAATGTGGCAGTAATTCCAAGAGGAGCTGATGTGTGGGTTAGGGGTGAGGGAAAGTTACCTTGGAAATGAGCTAATGAGCTCATGGCTCTAAATGGGAAATTAACTCTTGCATTTAGGGAATAGGTCAGGCTGGTTAACAGGCCATTATCTGAATTCAACCCTTGTTTGTCAATATATTTGTGATTCCATAGAAGACCAGTTGTTGGCTGGCTTGTTTTGGCTTTTTTTTTTGTTTTCACATAGAACCATTTGATAACACTTTGATCCTACTTTGGTCTTCTGTACAATCTTTATTTAAACTTTTAAGAAAATGAAGAATTTGGTCTTAGTTCCTCTTATGGGCAAACCACATATTTCCCCTATGCTATTAATGGCCATTTAATTCAATATTTCAGTCTTTAGATGAAGACCAACTTTTTTCAGGCAGTGAGAACTAGAAATCCATCCCAGGGTTTTGTAAGTTTGGTGGTGCTTTCTTACAACAGCAGGTTGGATAATGGCACTTTTCCCCCTGGAGTGGAAGTTCTGGCACCTGATGTGCATGCAGGACAGCACTTGAATTTAAGAAATTGCTGTGCTTTTAGCTGCTTGCTGTGAGGAGTGATATTCTGTATCCCTGTATGAGTGGCTTCAATAAAAAACCTGCATTTTCTTTCCTCAGAGGACTGTGAATGCAATGCTGTCATTTGCTATCTTTGAAATTTAAATTCTAACCAAATGAACAAAAACACACTTTGAGGTTTTTGCACTTCTGGTTATGTGTGGAAAAGTGGAAAGCAATAAAAGGTATGGGAGAAAGAGATGCATGGAGGAGATGTTTTGTTTCCTTCCTATTCTTTTTGAAATTATAGTGATTAGCAAAAGGCTACTCTTAGTCATCAGAAACAGGAACAGAAGTGGCTGGTGACTTGTGTTACACAATTGTTTTTGCAACCTTCTATTCAAATAAATAAATTTAAAAAAATAATAAACGAGTATAAATCAAAACAGCCTCCCTCAAAACCCAAATCCAAGAACAGAAAATCATCTCTACATCACTCTCTTTTAACAAAGTCATGGATTTTCCTAATGGTTTTTGACTTTTTAATCTTCCCTGTTATAGTTGTGGATGTTGCAATTGAAGAACACTTCTAAAAATCTGTGCGTTGCTTGGTCCTTTAATTATCCAATGCAAAATTGGGAAATTAGCTGTGAGCTGTGAGAAGAGTTCATATGGATTCCAGAGTTTTGTCTTTATTCTCCTTCCTCCTCCAGGAGCTACATAACCCTCCATGAGGAGCCTGAATGTCGATGGGGTTTTAAAATGAATGGAAATTCAGTGTTTGTGACTATTTGCAAGTAAATCTTGAGAACACTGTGAACTTTGTGCATGTGGGCATTGGTTCCCTTCAGCAATTAACTGCAACTCAGCTCCCTAAAGCTGTGCAAACCTGTTCAAACACAGTGACAGGGAAATGCTGATGGGGGGAGATCTTCCTGCTCTCTCTAAAACTCTGCATTTGTTGAGCATGGCTTATTTTCTTGCCAGGCATCACAAGCTCACAGCAAGGCACTGTCCAGAGGAGAAAATATAAACATTTAGTGATTAAAATGAGCAGTGTTGCCTGTGTGTATTAGAGGCAGGGCAGATCTGGAAGAAGAGCTTATCCCCCATGCAAATTTAATTTCTGCTCTTCAAGAATCTACTCATTTGTAGTGACTTTCATGGGAGCTGCTTCTGACATTTGGTAACCAGTTTTAAATAATAAAAACATACTAAAGGAATTTTTGGAACGTGATGTTACAAATTGTCTCTAAAAAAACAACAATTGACTCCTTAACTTCTACCTACTGAAAAAAATCAGGAATGGAGTATTTAGTGCTGTTTCTGAAGGAAACATGGTTATTGATTCATAGGCTTTGTAATGCTAATATGTAATAGCAGCTACTGCAATAAATGGTGCTGTGAGGTTCTGCTGACAGCTGTGGTGATGGGTTTGGCATCACCAGGACTCACTGTAGCCATGATCTCTGACTTTCTTTGCTGATGCATTGTTAGGATGTCACCTCAGAGGAACAGTGATTGTATCTTTCTTAGACTGAATTATTGGTGATTAAATTATTGCATTGGCATCATGGTTTGTGTCCGGTTAGCAAAGCTGACAGACGCCTGTTAATGGAAAAAGAGCTGTAGTTAAATAAAAATACCCCAGCAACAAAACAAAAACAAACGCTGGATCTTTATATTTAGAGTTAAGCTAATCAGGTTTTATTTGTAATAGTTTTTAAGGGAGATGCTCAAGTTGAGAAGTGAGAGGCTGAAGGAATCCTGGGGCCTGTTCATGGAGGCTCCACAGAGCTGTGCTGTGTTGATATATGGTTCCATAATGTGCAGGAAACGTGTCATTTCACTTGGTGCTGCAGGATCAGGGGCATAATCCATCTCACCCACTGTAGTGTGACCAATCAAATCCCTGTCTGACAAGATCTGCTGCTTGGGAGCTCTGCAGGGATGAAATGAGGTCTAAATTCAAGGGCATGTGAGAATAATACTTTAGAAAATACCTGGGGATGAGAATTAAATGTACCAAAAGAAGCTAAAATGTTTAATTTTTAAAGGCATATTTGCTGTGTATAGTTCAACAAGTTAATGCTTTCCATATTCTGTGCTCACAAAAAGAAAGAGCAGAATGTGTGTTCTTAAGCAGTTCCTCGACAAGGGCTAGTCCCATTTCTGTCATTAAGGAAGGATAATGTCTGGAGTGGCAAAAGTCCAGAAAAAGCAATCCACTATAAAGGCATATTTACTTCAGTCAGAGAATTTGAGCTGTGGTTAAAGTATCAATATTAGCTTAAGAAAGTATTTGGCAGGGAGAGGGTCCAGAACACAACTGGTTACCTTACACTGTGTGCTTTGCTGTGCCTTGCCCTGCTTGTCACAAAGCCACTTTGGAGCAAAAGGATACATCTTAATCCCCTCACTCTGCTCAGCTCTGAGCTTGGTTTACAATTATTTCTGCCAAGCCCTGGTGTTTAGTGAGGCACAGGTGGAGCAGAGCTCTGTCCTGCCCTGGAAGTGTGTCTGGGTGAGGAGGAAGCTGCTGGCAGCATTTCACAGCCATGGTTTACCAGTTCCTTCCTCAAATACAGAATGCCTGAGTGAGTGTGTCACCCGTGGTGCACCATCTCACATTCTGGCTCTCTGTGCCACTCCTCTTTGATGATTGTGGGTTTCCTGTAAATTCAAGGCTGTGGCATCTGTGCATGAACTGTTTGCTGGAAGAATTCCTTCCCTTTATTAGTATGCTTGTGTAACCAGTTTCAAGCTATCAACACTCCTTCACACCCTGCCCCCATGTAGATATTTAAAAATAAAAATGAACTCAGTCTTGAAGTGGGAAGCATAAGAACCTTTGTGGGTTATTCCAGCTACGTGAATATATATGGAGCTGAGTATTGGTCAGATAGGAAGCTTAATTTCCAATGAGTCCTTTGGGAATATCATTCTGCAGGGGAACAGTGCTCTGCTTGATCCAGCTAAGTCATGTTCACTGTCAGCATTGCTCATTTGCTGTAGGTGTGTTTCAGGTTATTTTAATGTTTTGGCCAGGTTTTACCTTAGATATTCAGCTGTGAGGGTCTTTATGCAGCTTCCAGTGCTGTGGAGCTGCAGTAATTTGTGTTCAGAATCAAAATGTTTTCTGTCTTGTACAGAAAGGGACTGTTCTGACACACCCTTCAGTGTTTTCTAATTAGAACTTTATGAAATGCAGAAATTCTCCCTTGTAAACAGTCTGTGTATTCTGATGCAGAGAGTAATTGGAAATGTGCTGGGAGCTTTGGGGGGATGTGTGAGTGTCCTGTGTCCGTTCTCATTCTCAAGAGTTGATTCTGCGGTGAAAAGTCAAGAGAGGTTAATCTTTTCTTAAATGAGATTAAGGCTAGGGAGCAACATGAATCACATTCCAAATATAATTGGCAATAAATGCATAAAATGCACAATTACTTGCTTTGACTGGGATGAAGATGATGGGGATTTTTTTTTTTTGAAAGCAGCATCAATGCAATTTTGGACCATAAGCTGATCCAGTAGTGAGTAAAGTTAAAACCAGGAAACTGCTAATTAGATTGCATTTTGCATTAGTTAACAAAATTTTAATTTCTTTAGGGTTGTGGTTGTTTTGGTTTGGTTTGTTTGTTTGCTTCTTGGCTTTATCCCTTGAAGTATTTTTCCTTGAGTAAGAATTTGAGATATGGATTAAATTCAGGACCATTGGTATTTAATGCATCTTCTCTGAGTGCAAGGGTCTTTGTAGAAGTATTTCCTATTAATTAGATGTGTTGGTATGAAATAAGTCCCTCTTGGATATTTAAAAAGTTCAGTTCTTGAGTGGCTTGGCATAAAGAGTGTTTTCACAATGGAAGAAGGGGAGTATCTTGAGCAATATCAAGACCAGCAGATTTCCCTTATATTTTCTCCTTTTCAGTGCCCAGATCTCTTCACAGTGAAGAGGGTTTTGGGTAACTTGATTAAATTATTAATTTATCAAGTTCGGAATTTTATTTGCCTTTTTGTTTCTATAGTTTTACCTCTCTTAAGGTGTTTCTAACAAGAGAATGCACACTATTGCAGTGAAATTTTGAATTGATTATTTTGTGATAGATGGCTTTGGCATTTCCTAGTCTCATCCTTCCAAATTATTTTGAAAGATTTTATATTCATAATAAACATCTTCTCTCAAAAACTGATAATAAAGGTCTGTTAAGAGTAGGATTAAAAATGTCAATTTGTTTGAACAGCTTGTGTTGTTTTAGTACAAATTGTTTGGTGAGTACACAAGGCTCCGGTTCCATCTGAATGGCACTAAATTATGCCGAACTAATTATATTCTTGCTTTATGTAGCCTGACATTTAATTACAGAAATGAAATTCTCTGGGCACACCTCACCCCACGAGTGCATGACATGCAGCTCTCTTTCCTGCAGCTCTTTCACCTGCTTTATCTTCCCATCAACTTCTCATTTGCAGCAGAAATGTATTTTCATGAGAGCTTTCACCTGAGATGTTGCCTTCATTGCAGATCATAAGCCATGCAAGCAATTGGCATAGGTGCCATTTTTAAATTTTTTGCAAAAGTGTGTATCAGTCTTAACTGATGGAGTTGAACTCTTTTCAATAAATTATGATTTGACCTTTTTTGTTCTCCATGGAAACCAGCCTTTTATTAATGCTACTGTTCTCCAGCAGCTTTTGTGATGTATCTGGATCTGTAAGCAGATTTTAAAGGAGAATAATTCCACACCAACACTCCCTTCCCCCCCACTAAAGAACACCATTTATTTTAAATTGCAAAATTTGGATGAAGCATTGGACAAAATGGTAAATACATCAGCTAAAACCACTGTGGAAGCAGGGACTGGTATGGCAGAATGGAGCAGTCAGTTCCCAAAGGATTTCTCCTGTTGGGAAACCTGGATTTGCCCCTGCAAGGAGCACTCCAAGGAGGAGGAATATTCCAGGGTGTCCCTGCAGTAGAATTAGGGCAGGGTACAACTGTATAAAATGCATTTCCATTGGCTCACAGCACAGGAAAGAAAAAAGTTCATTTCCTATAAACATGTTAAAATACAAGCAGATCACCAGAGGTTAAGTTTCAGCACTTAAAACATTATATGTTGTGTTCAGTACAAGTTTTGTGGTGTGGTAATCTCTGAAAAATCTCTCAGAAAATTAAAACTCAATCTTTCTTATTATGTTGCACTTTGCTGGATTAACTTTCAATTAAATAGTGGAGCTAGAATTAAGCTGTGAAATGTATCTGGAGATCAGTGTGACACATGATGTCCTCTGGTTCTACCTGGAGCCATTTTAAAGCAGGATCATGATTTTGTCAGATAAGTTTTTCTGACACCATAATTAGCTGTCTTTGTTTTTCTGGGTGATATTTTGCACTTTTGAGATGACTTGGACTGTAATGCAGACTTTAAACTACCCTCATCTGTAATCTTGGAAAAAAGATGATTTGGTTTTTTGGAGCAGTGTCCGGGGAATTCTGAAAGTGATGTTCTTGAGGGAATAGCTCGGTTCCAGGATGAACAGGTATTGTCCCAAGGTGCCATTGCAGAGTGAAAGAGACAAACAAGGACTGAGCTGTTGGACTAATCAACCACCCAGCTGTTAGTTTGTGACAATTTGATTGCTTCATCTGCAGAATCATCAGCTTTATTTGGTTGTCAGTCAACTCATTAGTATAAGGTGCTCCAAAGCAGAGCTGTAGCTGCTGGAGAATATTGGAAGCAGTACCTGCAGTTTGGAGAACAGCTGAAGCATTTTAGTCCCTTTCAGTGTTCTTTTGCTTCAGAAAAGATTTTAGCACACAATCTCTTCTGTTCAAAAGCGTTCTAATTATGGTCATCTGAGACAAAACACCAGAGCTGGGTTTGGTTTTGTTTTGGGGTTTTTTTTGGTTTTTTTTTTTTTTTTTAATACTGCTGTAGAATTAAGAGCATTTTCTCTGTGAATGTCAAGGAAAATTAAGTGTTCTGGGATCTATCATATTGCCTATTAAAAAAAAAAATCAGTGTCATGTCATGGAGTACTTTGTCCAAATGTAGTTTTAAAAGACTGTACCATATTATGTCCAAATGTTGCTCTTTGGAGTGTACAGAGTGTTCTTCAAGCCTTTTTTTGTAGACTCAAGATCTTTTACCTTTTTGGAAGGACTGTTGCACTCAAAAGTGAGAAGCCTGGGAAGCACTTGTGTCAAGTCTGTTGTCATTAGGCTTTAGCAAGTTAGAGAATAACCGGGAGCACAGAGAGGGACAGCAAAAGCAGAGAACATTGTGGGCATGACGGGGTTAATTTGTAACGTGATTGATGGATTTCCTCAGAGCCTGCAGGTGACCTCCCATGGCTGACACAGGCTGCAGGACCACGAAGCCTTTTTCACTTTTCTCATTAAAGTTCTTGTAAAATTAACTTTCTGTGGGACACAGAGCACCAGGAGGTGCTTGGGGTGCTGGGTGTGAGGAGAGATGTCCAGTAGGGACCAACTGGTTAATCCTTTCTTAGCAACAAATTAATATATTTAAGCTGAAGTTTTGTGTCTTTTGGGGTCACATTGCTAGGAAGACAATTGTGTTGTGTTCAGTTTATTTTGTTATCCAGGTGTGCCTGTTGCTTAGGAAGGAACAAAGCATGGACTACCTTTTTAAGTTCAAGCAGAAGGTAAATGATGACAGAAATACTGGCTAGCAGAGAAATGGCATATGTTTACCAAACTGCTTTGAATCTCCTGGAAGGAATTACACATTCCTGCAATTTATTTAAAATAAACAAACCCAAAACTTATGTCCTCTTTCCTTTCTGTTGTGTGGTCTTTTAATAAGGGACTTTTTTTTTTTTCTGGTGGCTCCAAGGAGAAGGTTTTCTTGTGCTAAAGATTGATTAGGGAGAATTCAGAAGAATAGAGCTCTCCAGTTCAAGTTACAAAATATACAAGGCTGTTCGGTAATTACATTTCCTGGAGTTGCTGCCTGCACTTGATGCAGAGGTTGGTGTAGAGTGGGAAGGACTCTTGAAAATCAGTATCTTGAAAATGTGGCAATTCAGTGCCTTGAAAGACAGAAAATTAAGTCTGTTTTAGAGATACAATGGTTATACTTTGTTGTTTTAAAGGAAAAGTACCCACACAGTTTCAAAATCTTAGTTTTGGTTTCAAAGGATCATAACCTTTCTAGGTCAGAAATTAATAAATTAATGCTACAAGAATCTTCTAATTAATGCTAAAATCTTCTCACAGTGAGGCTGTGGCACTCAAGAGAGATAATGACATTGTGGCAGGGCCCTGACTTAATTGACATAGCACAGGTTTGTGTGATTATTATCATGTAGGACATTACTTCTGTGCACAGAATATCTCAACTCTCAGGTTAATACTGAAGTAAGGTTCTGTCAGAAAGTTGTACTTTAAGCATTTCCAGCGATTTAAAAAGAAATAATTTTTGGAATATATGGGTATGTTTTCTTTGTGGCAGGTTTCTCAATGAATTTAATTACAAATCTGAAAATATTATAGATACTGCTTTAGCAGTGATGGTTCTTTAATTAAAAAAAAAAGGTTCTTTAGGTAGGTTCAGATTGATAGAAATCTTTCAACAGTAGGTGAAAATCTCAACTAAAGTTGCTTTGACTGAAAAAAATTGCCTTTGGGCAGAAGGATTTTGAAGAAATACTTAATATATGTTGTTATAACATCAAGAATTTGTAGTTTAAACATTTTGGCCTGATTTAAAAGTGCTCAGTCCCATGTAGGTGTGAATATCCAGCAGTGCCCTGAGTGGCAGCTGCAGGGCAGAGGCAGAGCCAAGGATTGCAGGCACAAAATTATTAATTCTGGAGTGCAGAGAGAGGTGGGTGAGGAGGGCAGGAAAGGCAAAGGAAACCAAAGGGGAAGTGGAGAGGAATTACCAAGTGTGCAGGAGCACAGCAAGGAAGGGACAGAGCTCTTGTGAGAGGAGAGGGTCTGGCCACGGCTGAGTATTTGCTTCCCTTTTTCAATTTTAAATTAGCTCAGAAATTTGCAGTGTAATATGTCATCTCTTTTTTTTGTTGTTGTTTTTGCTAGGAAATAATTTGTGTGAACCAAATAACATGGCCTTTTTTGGTATTTGGGTTTGTAAATTGCATGGGAACATACATCAAATTGGTTAAAAAATAGACTGCAGGGCTCCCTATCTCCTTTTTTTGCCACCACTCCAAGAAGTCTTGAGCTTTTTCTTTAGAGCACTGAGACCATCAGCTAATTTAATTTGGTATCTTTCAAATATCCAATTTCCAAAGTATTTTTGTTGAATGCAACATGTATTTTTCTTCTCATTATACATTTTTATGGTTCCTTAAGTTTCAGAAATTTAAGAATGCTGCACTGGAGAAGGAAATCTAAGTTGAAATGATGTTATAAGGAAACATTAGCTGCAAAACCAAGCAGTGATACTTTTTGCTCAAGCGGTTTTTATTTTGGATGGATAAAATTCTGCTTTTTAAAAACATCAAGGTTATAGCTTGCAAATGTTTGAAGTATTTGACAACTGAAGGGAGTATCAAAATATGGGAATGGGATTCAGAGGACATCTTTCTGTGCAGAAGAGAATACATCTTTCAGGCTGGCTTTTAAAAGCTCAGCTAGAGGATTCCAGGGGATAAAAAATCAGAATAAATCTAGTCTTGCCTAAGAAATAAAATCTCCCAAGAGACAGCATTCAGTGGCTGAATGCTTTGTAGTTTTATGGTGCCTGAGACCCTGAGGTGCTGTTTAACCATCTTTATTTCAATTTCTGTATATTCCAAGCTCTCCAATTCACCTGGATCCCACTTCACTGAACCCAAAGCCGCTGCAGCTCCTCGATGTTTTATTGGTCAGGACAGGGGAGCTGTTGCCAAGTAGGCAGAGACCATTAGAGCACCAGTTTGTAGGACCTGAGAGACCAAAAATGCGACACCCTCCTCGAGCTAGATGTGTCTTCAGTTACAGAAAGAATTAGAGTGAAAAGCCCAGCTCTATTTTACACGCAGAGAACATTATTCAGAATCAATGACCATTCTCTTTATGGAGTAAGGTTACTCTGATGAAAAACCGAATTGTCACCCATGTGGTCTCAAAGCAGAGATTTGTACTCCCCCTTACCCTGCCATGTGTGGTGGCTAACCTATAATAATTAAGAAGAAATAATAGTAATTAAAATAATTATATTAAGCTCAACTAATAGGAAGGAATTTTCTTTTTTAGTTAGTTCTAACTGGGGTTCAATAGGAGGGAAGCCTCAGGGCATGAGATTGGTTTTAGCCATAGTGTGAGTGTAGGTAAATAAGTGTTGATAGTGAGTAGCAATGTTGAACATTTAATCATACCGAATTCCCCCCTTTGACTGTTGAATGTTAAATGTTTGCCTCTGGGTGCTACAAATTTCTGTTCCTGTGTAAGTTTTGTAGCAGCCTTTTAGTATACAAGTTTTAAATTTTTGTCTTTCTGATCAAATGGAAGATTAAGTCTCTTTCTGAAGAAATCAAGGATTTAAAGGAATCTTCTTTGATTTAATCTCTTTATATCAACACATCTCAGAGTTCCTTTTTTCTCAAGCAAGCAGGTGTTTTTGTTGAAATAGCTAACTGTGGATAGCAGTCCCACTGCAAATGTTAAGGCAAATCATTAAAAAAATCCAGTTTCTGTTAAGTTCTTTCATGCTTTTGAGAGGCTCTTCCTGCTGGAAATATTGGAGCACTGATATACCCTAAGGGCCCCTGCTGTAGGCTTACAGCTCAAAAGGTGAACATTAAAGTCCATTATAACATTTGGGGTCATGAGGGTTTTCTCATGTGGTCTCTGTTTACTTTGGATGCTCCTTTGAGGCTTTTGAGTGTGAAGTGGTGGAAGAAAACATACAAATCCAAATTTCAGGTTGTAGGAGGACAAGTAGCATGCCATGGGAGAGTTCCTTTGATGAATGCTCTCTGCCATGGATATAACTGTGAGATTTTGGGGGAATATTTTATCCTTTGAAGCTGTTTGCCTCATTGTCTCTCTCTTTACAATTTCTCATTATTTTTATGTGCTGTATTCCAGTCATCAGTTTGTATTCTAGATTCAGGTTTTACTTTCATTACATGGCACATGCTTTCTCCATTTCTCTTGGTAAGCACTGCTCCAGACTCTTTAAAAAGAGGTTGCTCATGCAAAAACTATGCTGAAGTGCAAATCTGGACATATTCAGAGAGCTGTTGGATTCATTTTACTCAAGCTTTCAATTGATTTTAAGGTATGAAAACCTGGGCTTTTATCCAACTGGCCAGGCCTATTACACCATCTGCTTTTGCAGATATTGCACCTTTCTTTGGATCTGCTAGTGATATATTTAAGGTATTCACAGATGCCGTGGTGAGAGGCACCATTGTGGATGTCATCAGTGATGGGGCAGTGGGAAAGCTCAGATCTGGTGAGGTGTGATGTGACTGCCTTGTTTTTTAAAGCCAATCCAAAAGAACAGGATAGTTAGTTCCTGTTTAGTATAAATGTGTCATTAGCACAGGGACTGAGGGAGAAAAATGAATTTCAGTGTTCCTGTCATGTTAGGTAAAATGATACTGTTTTGCAGAAAATCAGTGTTCAGCAATGAGTGTGTGAAAATAAATTTTTTTTTGCTAAACCCCAGGAAGTTAGCCCCGAACTGGTATTGGTTCTTTATTTGGGCTCTTTGTGGATCCTTCTGTGAAGAATTTCCTCTGATTTTGGGTCATGTAAGTTTCTCCATGCTGGGTTTGCCAGAGCTTTGGATGTGGTGGCCTGAGTGGCTCCAGGGTTGGCTCTGTGCCCACAGGTCCATATGTTCTGTGTGATTTGACAAGTTACAGTGAATATCCTTCTCTCCTGCTTCTTTTTGCTTGCATCACAATCTCTTCAACAAAGCAGCATCCACTGGCAAATGTTTTTTACATTTCAAGGAAAATACATGGGCTGGTGGGTTATACCACCTTTTCTACCAGGGAGTTTGACCCCTGGTGATATAAAACTCCCTCCAAATCATAGCTCTGGTTTATTTGTGCATGAAACACTTGTGGAGTCATCCTGTGCACAGCACAGATGGAAATCTGTGCGCCATGGAAGGGAAGCTCAGAGATTAGATCCTTGAAATTTTGGGTCATTCTTTGAGCAGCAGGAGAAAGATTTCCTGCAGGTTTATTTGATGAATGACGAGCTTGTGCCAAAGGCTGCAGTTCCCTGAGACTTTGGCTCCATCTGAGAGGATGGTGCAGGGAGAGAGGCTCCCAGGTGTAGAGAGAGAGCACAGCAAAAAAAGAAACAAGAACAGCAGCTTCTCAGGCTCTGCTTGCAGCAGTCCTTGCCAGTTGAATAAAGTACATTTAAAGGAATGAAATCATAGGGACATTCAAAAATGCTTAGGATAAAAGGCAATGTATTGTTTATTTGAATTAATATTTAACAAAATATCAGATTATTCTGTTCTCTAAAGCTTTAAACTGCATGTTTTATATGGGAAAAATGGAGATACTTAGAGATGCATGGAAGTGCAAGTGCTGCTAGCTAAGATTCATGGAAGGATCAGCCCTAAGCCAAGGTGAAGCAAGAACATCATCAATGAACAGTCTAGATTGAAAAGAGTAATGTGTGGATGACTGTGTAGAAACCAACATGATTTATGTCAGTTTGAGTTCAATCACAATTAATAAATCTCACATCTATCAGGTGAATTAAAGCTTGTTTTCCTGAGGTGAGTTTGTACCCTCTCAATGGCAGGCACTATTAATTACAGAGTAATCAGCAGAGGCTTGGGTGACCAATGCTTTGTTCATTTACAGCCTTTAACCCCAAATGAGTAAATTTGTTGGTTTGTGGATCTGCAGCTCCAGCATTCATTGCTGCACGATTGCATCTGCAGTCAAGCATGACCTGCAGCCTTCCTGGAATGCACACAATTACAGCACCCTGCACATCAGAGCTCTTCCCAAACATGACAAGCAGCTTTTCACTTCTGAAAAGAATTATTTGTCAGCAGAGAATATTTAGCAATGTGGAGAGCAGTGCAGCTCAGATTACAGATAGTTCTGGAAATGGCTGCTATGGAGGGATGGACAAGCACTGTGAGACCACTTTTGTCAGATTTGGCAAAGCGTACCCTGTGAAATGGGCTTTATTTCACCAACATTTTTTGCTCCAGGAAGGAATGTTGATAGACATTGCTTCAGTATCACCACTTGCCCATGTTTTGACATTCCCATCAGCTATGTGCTATTTGCAGGGTTGTTTGCTTTCAAATGGTGTTGCTTTTTGGAGGTTTTTCTCATCTACATGTACTCGTATTTTAATTTTTTGGTTTGTAGGGGTTTTTGGAGGATCTCAAAATACACAGGTTTTGTTTATATTCAAACAGAATTTAATTTTGAGATATTTAAGTCCTTTTCTAAATTTTCTTCTGACATAAAGTTTTACGATGTATCTTCCCCTGTGTATGGCTATAATATGGGTGGCTACTGTGCTTTTCCTCTGTGACTGACAACATCACATTGCACAGATTTGGGAAAAACCTAATGTTCCAGAATTGAAATTTCTGAGATGCACATTAACTTTTATTTGTGCACAATAGTTCTTTTCCAGCTAAACTTCTATAAACTATTTAACAGTTAATTACTTCTAAGTTCCTTTAGTATTATGCACGTGAAATTATCATATTTTAACATTTACAGAAGCTTAAAAATTACTTCTAAAATAGGGAGATGTTAAAACTTTTTTTTTTTTTGGGGGGGAGTGATTGATTAATTAGGAGCATCCATTGTTTTTCACATGTGCAGATTTATTTGGATTTTAGTCTATTCTCTCAAGTTTGGGAAAAACAGGTCTGCTAAATGAGTTTCAGAAACTGATTCCAGGCGTGATTTCTTCAAGCAAGGGATTGGTATGGGAGGAATGCTGTTATCCTGCATTCTGTGGCCTGGAAACCTCATGAGGATTATAGAGTCAGAGGATGCTTTTTTTCCTTTTTTAAAATGTTTCTGCACTTCTCATTTTTCCTTTGTGATTAATACTGGGAGAAGTTGTTTGCTTGCAGATATGAATATATTCAGTGGCACTTGAGGCCTGATGCTCCTGGCTTGTTGTGTTAATGACATGTTTGTGTGTACTTTGAACTCTCTAAGATTTGTCTTGTTCATCCCAAGATCTGATGATAACCAAGATCTCACTAGAATAATCAGAATTTAAGGGGAATCTCTGGGAACTCTGGTTTATTTGCAAAAATGGACAGAAAGGCATTATCCAGGTGGTGCCATTTTGCAAAGATTACTTATCAAAGAAAGGAAGATGTGTTTGTGTGTGAAGAAAAGAAGCTCCCAAAAATACTACCCTGAGTGTAAGGCAGTCTTGTTTCAATTTCAGTGGTTGCAATAATAACCACGTAAGGAGCATAAAATAGGCAGTCTGTGTTGAGCAGGGAAAATTGTGGGGTAAGACCTCCATTTGTGTAATCAAAGCGTGTAATAGAACTCGATTGTACACAAATTTATACTTAAGACAGCCTTCATTTTACATTCTATTTAAGAGGACTTCTGTATCTGGAAATGGGTAGCAGGCTTGCCCAAAATAAAACAACTTCAGAGAAGATGCTGCTTTGTAATGCATTCCCCAGGCAGCCTAATCAGAAGCCATAAATCAATAGGCAAATAGGACATGCCACTAATTAGTCAGTAGAAAATTGTACCAATGTGTTTTTCAGCAGAGACCTGTGCCAAAAACTCCCCCACTTGTTGAAGGCATCTTTTCAACTTCAGTGCGTAAAAGACAGATCTGTTTTTTCAGAAGAAAATTTATGTAAATGGTATGAGATTTGTGTCTAACTGGAGTAAACCAACGTATCACTAACTGAAATCAAATGTTTGTAGAAGTGTCTCTGGGATAAATCTAATCCTATCTGATTTCTATTAGCTGATTTGTTTTGCAATTTAATGGCTGTCAAATTTGGCCCTCAATGTCAGAATTCTGTTTAGCCAAATGTCATTGCCAAGGCAATCTAACAAGCTCTTGGTAAATAAAATTTGGCAGAAGGTTCATCAGTGCATGTTGTGGTTCAGCCAGCTCCAGTCTGTATTTCACACATGTGTGAATTCCTCAGTGTATAGTACCTCTTATCAAATAAGCATATTTTAGTTTCGTGCTTGCCAAGTTTTTTTGGAAGTGGAAAGGTCCCCTCGAGTTGAGCTCTGCAGCACACAGGATGGAGTCCCAAATACCTGCTCCAGTTCTATGTGTGAAAGCATGCAAAGACTTTTTGGATGCCAAATATTATTGAAAAAGCTGCGAAATAAACATTCTTTTTCTTTCACAACTGTTATTTCATTTAAATCGTGTTATTCTGTGGTATTCTGGTGTATGCGCCCAGCTGTTAATGAGGACTTTTGACATGCACGGCTGCAGGGGTGATCCCTGAAGGAAATATTTTCTAGTCTTTCACTTTCTAAGCACAATTTATGTCTTTCCAGTTGAGATACTTGCATATAAACTGCTATTCTGATGCTCATTCTTGCTGAGTCGCTTCATAAGTCTTCTGAGTTGCTTCACAAGAATGAATATGTGCAATCTACATATAAAAATTGCTGCATATGACAAAAAAATCTGTTAAATTAATGAATTTTGTGGAAAGAGCAAGCTTTAGGAGAAGCAGAAAGTTTTGTGAGATATGTGATAATTTTAGAGTGTAATTTCCCTTTTTTTTCTCTTTTTATTTTTTAAGTTCAGTTGCAAGCATGTCATTTCTCTTTTAGCTGTGTGCTGGAGGTTTTTGACTTTGAAAAGAGTGGACATTTTATTTATACTTATCTCATGTTTTTGTGAGGTGACAGCACCATGTGATATGAGAGAGTATCTGTGAAACACATTAGTGCCTGAATTTTATCTTTACTGATGCTGAATGTCAGACATATCCCAATGGAATGTGTGTAGGGCACTTAAGTCCTCCAACAATTCAGCTGTACCACAAAAAGGACAATTATTAAGACTCATTGGAGCCTGAAACTTGTAAATCAAGTAATGTGGAAATTCAGTCTTACAAATACATGGAAATCTTGCTCAAAATGCATTTAATCCTGTTGAAATGAACAAACAAAATCCCACAAAAAAGCCTAACCAAAGAAACCCCCACGAACTCCAACCTCAAATCCATGCCAGTGGACTGGCTAGTTCTTCACTCCCCAGTGAAAATATATTAAAAAAAAAAAAAAGAAGAAGAAGAGACAATAGCTCAATAGATTAATTCTTTAGTAAGTAACGTGGATATTGCATTTTACTTCCATAAAATAAAACTTTTGCCAAAATGCAACAAGAGGTGAACCA
This sequence comes from Geospiza fortis, assembly GCF_000277835.1. Lineage (NCBI taxonomy): Eukaryota > Metazoa > Chordata > Aves > Passeriformes > Thraupidae > Geospiza > Geospiza fortis. The sequence continues at coordinate 1,282,856 of NW_005054386.1, forward strand.
GAGTGGGGCACTCAAAAATGTGTGGTTTATTAAAATAATGGCTTTTTTTTTAAAATGGGGTTTTTGGGGGCGGTTCTTCAACTCTAGGAGAAAAGAGAGTAGATCATCAAAACTGTTTTGATTTTTCTTTAGCTCTTTCCCCTGATGCTTGAAGTTGGAGATTGTCTCCTGCCATGACTCAGCTGTGACTCCATCACTGGGTCTGCTGGGCTGCTCCTGTTCCAAGATCTATTTAAAAAAGGTGCAATATCCCAGTGCAGGCACAGACACAGAATGCAGCTTGTGTCTGTCAGCTTGTCCCAGGTATGGGAATGGAGGTGTGTCCCTGGAAATCCATGCTGGGATAGCAGGAGGGGACAGATCCCATGGAGGGCAGCCTCCCTTGTGCTGAGCATTGCTGGGGTCACTGTTGGCTTAAGCAAACAGCTTGTGCAGGGTATGTAAAAAATTTGGAATCTCCATGATTATTTTCCTACAAGAGAGGATTCTTTGAGGATTTTGTTGTCCTGCTTTTGATAAAATGATTCCTCAGTTTATGTAATCATTGTGCAACTCAGGCTTTTGTAAAGGGGTTTTGTTTATTGTAAGGAAGGAGACAGATGTTTTTTGTAAGAACTCTTTTTCCCCCCCAGTGCTTTATAACATAAAACCACCAAGTTTGTTACTTGGTGCTGTAATCCATGGCCGGTTGTGCTGTTTATAACTTTGTGCTCTGGTTATTTCACCAGTTGTGTGAAGTCTCCATTGAGGAAATAAAGCAATGCTCTCAGGGCTGTGAGCAATGCTCAGGCATCAACACAGTGCTTTTAGAAACATCTGTAGTGAGTGCTGAGAAACATCCTGAAGGATTTGGAGCTGCTACTTTGGATATGTGTTGGATATGAATTCCTCCCTGCACACCTTGCACCCCTGTTGGTGGTACTGTGTGGGAATGGTGAATCTTGAGTTGCACAAATGAAGGAGGATAAATTATGCAGCTGGGTTTAGGGAGAAAAGAAATTACTGATTTTCATAAATGACTGTTTGAGTATTTGGCATCAGTGTCTGAGGGACTGATGCAGGTGTGTGCAGTGCACCCCCAAGGTGCTGTTACAGGCCTCCTGTTCTTTCATCATCGTGCCCGTTGCACCATGAGTTCTTCAATGTGCTCCTGGAGCTGTTAGAGATGCTTTGGACAGGACAAAGATGACTCCTAATCTGGTGAAATAATCTCCCTGCCTATTTAAGCAGTGGTATTTTGGGATGGATGGAGTTCCCCTAAGGGCTCAGTTGGGAGAGTCTGGCTGTAGAATTGCCATATTGCTCTTTTCAAGAGTGCCAGGAGCCAGTCATCCTGTCAGTGCCTTAATCAGAGCTTTGCATCTCTGTGCATCTGGGACACATTGGTTTGTTTGCAGTGCCTGTTCCAGGTGGTCAGGCAGGGAACCAGCTCCCTGTGAGCACAAACCACACGTGCACAAAGGGCTGCAGACATCGAGTGTTTGTTCCCTGCCTTCTCACTCACCAGGCAAGGGTAGTTAGAGGAGAAGACTATTTCTGGCACAACAAGGGTATAATTTGGAGGAATAAACTTGTGCTCTATGTTCTAGCCATTTTTTAAATGCAATTGGATGTTTCCCTTAAATATGCCATGAGATCTTTAGCTCTGGCAGGAGATGAATACTATATTCTCCTAAACAACATCAGATACACATGCATCCCCGGATGTGGTAACGCTCGGATTTCCTCCCAAAAATTTCACAGCAAGCAAATGTACAGAGTAGGAAGTGAAAAATATCTTCCAGTGAAAGATTCCTGACATCTTTCTTGCTACTAATGCAAAAAAGAAATGATCTGTAATCACTGCATTCATGCTCATAATGTAGCAAACATTTAAGGCAGTGATGCTTAAGGTAGCTTGTAGGAATGAAGAAGAAAAAAATCCCATACATTATTGTGAAAAACCCCAAACTCTTAATGAGAACACAGCATTGAAAGGTATGGAGAGGTTTGTTCTTTTCCCATTTGCTCTCTTTTGCTTCACAAGGCTCTGGAGCCCGAGTTGTCCAGCCCAGCATGCAGCACTCCATTTTTGCCTCCTGAAGTGAATCCTTCAGCTGAGAATTCAGTTACAGAATTTCCTATGCTGAGGTACTCCCTTTAAAAGGGAATTTAAGAAAAGTTTGGACCTAAATCCTCCAGGAATGAAGTAACAGTTTCTTGGCTTATAGGTTCTGAAATCAAGTTGAAGGGCCAAACTTCTGAAATAAATTAAATCAGTGATTTTTTTTTTTTTTTTTTTAATTCATAGTCATGTCAAGACCTTTACTGGAATAAATTAAAGGGCAAATCTTATCTGAACTGCAAGTCTTTCCCAATGCTTATCTTCACTTTTCTATTGAGAAAACAGAGATCAGACTTTGAGTTGTGGATTTGCCAACATCTGTCTTCAAGCAGTGCAGCACAGGTGTCTGTGAGGAATATTTTAAACAACAGAATTGTATATTACACATAGACTGCTTTGTATTCAACAGTGGCTGCAGTTGCAAGGCTCTTCCATGGTCAAGGATCCTCTTTTTCCCACTTTCCAGAGTGGGTTTCCAGAGGGTTTCCATTGCTGCGGTGGTGAAGCTGTTCACTGCAATATTCACTTTTTGGGTTACACAGCATTAGGCAGGGTCAAGGTTCTGAGCTCCATTCCCTCTCTCTGGAGGAAATTATCTGTAGGGTGTTCTAAGTTGTTTTGGGCTTTTTATTTGTTTTTTTATATGGTTTTTTTTTGGTTTAATCAAACCAGTGGTAGACCAGTGAGGATTGAATATTGCTTTTTTCCAGCCTTACCATTGCCTTAATATACTAAGAGCAAGAAAAGAAGACAAAGTATTTTCCAAGTGTGCTACTGGATCATTTCTTGTGTGGGCCTGTGCTTTGAGGAAGGATGAAGCACCGACTGTTCGGGCACACCCAGTGTGGTTCTACTAACTAAAAAATCTCCATTTTCTGAGGGACATATTGCCATGTTAGTTCAGGGAACTTCTCCAGCAGGAGCAGAAGAGGAATGCTTGGGAATAACAGAACTTTGAGATTTGTGTTAGCACAAATTTCTGATGCACATCATGTTTCCTAGCAGCTGGAGTTGGTTTTGTGGGGCTTTTTGTGCGGAGTAGTTCTCTGCTCTTTCTACGCCCTTTTTCTTAGTGTTCTCTTCATTTTCCCTTTGCAGATTGCAAGTGCATCGAAGGTTTGAATTCACTTTTCAAAACTGCTCTTTTTGAGTATAAAATTAGGGAAAAGAACTGTGTGTTTTCTCCACGTCCTCAATGCTTTTGCAGGGGGCATAAATGATATTGTTATATGGAAGAATGGGGAGGCAAACAGCACATGAGGAAATCCAGCAGCTGAGAATCAGCCCAGATGAGGCTGGCAGGGAGAGGCAATCCAACCTGCCTGAAGTTGTGTCCAAACAGATTTTGAGCATCTCCAAGGATGGAATTCCATCACCTACCTGGGCAACTTTATTTATAAAATACCTACTGCAGCTGTTTGTTGTTGCAGGCAGCAGCTTACTTGCTTAATTGCTGGTTTATTTAGGATAACAAAAAGTCTGCAGACCAGACTTTTTGGCAACTTTATTATGAAATACAGCTTAGTACAAATTCTGTCCCTTTTAAATGAACTAATTACAATGAAAACAGATGTTTGTATTTATCTGTGGAGATGAAAACTTGATGCAAGATATTCTTAGTCCAAAATTAATTGACTTAATAAATGCTTGAAGATTAATGAAAGTATAGCTCTATGGAGCTTTAAAAAAGATTTAAAAAATTATGTGAATCATAGAATGGTTTGGGTTGGAAGGGACCTTAAAGGTTTTTCAGTTTAACCTCTTTGCAATGGACAGGGATGCAACTCACTAGAACAGATTGCTCAGGGGCCCATCCAACTTGACCTTGATGTGAAGCATGAATAAAAAAATAAAAATTAGTTAGCAGTATTTAGTTTTGAAGTAAATAAGCTAATTTCAAGTTTAAGTGTTAAAGTTAGTATAAATATTTTGAATTATTTCTTTTAATCTGAGTCTCCTTGGAAATGAAAATAATTGTAAAATCCTCTTATATATTGTGTATTTTCCCCCTCATAGTTTGTCTGGTGCTGCAGCAAAACTCTTCTGAATAGAACAGTCATTTAATAAATTAAATGCTAAAGGCTGCGAAGTGAATGGTGGGAATTGGAGGCATCGTGTGTAGTGACTGAATTAAGCACCATGCACGGTTATGTAGTTAGCTATATAGGTTATATAGTTAGTTATATAGGTTATATAGTTAGTAATATAGGTTATACAGCTGGTTATATAGTTATATAGGTTATATAGTTATATAGGTTATATAGGTTATGTAGTTAGGTATATAAATTATATAGCTGGTTATATAGTTAGTTGTATAGGTTACATAGGTTATGAAGTTAGTTGTATAGGTTGTATAGGTTACGTAGTTATATAGGTTATATAGTTAGCTGTATACATTATATAGGTTATAGAGGTTATACAGTTAGTTATATAGGTTATGTAGTTAGTTCTATACGTTATATATATAGGTTATACAGTTAGTTATATAGGTTATGTAGTTAGTTCTATACGTTATATAGCTGGTTATATAGGTTATGTAGTTAGTTCTATACGTTATATAGGTTCTATAGGTTATAGGGTTATATAGGTTATATAGTTAGCTATATAGATTCTATAGGTTATATAGTTAGTTATATCAGTTATATAGTTAGTTATATAGGTAATACAGGTTATATAGTTAGCTATATAGGCTATATAGTTAGTTATATAGATTCTATAGCAAGACTGGTGTTATTTTTGGAACAGTATCTTGGAGAAACAGGATGTGTGACAGGTTCTGAAATCTGTCCTGCCATGGTTCAGCCAGAGCCTGGGGTGCTGTGAAACCTCTGCAGTGCCTGTCCTGCTCCCAGGGCTGGGCACAGGGCTCAGCTCTGCCTTTTCCTCATCTCCCTTCCCCTGTTCACACCTGGCAGAGCTAAACCAGCCACAGAAAGCCCATGGAATGTTCCTGATGGGTGTGACCTGAGCACCCCCATCCCAAACAGACCTGTAGCCACATCCCCTGCAGGAGGGGAGGTCCCTGTGCTCAGAGGGCACAGCTGGCTGCTGACAGCTACAGCTGAAGAAAGCAAAATCCAGCAGCCCCTCTGTCCTGTCCAAACTGCTGCCTGCATTTGGAAAGAACTGCTGTTAGAAGTGAGATGGGCATGATGGGTTTTCTGGAAAAATAGATGTAAATAAGTGCCAAACCACTGAGTCCATCACAGAAACCTTCCTCTCTGCTTTTTGGTAGGTGGAATAGTGGTAGAGGAATGACACTTCTAGATATTTCATTCTTATATCAGATGTATTTTTGTTTTCACAGCTGTGTACTTCAGGAAGATTTATTTGCTGTGAAACTGAGGAATAGTAGCCTTAAAAATGACCGGCTCTTTGGCAATGTGCTCTTTAGAAATGAACCAGGAGCCTGGGCACAGCCTGTGGGTTATGAGGCTCCCTGGTTTCTGTGGGATTCCTGCAGGAGGACTCTGAACTTCCTGCTGGCAGAAGCCTGTGGTTTTATATTGGAACAAAAGAGAAATATCCTGGTAAAGTGGAGCCCAGGATTGCATTTCAGGCTGGGGATGTGTGTGCAGTGCAGGTGGCTGGTTCCATGCCCAAGTGTTACTTCTGTTGGTCCCTTTATTACCCTGATGTTTTCCTGTTGTATCAATATGTTAGTAGGTTTATTCAATTATTAATCGAGCTGATGGATTGTTGTAGAGAGCTTTTGCTGCTGAAGGTTTCTTTCTTTTTAAAAAACTGCTCTGTAATGCAGATGCTCCTTTTGTAATTTCACCATTTCTTAAGCCTCTTGAAATCATACCAGGGTTGTGTTTGACATTGGCAAGTTTTAAATTGTAGGACTGCCATAGCAGTTTTTGATAGCTGGACTAAATAAAGTGGTGCTGTAAAACACTTCTCTCTTTCCAAAAAAGCAGTGAGAAGGTAGCCAGACATTGGATGGCAGTTCTTTTGCAAAGCAGATATCTTTATAACATGTTACTTAAAAATATGTAAATGTGCTCAGACATTGGCAAGTGTAAATTTAGTGGTGATTAAGTGAATTCATAAGTTATGCTTCATAATATCTTTCAGTCTCTTTTTTCTGCTTTCTCTGGGCAGTAGCAAGTTTTTTTCTAGGGTGCCAAGTTTAGATTATAAATTAGAAATGTGTAAGGAAAGAATGTTCCCTGCACTGACTCACTCTGGTGTCTGGTCTTTATTCCAGGCTGTATTGATGACAAAGTATGCTATAAATTTAGAACATCTACAGCCCTGGAGGTGGCAAATTGCTTTCTGCTTTACCTCCAGTGTTTGCATGCTCATCAGGCTTGCTTCTCGACCTTTTCCATACCAAATTGCTCTTGCACAGCAGAGCAGTAGCACAGGTGGGCTCTTCAAGGGAAAAATGCAGCCTCTCTGGGATATCAGTTTGTAAAACACCTGCTTGCCTCCCTTTGCATTCAAAAGTATGAATTTTCTCTATTTTGATTTTTTCTGTTACTCCTGAGGGCTTATATAATTGATAAACCTTCAAAATACCATCTAGAAAGTAATAATTAAAAAAAAAAAGATTTGTGATTTTTACATGTTTTTGTTTAATGGGAGCTGTGCTGGCTAATCAGAAATCACTTCTGTTAAAATTAAATCCTGAAGTAAAACATTTGAGCAGTCTCTAATGTTAACATGGGAAGCCACCAGAAAGAGAAATGGGAAGAGAAGCCATGGGAGTGCTGCTGCATGTGACCCAAGGCTTTGTTCCCTTTTCCTCTTTGGGAACCAACCTGTTCACCTCTGTGGGGTGCAAATCCATCCCCCCTTGGAGCAGCAGGCTGAGCAGCTTCCCTCACATCCTGAGCTTATTTGGTATCCCAAAATCCCTTATTGTACTAGGTTTTTGGGGAGAAGAGGCTTTCTGAATTTGTCACTTGATAGGTTCACAGGCAGCTGTTCAGGAATTTTCCTTCCCTGCTCATTTTATGTTTGTCATTGTACAAAGAATTGGCTGAGCTCCCTGAATAGGGGACTTAGGTGTTAGACTTCAAGTAGATTTTTGAAAAAAACCATTTTTGCCTGAATGATGGTGTGCATGTGTTGTATAGGTGGGATCTGACTGAGGGTGGATGCCAGAGGGTGCAGCAGTGCCTCTGAGAGATCTGCAATTAATTGGTTTCATTTCCTCTCTTGACTAGATGAACTAGACAGCAGTGGCTTTCCTCTCAGTAGCAAGGCTCAGCACTAAATTAAACTCTGCTGTTACACACCTAGCTCTGCAAATTATTCCTGCAGTCATCTACGAGTGGTTTTTCTCAAAGACAGATGATGGATGTAGGAGAGGGAAGCATCTCTGCAGAGAAGCTGCTGCAGCAGCCTTGGTGTCCCCTGTGCAGTTTTCCACTGAATGAACTCTCAGCAATAATTCTGTCAGTCTTGACCTGGAAATTTGAGTTTATTGCTACATAAATATGGGCTTGGTTTAGAGTTGTCATTATCTTTGTTCTGGGTAATTGTCTACAGATCGATCAAAATCCTAAAAATAGCAGCTGATAAGATATGGGACATGCTCTTCATTTTTTATTAATCTGAGGTGGTGCCATCAAAGTAGTAATTACATTTCCATGGAGTAATTTTATGGAACTTGAATCCGTAGGTTTCTTTCTTTCACCTTTTTCACCATTTTCATACTGGAAATGTCTTTTAAAACTTTTACTAAATTTAATTCTTTTACTGGTACTTTTTAATTTCTCCACAGATTTGAACACATTTCTCATCTGTGGCATTCAGTTCAATTACGTGACTTTCACGGACCTTGAAAAATCTTTTAGGACTGTACTTGAGGGGTTTTTCCAATAGTTTTATATATTTTTATGCACTAAAATACATTTGTGCTATTAGAGTATTGTAGTCTATCACCAAATTAATCTTACCATTTTTTTTTTTGCTGGCCTGACGCAACTTTTGTAAGCTCACAATGCCTTTTTTTGGCATGACCTCACGTTGCTACATAATCAGTTGGCATTCTGATTTTGGTGGATTTAAGCTGAGGGGTTTGTGCCTGGGCTGGAGGGGTGCACAGAATCCTTGGAGCAGCTGAGGAATGTGGTCCTGCAGGAGGGAGGAGGCTCCAGCAGGCAGGGCTGAGTTCTGCAGCAGCCTGTGACATCTCCATGCCATCCTGACTGTGTTTTGCCTTCCCTGCTGTGCACGGGTGGAGGGCACGGAGGTGGATAATTAAACTTTGAACCAGTAAACAGAGTTGAGGGGCCAGGGCTTTGAAGAGCAGGAGATCACAAGGACAATTTCCTGTGGCTTGCTTTGCCTGGGATGCAGCTTCATGTGGAGCTCAGCCCCAGCCCCTCCTGGCACCAGCAAATGTGGCACAGGAGCTTCATCCCTCTGCAGCCACAGTCCAACTCATTAAGGGCTTTTCCTAAACTGAATGGGTGATTTGTACTGCAGTGTCATCTGCTTCCTCTTCCAAAGCTCTTTGGGTTTTGTGGTAGCAACAATTCTAGAATGTAATTTGCCTTTATTACATCATTGCTGAACTCATATAGTTAGAAGAACCTGCACCCCTTTGACATTTTATCTTCAGGTGAAATTGGGGGAAAATCAGACAAAAAATATCAGAATTCAGTCTTCCCTTTTGATGCTGATGCAAGTGCTTTAATGCTGCAATTGCAGCTCTGACAGTCCCTCAGCAGGGAGCACCATGGTCTCTGTCAATGGAGACTCTGCCATTCCAACCCCATCACCTCCAGAGTTTCTCTAATTCTGTCCTGCTGACAGTGACAGCCCAGGAGTGACTGTACAGACTGAAATGCCCAACAAATACTGAAATACTCTCAAACATACACACAGGCTGTGCACATAATGATATCTATACACACAGGTATGCACAGGCTTTATAGCAACTCTCAACTGAAAATGTCAGTACTGAAGGTCAGTCTGCCCTGTGCAAATGAACTTTTAATTCTTTTTGGATACAAGTGGAGAATATTTGTTTACTATTGTCAGCTTTGAGCTTATATGTGTTATTCACTGTCAGGAAGCTCATTCTCCAAATAATAAATAGACCTGCCAGAAAACTTCTTACCTACCTTAAAAATATCCTGTAGGAGAAAAGTGTCTTTGTAGATTAATACATGTTTCTTGCTGACTTTGTAAAAGAATTTGAGGGCACATAGTAAACTTTTATTAAGAATTTATGGTTTCCTGGCTTACATTTATTGTGTATTGATAAGAATAATCTCATTGTTTTAACATGGCTCTGTTGGCTTGTATTATTTTCTCTGCCTCCCATTGGTGTTTTTTTTTAATGAGTCAAAAAGAAATATCCGTGGAGAGGGCTTGAGAGCAGAAGGTAAAGTTCAGCACCAGAAAATTGTTTTCTTGTATGGGACAGCACCTGGCTGACCCTTTGCAGTTTGAATGTGGCCTGAAATTCTTTGTGGCTGGAGTGTGAAACCTTTGGCTGCCATTGCCCTCTGGCAATTAGCAAGTCAGCACAGAGCTGGGGATTTTTGGTGTCAGAAAAGGAGCAAGTGGGTGGTGGTGGCTGCAAATGCCCCCAGCACTGTCCCTGTGGGAAGGGGGCACAGGCTGCATCCAGCAGGGGATAGGGAACAGGGTGAAGATTGAACCCTCTGAAATGGTTTGTGCCTTGCTGCACCTTGATCCAACAGAAAATATCATTTGCTCACTGCCTGGCTGAGATAACTGTCTGGTATCTGGGATGGAGTGAGGGCATTTCACAGCACAATGAGTGGGGGGTTATTTTTTGTTTTCTTTTTCACTTCAAGGCAAAGTGTGACCTTCTAATGCCTTTTTAACCTTCGAGCACTTTTTCAGCTCAAAAGCAATTTAGCGGCAAACAGTAATTAACCTGAAGGGAAACACATCTTTGGGTTTCATTGTATCTCAGTACATGGGTCAAATTAATAATACTGCAGAGGTATCTTCTGTGGCATTTGAATATATTAGTAGAAAAATACCAGCAGACTTAATTTGACATTAATATTTTCAAAGATCTAAGTAAGAAAACTCCTTTATTAGAGCAGTGGTGTTTTGAAAGCTTAAACTTTTTGGTGGTTTTAAAAACAATTTTACTCTTTTGAGATGGTGATGAACACTGGATAAAGGTTTGGGGTTATTCAGGATTTTGTTTGGTTAGTACCTTATTTCTGGTACAATTCCTTTGTAATGTTTCAGCGACAGCTTGTTAGTGCAATCTAAATTTTGTGTTTAGGACCAAGGATGCTGTTACTTACCAAGGATCACAAACTCCACAAAAGGGAATAAATTTTTAACACCCAAGATTTTCAAAGCCTATTACTAAGTCTTCACAGGAACTCATATAACATCCTCAACCTTGCTTTGAGCATAAGATTGTCTTAGAAGGGGAAAAAAAATCAGAGCATAGAGATTTGTGAAGCAGCATCTTAGGTTTCAAAAGATCAGGTGTTTAACAGGTTGAAATCAGGGACAGGGTTTGTAAGTCACAGAACTGAGGGTGTGCTCAGTGCTCCTCATCTGCTCTGGGGTTTTGTTCTTAAAATCGCTTTGGCATCATCTCTGCTGCACAAATGGGGTCTGAAGGTAATAATGGACCTACAGGACTTTTAAATGACTAATGACCCTCCTAACAGAGAGAACAAGAGGAAAATGGTGCTGGGAGGGCAGAAAGAAGTCTAAATTCACTCCCTGGTTTTTACTGCCTGAGAACTCTCTCCCAAGCTGTTTATAAAATATTAGGTTTGCATTACACAGCTGAAGGAATTCACAAAATGTTAAAGCTGTGACTAAACCCAGCCTGTTAGGGTTTTCCCCTTTGGTGCTCAGAGAAATGGGAGTTGAGGGAATTGACAATGAAACATTGCAAGTTTTCAGCAGGAATATGGCTAAGAATTGATATTTGAAATGGGGTGGAAGGGAATTAAACCCAAACACAAACTTCAGCACCGTTACCCCAACAATGTGTGGAATGCACTGCTCTGGGAGAGCTCCTTCCCTTTTTACCCCCACCCCATCCTCGAGTCCTGCAGCTCTGCACAGCTCAGGAAAGCAGGGAGAGATGGTAGGAAAAAGCCAGAGCTGGAAACTCTGAAGAAGGGCCTTTGAAAGGGGATCATATTCGTTCTCTGGGCCACACAGCAGTAGGAATTTCCACAAGGGTGAAAGAATTTACGATGTGCAGCCTGTCCATGAGCAGCTCCTGCAGCCCCTGAGGTTCAGTGTGCTTTCCCTCCAGGAAGGGCTGGCGGCCCTGGTGTCCTGCTCACCTGGGGCTGGGGATGCCCCTGGTGATGCCATCCTGGCAGTTCCCTGCTGGGGGAGATCCTGGCCTGCTGAGCCCTGTGTTGGGAACAAACCTGAAACCTTTCTGTGCTGGGCCAGGGTGGCATTGTCACTCACATCACCAAGCTTCACTATGAACACTGAGCATATTTCATAATATTTGCTATTCATAATTTATTAATATTTGCTATTAATAGTATTGGCTAGAGCATAGCAAATATTATCCAGATTCACTGTTAAAAGCAAATTTTTAAAAATTTCGGTTTGATTCATGGTTACTTTTGATATTCAAGGAGCTTGTTTAGTAACTTCATTGAGACACCTAAGTAGTTGTAGCAAACATGACCAGTTCTACTAAACAGCAATGGTGTTTCCAAGAATGAAAGACAGAAAATATTGGAGGTGAGTGTCCTTCAGTTTACAGAAGTGAAGAACAGCAGTCCAGGTTTCACATCTACAGTGTGACCTTTCTACTCTTTTCAAGCTGCTCTTTTTGGCACTCCATCAGGAGAGCTGAGTACTTGGGCTTAAATGTCATGAAGGTCACACAAAAATCCACTGGCATAACCAGTAATATACCTTGGAATCTTATTTCCAGAGCTCCATTTAACTTTGAGACCAAGGCATTTTCCTCCTGTCACTACTCATTCCTGGCTGAGTGGATCTTCTTCTTCAGCAGCTGTGTCAGTGACCTCCTGCCTCTCCACAAATGCCATGGAGTTTGTTCTTGTCCTTAAACCTTTGCTCTTCATCAGCTGCAGTAGAACATTTCCACTTTATGGCAGGGCTGTTGGGAAGCATTTAGATGGTACTTTCCGGATTTTTGTGGTGTCCAGCTCCAGATTGATGTCTTGCTGTGCCATCTTTGCCTGCAGAAGGCTCAGTGCTTTCTCCAGAAAGTTCCAGCTGAACCAAAACATGCCCAGACCAGGGACATGAGCAATCCTGGTTTCTGCTGGCTGCTCCCAGTTCTCCCCTCCATGTGACAGAAAAAAACACCTCTAAGAAACAAACATAGCCCCTTGTCAGGCACAGGTGGGGACAGCAGAGAAATAATCCTTCATTTGCACATGTTGGAGGTGGGAATGTGCTTTGGAGCCATGGCTTTGGTTTGGTGGAACTGGAGAAAGGAGAGATTTCAGTCCCAGAGAAGCAGCTGCTCACCTCTGGTTAACCAGACCACAGCACTGGCCCTTTCAACACACTGTGCAACGTGGAGAGGTCCAAAAGCAAAGCAGTAATTTTTCAACTCAACAGAATACAAAGGTCAGGATATTTTTAAGTTCATGCAGTTCAGTTTCTGAAATGCTTTGTAGTGAGCTGTAACCCTGTGGTTTCAGAACAGAGCAGTTATTCAGGTTTAGTAACATGAAAAGAGTTTTATGAGGTTGAGTATAAAGAAGTGTTTCCAAGTTATGCAGGGAAGGCATATATAATTACTTTTGAGACTGTTCTCAAAAAATTCACTTGAAATACCAGATTGATAGAGAGATGTAATTTTATAATTTTTATCCCCCCCCCCCTTTTTTTTTTTTCCTGCTAAATAGCACTGTTCTGCAGTAAAAGTGCAGTCAGTTGCTTCAGTGATTAAATATCTGGAAAAGCTCTGGAATGGCTTTGTACATGGGTGAGTTCCTGGCTTTTCGGGGCTGCTCCTGTGGACAGCTTCATTGGCTTTACTGGTGACAGAGTTTCATTTCAGCACGGGCCAGTCTGAGTGATGCTGTAGAGGATTTGGGCTCTGACAGAATGGAGTTGATGTACAGGATTGAGGCGCTGGTTGCTCAGAGTGGGAAAAGCTTTGCTGTGTTTAAAAGCATTTTATAAATTGGAAGTATGATGGCTGTTGTAGGTGGCTCTGTGATCACATGAGCTTTATTTCAGAGTGAGGTCAGTATTTTCAAAATGTAACTTTTCATTCTACAATCTATATCAAGATTAATTAAGAACACAGTAATTTTGAGTTTCCTCATTCTCTAAAAAATTTTTCAATGGAAGAAGTGAGTGATATCCTGTCACATTTCCTTTCGGTGCATAGGAGTGCTAAGAAATTCTAGGACATAGAAAATGGAATATGTAATTCTATTTCAGTTTTTGGAATTTAATTATGTAAGAGGAATTAAAAACACTGCCTTGGAATTATCAGACTGTCTGATTTGAATCAAAGTAGTTTCATGTGCTGCTGCAAGTATGCTGGAAAGAAAAAGGGAGATAAATCTCAGTTAAGAATAAAATCTGATACCTGATCCTGCCTTTAAATGTGTTTAAGTGATATATTCATCTTGAGCATGGCCTTGCTTCTGATAGTTTTTGCCCTGTGGTTTATTTTGCAATTGCTAAAGCTATTCCAGATGCCAGAAGTGTCAAACAGACAAAGCAGTGATTCCAGTCGACTTAAATTCAGATTATTGATTTAAGGGGTCAGTAGCAGCATAAAAATATATTATACATTTAATGTGTGAACTGACATATAAAGTCTTTGAATGGCATTATTTTGGTGACAGGCAAATATTTAGTATGGTTTGAATTCAAAATCCATCAGTTTTTAAGCTAGAGTAGGTAGAAATGTTTGTAAATATTATTTTAAAATGAAAAATCAGAAAGGAGGATGGTCAGATTTTGTTACAGGGCTTTGGAACCAAAGAGCCATTCTGGATTTATGGTTCAAGAGCAAGTCAAACATGAGTTATAGGATGATTGATGGGAATCTAGGCCATGACTGTAGTGCAAGCACACTTTTGTGGAAAGTCTTTTGTGGAAAAGGTTTTTCACCATCACATGTTTTCCTTTTCTTTCCAGGTATGTTTAGCCAAAGATTTTCTTTCACTTGCCTGTGCTCTAGGGTTTTTGTCCCTTTGAAGGATGCAAGGCTGTTAGCATTGCTACCCTTTGTAATGCTGAGTTAGGGCCTTTGGGGTATAAAAATTAAGTAGAAAATTACAGCAATATTTATGTAGAATTATCTAATACTGATCGTTGTTATCTCCTGAGAATCCACAGTGTGAGAGCACAAACATTTTGTCTGAGTGGCCTGGGACTTGAAAGCTGCTCCATGTAGGTTTTCCCCTGAGGATTTATTGATATTAGATGAGGAGCAGGCACTGAAATCACCTCTGGCTGAGGGATCAGTGCAAAGGGTAGTTTAGACTGTGAGTAATTCTAGTTGTCCGTAAAGTTTTAGGAAATCTCCTTTTCTAAGTGATGCCAGTATTTTAACATCACCATTACTGAGATCTTGGCCTTTCTACTGCCTCCCCCACTCCCTGCCCCAAAACCTCAGTTAGAATTAAACAAATGGCCATAGCTTTAAAATATAAACCCATAAAACTAGGAGTATAGTGCTTGGAGACCCCCCACCACCACACACACTTTTAATTAAGTGACTGTGTTGTTTCCAGATGAGAGGAAAGATGACTCATTTGGTGATTTAATCTTTATTTTGTATTCAAAAAGTTTAAGCTACAGTCTAAGAATCACTTCAAGTTGCAGGTTAGCACCTGCATCATGATTGGATGTACTGTGTCTGTTCTCAAACTAAAATTTTTCAGTCTGATTTTTTTTTTCCTAAAGCTTAATTTCTAAGTCTGAACCTAAATTTTTAGGTTTAATGAAGTTTTAACCTCATAAAAGCAGTGTTTTATCATGGAAAATGCCAGGCTTCCACCAGGAAATTCTAGTTATGCCTTCCATTGTGATTGTAAAAGAGGTATTATTTTAGTCATGAGTCTTAAAATAGAAGGGGAGCCACTTTAATCAATACAGGACTTTGCACTGGGATTCAGAAAACTTGGCTTATTTACAGATTTGCTGGTGTTTAACTGTGTGGTCATGGGCAAAAATCTATTACTTATAACTGCTCCTGTGCCATTCCTTACTTTTCTTCCATCAGTAGCTCAGTGCAGAACATCTCCTTGGCTCACACCAACCTTACCTGCAGTCTCTGCCCTTGGTGTGATGGAAATGGTGACCCCTGGCAGCAAACACCAAACCTGAAATGCTCCAAATGCTGCAAGGCTGCAGCTTTTCCACTGCAATACAGGGATTTACCTGGAGGCAGGGATTGGCTGCTGGGAAAAGCACAGAATTGACTGTACAGCTCTGCACAGATTTTAAAATAAAATCTTGGTGGTTTTGGTGCATCAAGATTCAGTAGTTGCCATATTCTTCTTTTATAAAAAACTAAGGAAAAGCTTTTCAAAAACCCCAAGCTTTGTTTTACACCCTTTACTCTTTAATTAACCTTGGAGGGTGGTTAGACACCTCTGGGTAGGGTTTTGGGTTGACAGTTGCTTATTTGTCAAGTGCAGTGGGATGGTGAGACATTAACAATCCCCTTTAGATGTCAGGACTTGGACAGATGCAGAAAGATGTGTCTGTTAAACTCAGTTTAAAGGAGAGACATGTAAAGTGGTTATTGCACCCTGAAATTGAATTTTTGCATTGGTGATGGTGCACTGAACTTACTTTTCATGCTGTGACTATGGTTATAATGAAAGTTTTAAATAAAATCTCTCAGTAAGTGTGTGTTTTTTATATGTGCAGCACAGTTTTATTCTTTGACTCCTTAGCCATGCTGCAGCTAAAGGAACAGGGGGAACATTTTCCAAAATGATGAATATTTCCTGAGTAAAAATGAGATGTTGTTGGGAATGTAGAGAAAGACAGACTAAATCTCTTCTGTTTCCAGCATGCTGTCAGCTGGGCTGAGTCATAAATTCTTCAGTCAACAGCAGTTCTACAAATGCTGGGAACAGAAATGTTAGTCTTGTACAGAGAGTAAAGAGCTGAGACTTGCAAGTGGACTGAAAGGACCATGATTCATTAAAATCTGAGAAAAGTAGAGGTCCACAGGTGAGAACAATATATTCTTGTCATGTGCCCTTTCAGCACAGCACAGTCATTCATCATTCTGCTCCTTGCTGGAACCAATGTGTGAGGAGCTGTGTTTCCCTTCTAGGCATATTTTCCTTTTTTTTCCTTCTTCTTTCCCCCACCCCCACCCAAAAAAATGGCAGAGGAATTTTGCTCAGATATTTGCTTCTGCTTCCCTTGTTGAATCTTCCATAAATCTTTATCTGTTGGGTCAATTACAAGTCGTTACTCAAATAATTCATTATGGGCTTCAGTAAAGTTAATATGGTTAAATTATGAACAACTGGAGGTTGTTTTCTTTCCTGGAGTTTTCCTTGAGGCTGGCAGGGTGGTGTGAGGGGGCCACTGGGGCTGGGGGAAGAGCAGGGACAGGGCTGCCTCCTGTCTCACTGACCCACTGCTTTGGGCTTTGTCTTTATAATAATTACACCCATAAAAAAGAATTTTTATTCTTTATTATTTTGTTCACACATAAAATAGAACAAATTTCTTTCCTGTCTCTTGTTGAAGTAAAAGGTTCTCTTAAAGCAAATTTATTGTGGATTTACAGGCACAGGGGAGTGGAGCTTCCCAGCCTTGCTGGCAGAAATGTTCCAAGCACACAGTTCACTGCTTGGTGTGACCTAATAGGGAGAAAAAACCATTATACCATTATTCTTCTTTAAGATTGTCGTTTAATTAGCTTTGTAATGGATTTCCTTTGACTTCCTCTGCATGAGAACTACTCCATTGGTTCATTACTATGATTTAAACACAGCTAATTACAATCATAGCTAAATAATTGTATTCAGGTATTTCAGCATGTTTTGATTCTCATATTAGCAGTTTCCAGGCGATGCATCTCACTTGTGTCTCATTTATAGCCTTTTTACAAATGAGGTGATGGTAACATAAATGTCTTTGTTTCTATAAAACAAAAGGGAAAATCTATAATGTCATCTATTAAGAATGTAAGTGTACCAGCGTTGAAAATGATATAATGACTGTGAAATGCTTTTATGTCCACTTCTGAATGAGAATATAATATTCTTCAATAGCAGTTGGTATCTTCAGATTTGCTGTAGTGGAAACCAACAAGCAAAACTACCTGGTGGAATTTCAGTCCCAAAGCCTGTAGGGTACAGACTGACAAATCAGGCAGAGGTTAAATGACTTTATTTTTACCTAGTGGGCTGAAGATAAATCAAAAGTATTTCAAAAGTGGAACAGGTAATGTTTTCTCTTGGTATGATGGTTACTAAGAGCTAGTAGTGGATTATCCTGTTGTGTGGAAAACAGAGTAACTAAGCAGGGACTCCTTTCCTGTCCAGTGGAAAAGACAAGTCTGAGGTTGCAAGGAGGATATTTGTTGGTGTGGGGAGTAAACTGATGCTTCATAGGTGAGTTGTGAGAGCAGGAAATGGGGGTGATCTCAGTCATGGAGGAGCTGTTCCCTGCCCCTCTGTTCCTGCTCTGTTTCTGTGTGTGGGAATGCAGCCTTGCTCTCTGGGGTGGGACTGGGCTCTCAAACACTGGTGCCAAGTTTGTGGAGTCTGCAGATTTCCTCCTGACTTTTTGTAGCCTGAAGATCTGGTTGGGTGGGGATTTGAAGCTTGTTATGCCTATTCCATCTTCCCTGATGTGCCTCAAGGTAGTGCTGTCAGGGGGATATGGTGTGCTGGTCATTGGAATATTGAGGATATTGAGTGCTGGGCTTGGTGCATTTTAAGTGTGTAGATCTTTATGACCATAGATGTCACAGTGATTTAAGATAGACTCAAGTCTATTTTGTGTTCTCCATAATTTTGGTATGGGAGATTTTCCAGCATGAGCATACAGTGGAAACTCAGAAGGCTTAACTTGGAAAAACCCAAAGCTTTGCAAACTGTGATGTGGCTGAGTCTGTATTAAAACTGTAATATTAAATACACATTTATAGCACAAACATTTGTACTGTTAATTTACTTTGTGTCTTTGTGCTCTTGGAAAGCTTTATATGTGTGAGTGCAGTGGAGTGGGGAAGGCAGGTCCATAAATCTAAACCAAGCCACTTCTAGGTTGCAAACGTGTCTGCAGGTCACTTTCCATTTATGCAGAAAGAACATAGCTGTAGCTGGGATGTGGTGTGGATCCTTTCACTGCACTGGAAATGCTTTTGTGCAAATTGTGCAGATGACAGAGTGGGAGCAAAGGTTTATAAAGTGACTTGTCTCCTGAGCTGCCAGAGCTGGGCTGCACCTGCAGCCCCTTGCCCCTGCTGTCACCCCAAACTACCCTGGAATGCTTTGGTGCTGCAGTGGGAGTGTTGGACCTTCACCCTGCTCACCCCTGCCTTCTCAATTGTGATTTACAGGGTTTACTTTGTTCATAAAATCTCACTGAAACACAGAAAGAACAGCACAGGGGGTTGTGTTTTTGAGAAGGACATTGCTTGTTCTTGTGCGCTGCACATTCTCCTGAGTTCAGGTGTGGACTGGGATGATTTCAGGTGAGGGAGGATGGCTTTAACTTCCCTGCTTGGCAGCCATTCTAACAAACTTTTAGCAGAGAATGCTTGGGATTTCACCCCCTCCAAACCATGCTTGAACAAAGTTGGTAAATAAGAAAACAAATACCTGAAGGAAAGGGAATTCAGGTATTCTGCTGCAAGTGCTTTGGGTAGGGCTGGTGGAAGGGCTGGTCTGACTAGAGAGCAAACAACAAGGCTGTAGCTGCTGCTAGAACTTAAACTTGCATCTCCATTTGAGTGGAATCTTCATGGGGAGAAGCAGAATGGTTTGTGGTGTGTGCCTGTGAGGTTCCACCATCACGCAGGGGAAGGCAAGCTCCTGACTCTTCATGTGGGACACACACTGCAGTTTATTTGCCCTGTGGCTTATACAGGGCTATTTTTCAAAACACCAAATTGCAATGTTATAGAACAGGCCACATGTTTTTGTATTGCACTTGTAGTACAGACGTGCCCAACTTTCATTTTTAGTGTATCCATCTTCCTGTGGTTGATGCTGTAATGTGCCTCCATTTTGTGAAAAACTCCTTTGCCCCTTCTTGCAGCAGCATGGAGGATAACGTCAGCTGTTCAATATTTAAAAAAAATGCTTATTTTTTCTGCAAATTGAATATAATTATGTTCAAGTTACCAATTTAATAGTGCTGACTTTCAGAGTAAAACTTAGTTTTATTGTTTCTTTTCTCTGTAGCTTATAAAAACACTGTCTATATTTTCATACACTTAAATCCTTGTACACATTTTCTGATTTTACAGAACAAATTAAAGCATGTTTTCTTGTTACTGTACATCATTTTTATAGTTCTTTTTCTCACTCTATAATCCCAGTGGGATTTTTTTCCTGTGCCCTTCAGTGGCTTATGTAATAAACCCTAAATGAATGAACACATTGCCTTTTGCTAGTAGATAATAATTAAGGAGGTGCCTCAGATAATAATTAAGGAGGTGCCTCAGAATATTTCTAGAATTGAATCTCAAGGAAATGTCTTAATTTTAGCATGCAGTTTGCTATTTTTTGATGAGCTATATGGCCCTGTTCTACTTCCAACACTTAAAGAATGTGGTCTGCTTAGAACAGATGGTGTCATTTAAGTTTTATACTGATTCTACTTAAACTTTTAAATGAAGTCCTTATGCTTTTAAATGTTTAGTTAAGACTTACTGATTGTTAGCAAATTGAGAAAAGTTGGGTCACAACTGATTACCTGTTTAGAGACTGAAAGAAGTAATTGTCTCAATTTTGAAAACTCTGTAGTCGTTAACATCATTAGTGGATTCCTGTCATCTTCCAAAGGAAACAGGGAAGCTGGTTCATGAGCTGGGAATCATAGGTGGACTTGGGTTTTTCCAAAAGCCAGGAAGTGGTAAAACACACATGTGGTTTGCTTTAGTTGGGAAATTAATTTGGATTCTCCACCAGTGAGGCTGATACAAATGAGAAATCACTAATGTGTGTGCTCTGCTGTGACACTGTCAAAACAGATTATTTGAACGCACAGAAGTGATGTGTTTTTGTCAGCTGTTTGCCTCCCTTTACGCAGCTGCAGAAACTGTTGTTTGTGTAAACTGACTTTCACATGCTTCTCAGTTTTCAAAGTTACTGAAGAATATTGTTCATCATTTACACTATTTGCTTGATAACTGCATTAATTCAGCTAAACTTTCATTTAGAGAGCTATGAATGTTCTTTAAAAAACAATAACAAAAATCCCCAAACCAAAACCCACCAGACCAAACTCTCAGAAATCCTGAAAATGCAGTGTCAGTTGAGAATGTGTCTTGCAAGAGATGAGTGAATAATCTCAGTCCAACACTCTGGGGTTGGTGTGTTCCCAAATGCATTGCAGTGTGCCTCTGGTTGCTTTCTCTGTGATGCCCTGACAGCAGACCTTGTGATGAAAGGAAAAAATGACTGCATGCCAGCTGCTGGTCCTGCCCTTCTAATACAGTTTCCCACTCAAAATTCAGCCATCCTGATTAAGATATTTCAAGTTCTTTTTTCCACACCAAGTTGGGCAGAGGCAGCACTTTGTGTGTGTGTTCCCTGCTGTGAAAAGTCAGCCAATGAAGAGGGCTGGGCCAAGCCCAGTGTCTGTGCAGTGGAAGGGATTATGGAGTGCTCACATGAGAATTTGTGCTGTCAGAGCTCTGATCTCTGGCAGGGGAAAAGGACAGTATATCTGCTGTGAATAATTTCCAAAGGGATCAGATACTCAACTGTTCCATCATCACGAATTTCTATTTCGGCTTCTTTCCTAGCTCCTAGAACTGCAGAGGGATTTTAGGGGTAGCCTAAAAATTTCTGTGGTCCATGGAACATGTCAGCAGAGCTGTGTGTGCCCCTCAGTGAGAAGCTGCTTTCTGCCTGCAAAAATGTGGCTGCACTGGCTTTTGACAATACAGTTGAAGGTTATTAAGTGCTGCTCTTTGGGATTTGCTCCACAGTTTGTGGTGTTTGGTGTTACCAAAGACTTTGTAACTATGGAGAATTTTCACCCAGTCATAACCATAGAGTTCATTTCAGTAAAGGGGTAGAAAAAATAATTTGGGGTGACAGAATACAAACCATTGCATTGCCTTGGGCATTGTGTGGTTTTGCCAATTAATTAAATGGTCTTTGGTTACATGAGTGTGCTGAGTGCCCACCAGGCTGGTGTGGTTCCTTGTGGATTAGCTTTGGCTCAGCCTGTGAGAGGGGAACTGCTGCTAATGAAGAAGTGATTCCACTTAAGGAGATGCAGATGTGCCATGAAGTGTCTGTGGAGCAGCATGTTCTGTGCTGTTTGTTTGTGTAAATAGAATATGGGCTCCTTTTGAAGCAGCAGAATAAACTTAATCAGCTTCAGAAAACTAATGAACTGACACTACCAAAGGGGCAGAAATATTGATTCAATCACTAATAAGAAAAACTGAATAATGAAATGTAGCCTTCTATTAATGTGTAAATGAAAAGCAGATGCTGAAGATGAATGAATGCATGGATTAATATTGGGTTTTGTTGTCAGAATTTATGTTGATGGGAAATGGAGGAAATGTACCCTTACAGAAATATTTTGTAGTGGTTGTTAACACCTTATACTCTTTCTAGGACTTGACTGTTTCATGCACTGTAGTATAAATGTGTAAGCTGTTAACAGCAGGATGAACATTCAGCAAGTTGAACAAGCACCTGCTCCCATAACTGAATCATTGTTTGAATTCCCACTGCATTTCACAGGTTTAAACCCTGACAGGGATTCAGATTTACAGGGCAAGACATCACAGGGAACTTGCAGTGCCCTGCCCCAACCAGTCCTTGCACGCTCTGTGTATCCAGGGTGGCTGCAAGGGGATTGTGCTGAGGTGCTGGGAAATAGGGTTGGGCACCAAGTGGAGCGGAAAGAACCCTTCCCCTAAAGTTATCAATAATGAAAGACTGCAGTAGCATGAGAAATTCCACCCCCTGCTTGCCCCAGGAAAGTGATTGTAGGAACAAGAAAACTATTGCAAGAACTCCAGGGAGTAGTAAGGCTCAGCCCCTTCCAAAGTTCCATTGTCTCCTCATCCTTGCAGCTGACACTGGTGATCTTTCCAAATCCAAGTGCTTGTTACTCTTGAGCAAATATACTGTGAGTATAAGGAGTTTAACCTTTAGAGAATGAGAAATATATGAAGTGCTTGAATAGAAATTTAGGCTCATTTAAAACAACAACACAACAACAACAACAACAACAAAAATCCAAATCCAAAATAGCTCCTACCTCTCCACCAAGGAAATCCAACACTTGTTTGATTTAGAATGCTTCAGTTTGATATAAAAGTTATTTAAAGCCTCAAAGCACTGGATTTCACAAGCTGCTTTGTCAGTGGGCTCTTAGATGTGACAATGGTTTAATGTTTTTTCCAGTGCAGTGGGTGCCACTCAGAAGATGCGGCATGTGCGTGAATCCAGCTGTTGAGTGTTATCTCTATTTAGTTGGTCAAATTACCTAGTCATTTGAGAGTATGTATTCTATATTTGTATGTATTCTATATTTGTCAGACAAATTTCTGTGCTTTTAGAGTCACAAGCTGACTCAAAGTGGTAAAACAGCTCTTTGTGCTGCTTTAATGACACTTATCTTTGTCTAGTTGGACATTTTCCTCTGCTGTGGTTTCAGAGCATTGTTGTTTTGTGACCAGCTCTGCCTGCTCTGTCTTGCTTTTTACCTTGTTAAATTGGTGGGGGAAGAGTACAAAAATGAGAGTAGACAGTGAGTAAAATCTGGTCTTTAGTTCCACGTTGTCATGAAGAACCAGGCAGAGACATGAAGGGTTGATGCTGCTGTTGAGCTGTAGCTAATAAAATCATGATGTGCATCAGGAATTCTGTGACTACTAGACCCACACAGAAAAATATTATGTTTTTTTACCCTTCTTTCAGGCCTTTGCATCTAGGAAAGGAAGTAGCATCTGCTTTTGGCTGGATGATGAGTGTGTCAGTTACCTGATAGCACCATTCTTCTCTTTTATTCCTCCTTTAAGCATAAAATGTAATTACTGTGGTTTGGGCCAGGTAGCTTCTACATGCCATTCATGTCCTAGCTCTGAGGGATATTCTAACCCCAGCATTGGAGTTAACCACCTTTCAGCAGTATTCCTAGGATGCTCTAGATAAATTTTTGCCATCCATCCATCTTTCACAGGGTAAATGGGCATGTTAAAGGGGCACAACCCCTGTGCATGTTATTTCAGGCTGACTGGAGAATATTTAGAGATAACAAAACTGGATCTCATTGTCATAGGGCAAGCATTTGTCTGATTTACTAATCCACAGGACATAAAACAGTGTCTAAGCTAGGATTTGTCAGACCAAAAGCATGTAGGAGCTGGATTTGCCACATGCACAGGATTCCCTTCTGCCTGACAGTTCTCCAGTCTGCATTTCCAGGCAGTGGCTTCTCTCCCTCCCTCATTCCAGGTACTGCTCCACACCCCCAGCCCTGGCAGTGTCTGCAGAACATCTCTGGGTGTGGGGTGGCTGATCCAATCCCTTCCCTGTGGGATCTGGGGGCTCACTGGGTGTGCTGGAGCCTTGCTGAGCATGGAAAAACCAGCTGGGAGCTGCTGGGGTGCAGAGAGGTGACCAGGCATTCTCTGGGGTTATCCTGCAGAGCATTGCTGCTCCTCCTCATTCCTTCCTGCTGGACTCCCTGCTACAGCAACGTGTTTGACGTTTACTTTGAGGTACTTGGTTCTCCCCTGCAGGCTTTGTTTAACTCCTGTTACCCACCTGTCAGAGTGAATTTCTCAGTGTGTTTTTCCTCTTCAGGCCACTGTCCCTTGCATTTCCTTTCTGTAAATCTTGGTTTGTAGTGCTGACAGTGGAGTAGGAAGCCTGATCCTCATGGAGTGTGGCTGAGCCTGTTGTAGCCTGGGCTGGCACTTCATGTTGTTTCTGTTTAGTTTCAGTCAGGATAGGGTGAGGCAAAAATAATTCAGAGAAATTTTGTAATCCCCAAAGAAGAATGAAGGATGGGATTTAATGAACAGGCAACAGACAAGCCCTGAAATCCCAACAATACTCCACTGTTGATTGATTAACTTTGTTTCTAAAACATGTAGCTGACATACTAATGCTGAGATAAAAGAAATGTTTAAAAAACCAATTTAGGACGTGATCTTTGTAATGCTGATTCACTGTAATCTGTCAGAATGTAAATTGTATACACTTAAATCCCAGATAATCCTGTAATTTGCAGCTCTTCATACTTCAGAAGATTTGTTATATATTTCAGAAGCAATACAAAAATCATATTTGGGTTTAGTTATATTGCTTTTATTAAGATAATATTTAGAGACTCCAGTGAAGAATGGAGTACCACATGTGTTCAATAAAAATATGGTTTGTATTTAAAGGAAGTAAATTGGGAAAAGACCCCAAAGTTCTCAAGTAAGCCCTGAGTCAACTGCTCTGAAGAGAAGGCTCATGTTCCTTTCAGTTTCATACCTCAACCCTATGTTTATTTTATGGATGAACAATCACGATGTTACCTTTTTCAAGTTGCTCAATTTGAATTAAATACAATCTTCTGTAACGGGGAACCCCTGAAGAAGCAGCACTGAGTGTTCAACAGCAGCAGCACTTGGGCAGGGTCCCATTTGCAGTTTGCCCACATGACGCTGGACCAGTCCTTCCTAATGTTATTCCAGGAAATACCAGGCTCAGGTATGCTAGGAGAGTCTGCCCTTGGTCATGATTACAGCCTTTTGTGGATGTGAAATGGCTTCCAATAACTTTGCCAATTTTTAACTAAATGTTTAAATATTTTACTTTACGTTACTTAATTTACTTTACCTTCGTGACTGCTCATACTGTGTGGATTCACTTAATAGGAAACCTGTCTCGTCTAATCTGCTGCTGTTCAAGCTTTTCCTTTTTTTTTTTTTTTTCTTTTTGAGTTTAGGAATTCCACAGTTAACTGCTTTTGTGTGATTGCTGATGAACCAAACATCAATGCAATTATAGGCCAGAGGTGCAAATGCCCCTTGCCTTGGGAGAAACAGGTTTCATCCATCAATTATAGAGGCTTTTAACTGTTCCCAAGGTAATTTAAATGTTTTCAGCCAGTAAGGAGAGCTAATTCTCAGCCTTCCAGCCCAAAGCAGCCCTGGCACTGCTTCCCCCAAGTCTCCTCACATCTCTCCAGGTGGTCAAAGCCCTGCTGCTGACCCAGGCAGGCTCAGACCCATGCCAAGATGTTTCTGAGCACTTCCACTCTTTAGTTAGAAGCAGCTGCTCCTCAGTGTGCAGAAAACATGCAGTAATAGCAAAATACTTTCTATTAATCCTTTCCAGTTAATGAAGCCAAGCACTGAAAAAATAACTCTAAGATTTAGATATAAAAGTCTAGGTATGACACAGCAGCCATAACAAAACAAGACACAGTTTGGGATGGTGGAACAAGAATCTTTACTGTTTTCTGTAAGTTGACAAATATCCCTTCAGTTCAAATTTTTCTTTTAGAAATTAATTGCTTAGCTTTTTAATGGCTTCAGTAAAAAATAATAATAAAAAAATTATCTCATAGCATACAAATATTAGGTTTCATTTTTGGCTTTACCTGTGTGCACTTTTAAGAAAGTATTCCAAGTTGAGGACTAAAATCCCAGAACATCGCCCTAGTCTTGATTTAGTTTAGAAGAGAAGTTCCTTGCTTCAGAAGCTGACTGGAATTCCATCACACCTCTAACTTGCTATTTCTGAAGCTATTATGTTTGACATTCAGCTCTTTTGTACTGCAGTGCTGTGTCCAGATGACTTCCTTGGTCTCTTCTCTATTTCTAGTTGCATTGATATTGTTAGAAACCATTAACGTAAAACCATTGATTATTTTATGTATTTCTTTGGTTGATGTGATGCTTGGATTGCTGCAGGTCTAACACTGGTGATTTAACTGGGACTCCTGCAGATACTGTTGACTTTCCCAGTTTGTATTTAGTTGGATTGCCTTGTATGTGCAGTGGCTGCCCTTTGGAAGTGAGAAGCATCACTCTGTGCCAGAATTAATCAGGAAGCAGCATGGGATGGCCAGGAGGGCTGCCCTGGAGTGCACCAGGGTGTGAATGGGAATTCAGTGGGTTCTGCAGCTGGAAGAGCTGAGTGTGGCCACCAGCAAGCAGAGGGGCTGGCAGATGTGTTCAAGTGAAGGCATTTGACTCTTAGCAGCACAGAGAGCACCATCCAGCATCCCCCAGCTGCTGCAGGGGTTTCAGCAAGCTGTCCTAGAGCATCCACTGGGTGATTTCATGCTGGGCTGGACTGTCTGCTTTGCTGTGCTCATCCCTGGGATATAGGGAGGGTGTGGGGACAGTGGGGTGCTTCACATGTGGTCCTGTTACAGTGAAATGCCCAAAGATTTCGACTCAGTTGGGCAAACACAGCAAAATAAATTGGATTTCTATATGAGGAAAGGATAATTTTGCTGCTCTTTTCAAGCACAGTGCTAAAAGTGTCAGCCTGGCTGCTGTACCTTGCCAGATCACTTCCATTAGTTGATGAAAACAGTTATTACATACAAGGATAGCATAAGTAGTGTGAATGTTAAAACTCTCCCATATGAATTTTGTCTGAAAGCAGAGTATTTGCTGAAGCCAATGCATCTTCATTTATATTTCATTTAACCAGTGAAAATATCATACCAGCTGCACCAACACTTAACAGTAATTGTGAGAAGTGCCCAACTATCTGCTTTGTTTGCTGAGAGTTGAAGGCTGCAGTGAGGTGATGAAATGCAGTTAGCATTGTTACATCCTACCCTGAACATTCAGAGCTATTATAGAGCCTGTGTAGGCAAGTCCCTTGGGTTGACATCTGAGTCCTCCCTTGGCAAGTGATGATTCTGTCTGTTGTTGAGATAGTTGATGTGGGAATGTGGATAAAATTAACTAAATGCCCAAAGAATCACAAAGCTGTAATGCCTGGTTTGCAATCAGATATGGCTGTTGTGTGGACAGATCCTTTTTTATAAGACATGCATTAAGTACAACATTTCTTTTGAAGATCATCGACTTCAAAATATGTTTGGTTGTGTGTGGTAATTTTAGTGTTTTTGTATATAAAGAAGCTGAAAGTCAAGAGGTAGCACAGACTTTCACTGGATCATGCAGTGGGTTATTCTGGCCAGAGCACTCAGCAGCTTGATGTGAGGCCTGGGAGCTTTCTCTGAGGAAGATGTGCTGTAATTCCTGAAGGGTGCTGGGCCTGTGTGAGCTCTGCCACACTCCATGTACATGTTCTTACTCAAGGTAGAACCAATTTCAGAAAACCACCTTAAATTAGGCAAATAGTACGCTTAAATAAAAGCTTGACACCACAACTGCAGCTTTGCATCAGGTGATGATGAAAGATCACTTCTAAGAAATGCCTTGATGACCCTAAACAGTCCAATATTTGGTTGGAATGCTTTCCACACACTCTGAGTTCATCTCCTAAGGCTGCTGGTCTGGTACATGGTTTCAGAGGAGCAGATGACACCTGGATGTGTAACCCCAGTGAGTTATGATTGCAGAGCTCTCCAGGTGTGGTAAAACCAGGCATCTTTCTTTGTAATTGCCTTAAAACAAGGTCTCCTTGCACTGTGCATGTGGCTTTGAGTTTGGCAGCTGGACAAAGCCCCTTTCCCTGCCTTAGCAGACTGAATGTCTGCCTGTCCCATCATCCCCAAGTGGATGGAATGGCACTGCCATCCTCAACAGCAGGGCTGGCCTGCTTGGTGAGGAGTTGGTGTTTGAGCACTGGCAGATGGTACAAAATCAGGAGGCAGTGCTGTGATTCTGAAGGGGAAATCATTGCTTCTTGGTCACTCAAGCTCTCTTTTGACAGCTGAACTCTGTCAAATGTCTGTATTTGCAGAAGGGACCATCAGTTGGTAATGACAGTAAAACATAGGATGCCCTTGTTTTCTTCACTCTTGCTACACTTTCTAATGACTGAGGAGGCCAAGGGAAAACCTCCTACCTTGAAGTGTTTAACCAGACTCCACAAAGTCCATGGGTAGGTCCAAGGAAGACAGACCTGTGATCTTAATCTTAATTGGTTCGGTTGGGGTGAGTTTAATGGGGAGAATGGTAATATGTAGATGGCTCCAGATTTCATAAATCTGTTAAATATGACTTGATTCCTTCTAGTAAAACAACCTGATCTTGTCTTAGAGGTATTTTCTGTAGTTGAGAGTATGAAGATGTTGCAGTGAAACACCTGGCATTCCTTTCACTCCCTAAAGGAGCAAAGATAGAGAGGCCTTTGAACAAAGGTTAATTTGTTCCTTTTTGTGTAGCATTTGTGTGTTCCTTGTCCTACTGTTGTGGTGAAATGAGTTTCCACTCCCCATGTGAGGTGATGCAGCAGGGGCTGACATGGGTGTCACACACCAGGTGTGTCACACCCTGTGCCTGTGCCAGGTGACGTGTTGGGGAAGGTAATGGATGGTGTGGTGGACAGGAGTGTGTTTTTCTACAGGAATTCTTTGGTGGGATCCATTCCAGAGGGTTTTCTGCACACAGCAGAGCAGAGACCAGAGTAAGGTTGAATTTCAGAGGGATTGGGAAAGCCTGGTGCTAAACTGCAGATGCCTGAGATGCTTAGGATGTGACTCTTCTGGTGGGTTTCTCAAGTGATTTCTCATCTGAAGAGTAGGAAAAACCTTCAGATTTTATACCTTTTTTCATCTTCTGACATATTCCTGCTTTTGAAACTGTGCATTGAATTTCACCCTTAGGTGTACAATAAAATTGCAGCCTGGTATAATTAAAATTATCTGTGTTCAGATTTTAAGACTCCAGCTTCTCTTTTTATTCTGTGTGCAACTCGGATCAAGGATTTCCTATAAGCTTTTCTGGAAGCCTAATTTCTCATTTTTCTACTTTGATCAGTTTTGCATTGATTTAATTTGTAATGACTGTTTCCTTTATTGCTAGATTGCAAGATAAGTGTTGCCAAATTAACTTTATTTGTGTGTTAAATTGGAATTTTAGAGATGCCTTGCATTCCTTTGCAGGGAAGGTTTGTCACATGCCACTGTAAGTTGTTAACAGATAGCTTATTTTAAGAACTGATGGGCCTGTCCCTGCCCTGCCTGATTATCCCTGTGCCCCCTTAACTGCTGTGTATTGATTCCAATTAACATGACTGACATCCACCACTGAGGGTGAAGTTAATCAGCCAGAGGATCTCCTGTTGTGAATTCATTTCCTCCTCTGAGCTTGTCCTGTGCAGTTGAGCATTTAAAGAGACTAAAGCAGACACTGCACAGAAACGTCCAGTCTGGGCAACAAGTCTGAGCCCTGGAAACTAAAAGAGCTTTTTACAAGCTGTGCTGGCCAAATAAAGTTGATACACTTCTGAAAGGTCAAGCAAACCACCTTTTCCTTCTATCTTGATTATTGATTGCTGGAAAAGGTCATCAAACTTGGTCAAATTTCAGCAAATATGTTTTTCAGCCTAGCAGTGACTCAGATGGAACAATGGGAGGTTTTGTTAGTGGTGGTGGCGGTGGCATCAATTTTTATATTTGTGCTTTGGATGGTGAAACATGAACAGTTTTTGGAACCTGGAAGATTTTAGGGTAGTAGAAAAATAAAGGTTACTGAAGTAGAGACTTTCTTAGGTTGTTAAGATTTATGATGGATAAAATGTTTACATTTATAGAGTGAAGTTGTAGCTGAAAGGACTGAATATCCTCCTGAGCACAAACCAGGCAAGAGCACATGATCAGATTGTCTGCAACAGCCATCCCTCCTTCATCGCTGCATCTGGCCCTACCTGGAACATGGAAATTACCAACTCTGGCCCAAAATGTCTGTCTGAGCTGGCTTAAAGAGTTAAGAATCAAGTAGTGAAGGAATGGGAGACCTGGAATAATCATAATGAATTGATAACTATCTGTTTTTCCCGTGCCAATTTAGCAATTTGTAGCTGTTAGAATGTGAGCTACCATCTGGCTTCACAGATCTCTATCTCCTACTAAATTACCAGGACTGGTCCAGTTCTACTGAAAGTTTGTAACTCTGACAAGCAGCAAATAAAGCGAAAACCCTGCTGAGCCCACAGATAAGGCTGATACTCCCCTCTGGAGGAAAAAATTGCTAGGTTTTAATTATTTCCTAGTTAAACACTTTAAAAGCTCAGCTCTTTGTATAAACTACAGCTCTGCACTGTTTGTTTTTCTAACTGCATAGCTCCAGTGTACTCATGTAGGAATGATGCCTGCTACTGTAGGATCTCATCTGTCAATGGAAATGCTACTTTCAAGTGATTTTTTTTTTTAGT
Source organism: Geospiza fortis (assembly GCF_000277835.1). Taxonomy (NCBI): domain Eukaryota; kingdom Metazoa; phylum Chordata; class Aves; order Passeriformes; family Thraupidae; genus Geospiza; species Geospiza fortis. The sequence goes on from NW_005054386.1 coordinate 1,313,390, forward strand.
CTTAACTGAAGCATTTTGGTAAATCTTGGCCATGAAGGGGAAAAATTCAGCAAGTACTAATGGCCCAGTTACCTTGGTGTCGTTTTATGCATTTTTGCTATGGCTGGTATGGTTTTGTCTTCCCATCACACCATTACATCAATAACAGCAACAAGCATAGTGATTTTACTTGGATTGTTTTTCTTCTTGACCAGACTTAGTGTGTGTAGCAGGTATACAGTAAACTATCCCGCAAACATATAAACTTTTGTATAAATATTATTAGGAGCATATTACACAACCAGCCACCCAGCTGAGTCTTGCAAACTAATTCCTCTGCTCTGTCTCCCAGTATTTCCAAAAAGTTGATATATCATGATGAAAAATTTATTACAATTTGTCTCCAATTCCACATGAAAACCTACAGAAGATTTAGGCTGTGGAATGGCCTCCTGTGATTCAAGAACTGCTTAATTCAAGGTGAATTGTTTACTTGGACTAAATGTAGTCGTGCATAAATTTTAAGTTTTGTAATTTCCAGTTAAAAACTGAAGTTATACTGAACAAAGACATCATTTATCTTGAAACAAGATTTATGTCTAACACTGAATGATTGTTACATCAGCATTTGTGAATTAAATACTGTGATGGGAGATAAAAAGCTTTTCTTCTTCCTGAAAGTACAACTCAATACCTGGATACTGAAAGCCAGTCCTGCAGAAAATACCCCTGGTTACCCTCTGAGCAGTGAAGATGTGGATCTTGAAGCATTCCGGAACTTTGTATGTTTAACTGGAAATTTTTATAGTCCCCCTGTTTATTTTAGTTTCCAGCTTATGCCTGGTATGTCACAACAGCAGGCACTGCCCTGGCTGTAGCAGCTTATCCAAGCAATGGATTCCTTAGGGGTGGCAAGCTGAGGATGGGGAGTGAGCCTCTGTTTTCCCTTTCCCTGTTCCTCTTGGAGCATGACTGCAGTTATTATGGCCAGCAAACTTTGACAGCAGATGTTAAAATAAAGGCAGCCTGTATTGGAGCTTCCCAATTCAGAGGAGCTACAAGAGAACCAGGAGAAACAGGCTTGGAGAAGGAGATGATGTTTAGCACAAACTTAGGAGAAAATTTCTTTATAAATGAATAGATGGTAACAAACTGTTGTGTGCAGTCTTTGTACACTGAATTGAGGGTTTATAGTGCAACTAAACCCACCTTTTGTGAAAGCTCTGCAGTCTCCTGTCAGTGCTGCATTTCAGGCATTTCCCTTGTAGCTGATCATTGGGAAATTGTATCACCAAACCAAACAGGTTTGTGCACACATCTCCAAATTGCTTAGGCTAATTTCATCAAGCTAGAGCTGCCACTGTGAGTATAAGCCTGCTCTATTTAAAAACAGATTATTGCACATTGTATTGTATTGGAAACTTCATCCTAATAGTTGCTGCCCGTGAGACAGCACAGAGTGAAGGGCTTGTCATGATAAACACTTGTGATTCTGTTTCAGAAATGCCAGTGTTCCCTAAACAGAAGGAGAAAGAGATTTATTTTTTATGATCACTGTTATTATTTTGGATAGCTGACTGTTTTTCTTCTCTGCTTGCTATGGGCTGATGTAATAAATGATGTAACATTGGAACAGTAGGAAATGACCTTCTGTTCACCGGCTTAGATACTACAAGCACAACCTCCTGAACTGACAGGAGGAGTATTTTCTATTTTGATGAATGGCTTCAGATTTTATCTGGTTTCCCATGGTTACTGGGAAGCAATAGCACAGTTAGCAAAGCACCAAGGGGGGTCCTCTGCTATTTATAAGTCCAAAACCTCATCATAAAGATTTCTATCAGAGTATTTCACAAATAGTCTCTCAAAGTTCCATCTTCTGAGCAGAGGCAAGTACAGGTGGTGGGATGTTAAAGGAGCTGGGCATCCAGCTGATGGGCAATCCATCACTGAGTGCCTTAGTAGCAAGATGTGCTTTCAAATGGACACAGAATACTGGAGAGACATAAATCCTCTTGAGTGATGTCTTTTAAAGCTGAGTCAGAAAACGTGGTAGATACTGTGAGGCAGTATGATCTTATAAGTTAAAGTTGCATTTCCTGGTCATGTAAATTACACATAAACAGCATCCATAGGCCAAATTTCTACATTAATCTTATATAGTTCAGTCAGAGGAGAGGAGGAGGGAATAATCCTTTCCTTGTGTGTCTCCTTTATTTTTTTCTCCTGTTGGGTATAATTGTTTAAATTTGGCTCCTTTTTGATTTTTTTTTAAATTTGACTTGTTGTCAGGAGAACATGAGAAGGGGAGGGAGAAGAGTGTGGCACTGAGAAGCAAATCTCTTGCATCTTCTGATTCTTTGGTTTTTTCTAGGTGCTTTCTGAGAACTGGGGTAGGAATTGGCTTCAGTCTTTAATTATTCTCATTCCTACACGAGCAGAACCCGTGGCAAATGCAGCCCAGGCTTCCTTCCCTGTGTGGGAGAAGCTGTTGCTGTAAGGGCAGGAGTGATTTCTGCCTTCCAGCCCTACCTCTGTGTTTGGTGTTGGTCTTCTGGAACTGATGGGAAACCTTTGAAGAGTGTATTTTGATTAAAGCTGTTGGGTATGTGAAGTTTATTTTGTGTGCTTCAGGTTACAGTTTTTGGCTTTGAAGGGGGACTAAATGGAATCCAATGCTTTATATCAAAAGTTTAAAGAAATATCAGCATTTTTTAATATATAACAATTTTTATTATAATAGTTAGGCAGGTCATTTGTCAGTATTATCAGTCCTGCCATTTTCTGCCTATAACAGGCTTTGCAGCCATCCTATGACTACATTTAGATAAAAACAAGACCACAAATAAATAAAATGTTTGTAAGCATTGCACTTGTAAGACAGTTGCAGCTACAGCAGGCAGGCACTGTGCTTGATAAAGACTCTTTTTAGATCATGTGTCTTTGATAACTTCTAATGCAGGGAGTCAACCCTTTGAAATAAATTGATCTTTTAAGCAATGATTTAATAATGTAGCTAAGAACTTTTTTGTTATGTAGAACAGTTCTTCCTGGTCTCAGCTTTGACGATTAAATTCATTTTTCATGAATTCACAGTGCTTCAGGCTCCTGTGAAACCTTGCTCAGCTTCTGAGGATTTTTTTTTCAATGTGTGATGTGAATTGTGTAAAGCCTTTCCATAATCAGAAAGGTAATTTAGGTCTTTCCTGACCCCCTTTTTCCCCCCCATTCCTCTGAAGAGGGAAGTTTCAATAGAGTTGGAAATTCTCCAAAGGCTCTTATACAACTGGCACATTCTGCTTTAACATAATGCAATCTTTCCACATTTTCTGTTTTTCCTTAATTAACAGGCGGATGGAAGGAGTGTTAGATTCAGTTTCACAGAAAGATTTTATGCAACCACACAAGACAGTGTGAAAAAAAGAGAAGTAACTTCATAGCAAATAGTATTTTTGAAAAGTCAGCTGCATTCTAGCCGAGTGGTTTTCTCCTGCTGCATGTTATACTGTATTGCTGGAAATGTGTGATTTGGTGAGCTGGCTGTCACTAATGGATCAATTGAAGGAGAATATTTTTTTTTTTTTAATGTGGCTTATTAGATAGGACATTCTCTGCTGTGGAGTGGGATTTGGGCTGCCCCAGCCTCCATTCCTGCATTTTGGTTGAGCTGCAGTGTTGCTGTACTGCACCTTTGTGTAAGGAGGAAAACTTCCAGGTGGGGAAATGCAGAACCTTTAGCCCACAGGTGCAAAGGGGGAAGCTTTTCTGCAAATCATCCATGCAGAAATGGAGAGCTTAAAATCTGTGTACAGCAATGCATGTCTGTGAAAGCAAGGGGAGTGGCTGGAGATGAGAGGCAGTAGGAGTTTGTGAAGTTAGGAAGCATCAGGAAAGGGAATATTTGACAGCTTTAACAGATACTAGCGGCAGAGAAGGAGTGAGGGGGAGGGAAAATCAAGACTGGATGGGTAAAATTCTAAGTTGCTTGTTTTTTGAAGGAGTAGGTAGTTCATGGAGCCTAATTGGGGAGTAGGAATATGTGTCTGATAGTCTGTGTTCTGCATAGAGCAGACTGTA
>NW_005054386.1:1317517-1320701 GCF_000277835.1 Geospiza fortis
TGTTGCTAGATGTAGTTCTTCTGTGTCTATAACAGATCTTCCTTCTGCAGACAACTGGAAAATGTTAAACAAAAATCCCAGATGGAAGACCTGAAGGGAAACTTCTCAGCAAAATCTTGTTCTAGTGATTACACTGTGGTGTGGGAGTGCTTGTATGAGTGAATTTCAGTTTAAGGAAATCTTTGATTTCTGTGAAAGACATTCTGGTAGTGTGGAAGGGAAATATGTTGAACTGCAGACTACAGATTCACTTAGTGAATCCACAACTTCCCCTCAGTTTGTTCATTTAACTTTGCTTTAGCATCCAGATTCAGAATTGGAATTCAAGGGGATCCATCAGATGGTTTTGCTACCATGCAGAGGGACCCCAGCCTGGGGAAAAAGGCCAAGGTGTTAATGGAGCTCAGCAGGTCCCTGCTCCTGGGGAGGAGCCATGCCCTGCACCAGGACATGCCCTGATGGGGAGCAGCCTGGCACAGAAGGGCCTGGGGCATGAGATGACCATAAAACAGAAAACTGTGTCCCTGGGACAGGGCTGCCACAGGTGGAGCATCACCCCTGGGCTGGGGAGGGGACCTGGCCCTCTGTGAGCAGGGAGGGACACACTGTGCTGGGGTCACCAGTCCCAGACAGGGATGCTGGAGTGAGTCCAGCAAGAGGGGAGATTGTTAGAGATTGTTAGGGCTGGTTTCTGGCTGAGAGCTTAACTGGGGCTTGTTTCTCCTGTGCTTCTTGCAATAATCCCATAGGTCCATCCTGAGTACTGCTCACTGCACCTGGGATGGGATGTGAGAGGCTTGGATGGTACCAGTTTGGAAAAGTTAGTTTATGGTCTGGTAGGGTAAATCCTGGTGTAAAAGGATATAAAAGGTTTATCCTGGTAAATCCTGGTATAAAAGGAAACAGCTTCCTTGTGCTTGGCTGTGTTACTGTTGAGTTTTGCATGAGGGATGTGACTGTGGTGCCTGTTTCAGAGGATTTTAATGAGAGAGGGTAAAAATGTAGGTATTTGTTTTTCACCTTCATAAAACCAGATTTTTGCTCTTTCCTGAAGTTCAGAGAAACAGCTCTTTCAACTATGAATTAAATATCAAACCAGAACAAACAAGTAAAAGTTTCAATTCCTTCTTAATGTATTTTTCTGTACGATAATTCCTGAAGATGAGCAGAGCCATCACACTTTTCACTTTTTATTCCTTAATAAGAGGTAACATATTGAGATCATAAGTTTTGTGGGGTCCTTTGAGATTTTTAATCCAACACTTTTCTGTGAGGCTCTGTGCATCCCTTAGAGACCTCTTCCCTGGCAGAGGGAGGAGCAGGGGAGGTGCTCTTCCAGCTGGACCACAGCTGAAGAAATCCCTGAGAGCTCAGTCCCAGCCATGCTCTGCTCCAAACATCCTTCTCCTGAATCAGTGTGCAGGAAATTTTTCATTAATTTCATGAATTTTTCATGAATCCTGTGCCAAGGCATGGACAGAAGGTGTCTGTCTACACAAACACAGACTGTGGCAGTGTGAGCAGCATCACACAAAGTATTTTTCTTTTCTTGCAGTCGAATTTATTTTGAAACTTGTAAATATTTCAGTCATTCATCATCCATATAGATAATAAAATTAAGCATTACTGAAATTTGGGTGTCTTATTTTGAGACAGAAGGCAGATTAACTACTGTTTTATTAAACCAATATACAGAGATGGTGGAGGTATACACAAGCTAAAAGAAATACTAATTTTGTTGAACCAAGCTGACAGGCCATGATTACAGATCATCTATTTTTGTGATGCAAACTGGAAATTAATATAAACAGTGTGGACCAAACCAGACTTATGTTTTGCTTGTTTTTGATAGGAGCTGTGTGGTAGGGCTGTCTGTAAATCAGCTCCAAGATTTATTCAGTGTTGTCCTGTGAAAACAGCCCAAGTTAGTATTCATTTCTGAGAGTAACGTTTTGCTCTTTAGAATTTTAGCTTTGAGATAGGGAATACCACAGCAGCTTGTATTAATTGTTGAGTCTGATGAAATGTACACTGTGTATAAAATCCAGTGTTCCCTAAATATCAGATCAGATAACAGACACAATTCCAAATATGTAAAGAGTGGGCAAACTTTGATGACAGTATGATAAATCCTGTGGTAGTTACAGCTAAAACAGGCTGCTAATATGCATCTGAGCTCAGGAGATATTAAACTATATATAGATTCTGCTATTCCTAACAGATTGTTGTTGAGATACCTGACACATTTTTTGATGTTACATGCATTCAGAAGAGCTGAGCTTTACATAATTTCTGGTTAGTGTTAGTTATGTGAAAACATATTAAAATGAGTGGCCTAGTTAGGAAACTCTGTCACATACGCAGAAAGGCAGGTTGGAATATTTCTGCCAAAAATGCAGAAACTCTCTCAAAACCAGGCTTTGGGTTCTGTACATTTCTTTTGAATCTGGCAGAGTTTCAAACTCAGGGAGAGGTGACCTGGAATATTTGGACCTGTGTTCCATTTTTGTCACTGTCACCTGTCTGTCCAGGCCCTGGCAGGGTGGGCAGAGGGACCAGGCTCCTGGTGGCTGAGCACCAGCCACAGGAGAAGTCAAACATTTGATCAGCCTTTGGCTGAGAGCTGCCCAGTGCAAACCACCTGACAGCATTGCTCACACAAACTCCCCAGAGATGTGTGAGCATGGGTGTGGGCAGATCCTTCAGGGGCTCAGCTAAGCTTAAAGGCCAAGAGAAAAGCTGGCGTGGGGATTCCCTGGTTTTATGCTCCGGATTCAGTGTGAGGATGAGCCTGGCTGGGTGAGGAGGGCAGGATGTGTGCACTGTTACTGACTGATGGGGTGCTTGCTCTTCATGAGGGGCTGGCTATTGGAATATTACCAATACAGCTGGATGGGACGTGCCTGAGCTCGTCTGGCCCTTGCTGCTTGACCAAAATGTGCCAACTGTGGTGACTTCACCTCAGAGACACCTTTGGCTGGCTGGGAGTGTGGTGTTTCACCCCACAGACACTGTTGGCTGGCTGGGTGTGTGGTGTTTCACCCCACAGACACTTTGGGCTGGCTGGGTGTGTGGTGTTTCACCCCAGAGACACTTTTGGCTGGCTGGGTCTGTGGTGTTTCACCCCAGAGACACTTTTGGCTGGCTGGTGTGTGGTGTTTCACCCCACAGACACTTTTGGCTG
>NW_005054386.1:1320860-1351417 GCF_000277835.1 Geospiza fortis
GCTGCTCCTTTAACCCCGGGGAGAGGGGCAGGGAAGGGGCAGGGAGCCACCAACCAGGGACAGGAGGGGAGGGACAAAGGGACAAAGGACACCTGGATGGCCCAATGCCCCCCAGGGCTACAGGGTGTCCTTTGACTCTGCCAATCACTCAACGCCCTTCTGGAATGCCAGGACTGACAGACAGTGCTGGGAGGGGTCAGGGTGAGGAAAGGAGGGATGATCGACACACCTGGCAGGGAATTATCAGGGAGGAACCTGGGGTATCTGAGGCCAACCCTGACATCACACGACAACAGCTGGCGCTGCTGGAGGAGCTCAGGGCTTTTGGCTGCACAGGCCAAGAGAGCTGCAGGAGAATGTATTATATGGGCAAGCTGGTTCCTTCTAACAACCTTTGGGGAAATGGTGCAATCATTTCCGCTGAAGGTTTTAGCTTGCTTTGCAAAAACAAAAAGCAGCTGGGAATAGCATTGTCATCTTCAAAATATTGTGTGGTGCCCCTTATCAACTCTGTCCATAATTTCCAGCATTTCACAATCCATGGCTAGTAAAGCTGAAGATTATTTTTTTAAATATTGTCCCTAGAACAGTGTGTTTGGACTGTGCTTACAGCCAAAGCATTGCTTTGGGTTTTCAACACCTGAAATGTGTCTAAGTTGACCTTGCTGTTCTCTGTGGGTATTCAGTTGCCTGTCTTTGATAGGTGATGTAATAGGTCATATGCTGTTCAAGTATTTCTAGGTCTTTATGTCTATTTATTACCTTCTAAATGTTTGCTTGCTGGTTCTGTTCTCTTTGCCAGGGGCTGTTAATCACAGTAGTTTATATTTAACCTTTAGCACAGAGACAGGAAAGTTCCATATTTTTCTTAGTTCCAGGACAATACCTGAGGCACGGGTTCCTGGCCATTTGAGGAGACACATTGCTGAGGCAGATGGGGCTTTGCTTTTCCTCCTGGGTGTCTGTGTCTGATAGAAATGCTGTCAGAGAACCATTGTAATCCATTTCTTGTTTGCTTTGTACACATTTGGGGATGTATGGATTTTCCAGCTCCTTACTGAGGCTTTACTCAGATTAACCAACTGTTCCACTGCTCCTTTGCTGTCTCCCATCTTTTGCTCTATAGAGTGGAGTAATAAAGTCATTTAACTCTTGAGAAACATCTGACTTCTGATCACAGAATTGGGTGTTTGTAATGATTCAGCTGGGACACCAATTTGCTGTTGAGCATTTTCACTGTTAGTGTGGTTAATATTCAAAGAAAAGCAACTGCAAATAATGCAGATTGTGGGGCCAGTGAGCAGCAGCCTGCTCTGCTAAACAGCTCCATCCTTTGCTAGGATCTTACAGGAGATTTATTTGATTTTGTACACCACAATAACAGTAATTAGTGCCAAAGGATGGAAGTCACAGAAGATATTTTGGCAGGCAGCTGTGGGGATGCACCAGGCTGGGACCCCTGGCCCAGCCCTGTCCCTCTCCTGCCACGTGCCAAGGGCTCATCCAGGAGGGGCTTCAGCTTTCCAGAGAGCCCCTCTGCCCCCCAGGTGTGGGTGCAGCCACACTCAGATCAGCTGCTGTGCCTCTGGGTCTGCTGAAAGTGGTGCTGGGGGTCTGGGAGGCAAAGGAGCAAAGATTGTGGGTTCCAGGGTGTCCCTTCACCACCCACCTGACAAACACAGGAGAGACAGCTTATTGAAAGTGTCTGCTCAGAGGAGAAGATGCTGACAGCTCTTGGATGGATGACTCTGAAGGTCCTGACTCTCTGGTGTCTGTGGCTGATGGCACTTAGGGAGGATGCTGTTCTTGACACTGTGGGGTTTGGGTGTGAGCAGCACACACACTGCAGACAGCAAATCCTGCTTGGCTGCTCTGGCTGGCACAGAAACAGCTCATGCTGTATTTCATGTTGCAGTGGGGATAACTTTGCTTCATCATCCTCTCAGTATGATCTCAGAGACAGAAAAATAAACAGTGACAAGACTGCTTGGACTACAATGTCCATCTTGAGCCTTAGAGTGTGTGGCCCCTGGCCCTCTCCAGTCTCGTGTGAACAGGTCCTTTAACAATTCAGAGCTGCAATTTTTGCTCTTTCTGAGTACCCTTTAACTGTGCTTCAAGTAGTAGTAAAAAAAGCCAGTATTATTCAATAATAAACTGAATTTACTTTGAATGACAAAAACTCTGTATAAAAGGAACCTGAATTTGGGGAAATAACCAAGAAAAACCTGCTCATGCCAAAATATCCCATGATGCTTCAAGAAAACAAAACATAACCAAGGATTGAGTTATAACCTATTGTATCTTTAATTGCTGCTTGAAAGAGAAATTCCTTTTGAATAAAAAGAACATATTTCTATTGAAATAGCGAATGCTCTATATTTACATTTTCTTTATGAAATGAGGAGTGAAGTCATTGCACTACATTCTCTTTTGCTTGACTGACATTTGATTTCACACTTTTTAGTTGACTCGAGTTGTACTTTCCATAAAAAAAGATATTTGTTTTCCCTTGCATAATTAAAAACTGTTGCTTCCTTTGGGTCTTCAGCCAAGGGTTGATGGTTTATTTTTTTTTCCTTTTTAGTTTTTTAGTGTCTTTAATTTTTTTTATGTTACAGACTCTTCAGACACGATTTTTTACTTTTTTTAGGGTGTTTTTTTACTTTCATAAACTATGAAGTTGCCCTGAATGGAATTTTTGAGAGCAGCTGAGACTGCCATCCTTAAATCATTGGAGCACAAAGTGAGCAGAAGCAGATTACATAAAGCACTTTGATCTCTGTTGTGCCAAGAAATTTGGTAGTGGTGACCCAGGGAAGATCTCACAAAGGCTCTGGACACATAGCTTAGAAATAGTTTCGAGTTCTGGCTGGCACTTGGAGCACCAGAATCTGGGAAACAACTGCATTGGAAGCTGGGAAAGCCCACCCAGCTCTTTTTAGCTTTTCTTTTTCCTCCTCACTAGGGAAATATTTTCAGTTTGACCTTGTGTTATGGAGATTTTTCACCTACTTGCCTTAGCACTGCCAGAGCTGGGGCAGGACAGTGCACAGCCCACATTTATGCTTCAGAGGGCTTTGTTTGTTTGTTTGTTTGTTTAGTGTTTTCAAAGAGCCAGGCTCTCTAGTGCTGCAGGTCAGAGCTGAGTGTGTGATTTCTGCAGGTGCACTCAGGCTCTAACACCCTGCACTTGGTGTTTGGCTGGCAGAGGCCAGGAGTGAAAGCACTAAATCCTGCCCTGAGAGCTGCTAATGCCTGCTGACACAAATGAGTATTGAGGGTTCTCAGCAGCACTGAACCTACACTGCCACTGCCAGGGGCCAGCTTTAAGCAACTCAGTTTTATTCCTACTTTTGTCCCCAGCCTGGAATTTGGATAGGAGCTATTGTTGTTATTTCATAAATTGTGTTTTAAAAGGGAGGTTCCCTTTCTTCTGATTTATTTCATCTGCATGTTTGCTGTCTTCACAGGAGCTTCAGCAAGCTGTTCTCATAAATGATTTCAGATGATTTCAGGGTATTTTATTGTCATTTTCTCTGGTGAACCAGGAACATAATATTTTTAGTCTTGGTGGAGGAATTCTAGGCACAGCACATAATTCATCTGTGCAGAATAATTTTATTATTGTTTCTATTGCAGAAAGTTACAATTGCCCTATTTTTAGAAATTACATAAACTAAATCTGAAGAGGCTTTCTTAGAAGCACAAAAAAAGGAGTGAATTTTAAAAACAGTATTCACACACTAGGAGAAGGGTTGTATCTGTTTTCTTTTCTAAAACTAGGTGCTGTGAAATGTAGTGAGAATTGAGTGCAGAATCTCTGCTGCTGTATCCCTTGTTTGGGTGAGGCAGGGATGCTCCATCCCCCTGAACTCACACACTTGGAGAAAGCCAGAATGCATTGATACTGCTGTAAATATAATGAACTGATCTTCAAGGCATCAATACTGGTAAAAACAGACAGCAGAAGGGGTTCTGTGGCATGAATCCTGTTTTCCCCCAGCAGGTTTGTGTGGTCAGGCATTTTTATAGAGCTCTTGTGCGGAAACAGAACAGAAAAATTCAATATTAACGCTGTCATTTGGAGTGAGTGGTGGTGTTGTTGTGTTCCAGGAGTGTGTGGAGAAGCAGCTGAGATGTCTCTGTCCCTTGGAGGATGTTGATCATTGGTAAGGGATGCCCCAAGCCCAAGCAGCATGACAGCAGCTGTGAGCTGTGTGTGTTTACCACAGCCAGGCAGCAGCTGAAACACACACCTGCTTGTTGGCTTTGGAGCTCTGCTTATTTTCATAGCTTATGGCCATGGCAGAGGCTCCCTGCCAGAAAAAGTTAAATGCAGAATGGCCAGGAATTTAGCTGAACAACAAGCTCTGTCTTTGCATGGATGGGAATATTTGTGTGGCACAGAAGTGCTCCCGTTGGAAATGCTGATACAATTATAACCAAGCTGATACAGATTTCTCTTCTGATCCCTTCTTGGTATTGGGGTTTAAACAGAATGAGAAGGAAAAATATATGAAGGGAGAAAATATTACTGTGAAGTTTTTTTTCTGATGAAATAGTGTGGAGCATTCACTTGGATTGCTTATTTCCTGGAGTACTTGAGGAAATTTCAGTGCTCATTAGGATTTTACAAACTGTGGAGATTTCCATGAGATTCTTAAATCACTTGTGAGACAGAATGATAAAAGTTTTAATTTCCTTTCTCCTAGTCCTATTATAATTAATTGTATGGCTACATGAATATAATATTAATAGTATATATGCAACAACCTTAACTGCATATACATATATAAATGAGGATTTACATCAGAATGTAATAATTGTGATGGAACATTTGAAATGGAAACTACAACTTTATTTGATCAATAAGGCCACAAGGCTGATAAAAGTTAACTGCTGGGATATTGGAGGATATTTTAGGAAATTCTAGAAGTTTGTGTGCAGTAGGGTAGAATGTACTTTCTTCTTAGTTTTAAGTAGAATGTGATTAATTAAAATCTTATGTGTCTTTCCATTACTTGTAGAAGTGCCAGCACACAGCCACTGATGCTTGCAAAAGCATAACTGTTTTGTATCCCAGAAAGCAATTGCCTGCTGCTTCTTCCTCCAATCAGCACTTGTGAATGATGCATTAGAATATGTAATTCTATATGCTCTGGACTGAAAAATGCCAGAAGTAAGTGTTGAGTCTGAGTGAAGAGATGTAAATGACTGGAAGACACTCAAAGTTTCTGATTTGGTTGCCTGGAAGTGTAAAAGTGTAAAAAGATTTAGTTTTCTGTGAGGAATTTTCTCATCATTCAGGTAATGCTGTGGATTATTGCATCCCTGTAAATCCATGGCAGGAGACTGGAAAAGTGAGTGTTCAGAGCAAGGGAAAATTGCAAGAGGTTGAGCACCATGAGATGATAGAGAGAAGCAATGTTGGGCAGGGCTCTGTGGCTCCCAGAGCAGTGTTAGACTGTGCTCCCTCCTTCTGGGGGCTTTGAAATTATTTTTCCTCCTCTTTCCTCTTGTCATTTTTCTTTAATCATTCCACAGAATTTAAGATAGATGTTCTGATCTTAAACCCTCTGCTGTTCAGGCCTTGAGTGTGAATGGCTGTTGAATTCATGTAACCCTGGTTGCTCAGCCAGGCCGCGATATTTTAGTTTTCTCTTATGCAACAACTTGTTTTCCAGCTTCCTCTCTCTGTGCATGTCTGCCCTTCCCTGAGCGGTGTGGGGACAGGAACTGGAAGCAGTGTTTTACAGAAAATCAGCCTTTTTTACAGCAGCACTTTTGCTCTTGTGCCACGTGGGGAATCCACACAGGAGCTGTAGTCATTTGCTGGATGAGTTTACCTGGTTTCTGTGGCGGGATGCAGGCACACAAGCAACCACACTTTGGTTGAAACAACCTTAAATCCAAATTGCACAACTTATAATTGAGAGTGTGTAAACAGCAATTTCTCTCTGAGGCAGCCTGACATTGTAGGCCCCAGCTGGATCCAAGCCTCTGTATCCGCAATCATGTCATCACTTAGGGTTGATAGATTTTGTGTTAATTTTAAGAGAACAAGTTGGGGTTTTTTTAAAGCAGACTATCCAGTTATTTAGTATCCATTAATTTCAGGGAAGAAGTAGATGTGTGAAGCTGAGTTCAGCCTGCCCGTGGGGCTGGCAGAGCTGCAGGACAGCAGCAGAGCAGGAGGATGCTGGGGTTTGTTGGGATGTGTGGAGAACAGGTGTGAAGAACACATTCACTGTCCTGTGAACATTTAAAATTTTAATAAAGGACAATAGGAGACAAGGAACACAGAGCAAAGGTTGTTACAGCCAGGTGCATCTTGGCACTTAGCTAGGAGCACCTCGGGGATACTCCCTAAACACCTTTTCCATCACATCAGCCTGTTGCATATTCATAGACCCTTTTGCATAGTAAACTTTTCCCCAAACTAGTTTACATGTTCCAAGAATTGTTTGGCATATCTTCTTCTTGGGTCCACCTTTTTAGAGCATGCAGATTCCTTGGTTTGGTTTTAGTCCTTTTTTATCATCACCTTCAGTTTTGGGCCTTGGCCCACAACGTCTTCAGACAGTGAGTGCTGATGGTTGGCAGATCTGTAGCAGGTGTCCTGCGTTCAGTGGATGTTATCACATCCAAGCAGGTATTTTAACACAACCAAACTTACATCAGCTATTTCATTAAGCTTAATTAACAACAGAAATAAAAACTGTATCTTTATAACAAAGCTACTTTAACACCACATATATAAAATACATTTTGAGATCTGCAAAAAGCCAATATTATGATAAGCATCTATAACAGCAGGGATTGCTGTGTCTGTGCCCATCACAGCTGGGTGCTACCAGCAGGGACAGAACCAAGAGATCCAGCAGCACCTGCACAGGGGATCTGCAGCACCAAAAAGCCTCCAGGAGAACCAAAGGGAGCAGCTTCCCAAGAGAGCCTCTCCCAGAGCTCGGCAACTGAGCCAGGATCCCACCATGCATCACTTTGGGAAATGTTCCACAGCTGGATTGCTTTTTAAAGCTTTGCATATTCTCTTTACATTCAAAAATAATATCTTGAGTTCAGCATTCATTCAGGTTTATGTAGCTTCATAAAGATGTTTCATTTTTCAGATACTCAATAGGGTGAGAGGGGGATTTGCAGTCAGAAAAGATGAGGGTGGTTTATTTGGGAGGAGCTTTTTAATGTTTTTAGCCTCGGGCTATGAAGTGCTGGAAGTGCTGCAGAATTCTTTTTATTTTTACTTATTTTTATCTGCACCAGGCACTCGTCCATGCTCTCTGCCCTGCCAAAAAGGCTTCGGCATTAATGTGACAGACCACCCTGCCCGTGGGTGAGGTGTGTAATTCTTTCTTGGAGCAGGGATCTCGAGCAGAGGCTGCTTGTTATGTCAAAGTGCATGTGGTTTTCTCACACGAGTTACTTGGCAGTCCAGGGAAAATATTAAACTCCACTTAACTTGGAAAGACCAGGAGGTCTTAAATGCATAGTAAAAAATGTCTGCATTTCATTTTTTCTCCTCGATCTCTTATGGAAAGTCTTGGCAGTGGTGAAGAGAGATCTTCCCTCACTCTGAAGTACATCCCCATGTTTCAGTGTTCTAACCTGTCTGGGTCAGGAATGGCTGCTGGCATTTGTGTAAGATTTTTTTTTCCCCATGGTTGCCTATTGAATTTATAAATAGAAATTAAAATTACTGGTATTAAGAACGAACTAAACTCCCAAATCCAATGTTTGGTCCTGGGAACTACTGGGAAAGGCTGTTCTCCATTTTTGCAGGTGGCCCTTGGGCCTGCTTGTGCCACACAATTTTCAAAAATATGTTTTTCACATTAGAAGTATGAATATTTTTCAGCATCAGTATTAGTATTTGTTATTATGAGAGGGTAATTTTTTCATTTAGTAGCTTTCATTAAAGGTCATAAATTAAATTTTTTAAAGCCTTTTGCCCATTAAAACAAACAAACAACTTTCAGACTTTAAAACATATTTAATTATTGAAAATCATTAGAAATTTTCTCCACTAAGGATTTTTTCCCTTTAATCAAAATTCCTACTTACAACAATGGAAACTTTTCTTCTTATGTGGATAGCCATTTAAACAAATGCTGAATATTTACATTTTTTACTTTCTACTTTTGTAATAATATTGATATTAGAACGCAGTTTGGAAAAGTGTTGAACTTACAGGGTTGTTTTAGTCAGAATTGTGCCGCTGTGCTCTGAACACTTGTGAGAAAGTGAGGGCTGGGACATTCCCCTGCTGCCCATTCCCCTGCTGCAGCAGGCTGAGGGAGGAGCTGGGCTCTGCACCTGTGGGGTGCAAAGGGATGGGAATTGGGATGGGACTGGAATTGGGATGAGGATGGGGATGAGACGGGAATTGGGATGGGATGGGATGGGGAATTGGGATGGGATGGGATGGGATGGATGGGAATTGGGATGGGATGGGATGGGATGGGATGGATGGGAATTGGGATGGGATGGGGATGAAGATGGAGATGGGGATGGCTGTGTGGGGGGTGGAGCAGCTGCCAGGATTTGAGCATAAAGTGCAGTCATGTTCTTGATGTGTTGATTGGAAATTCCCTGCACTTAGATGTGACAAAACACAAAAGCAAAGGAGGGTCCAAGGGAGCACAGGTCAGGCAGGTCTGACCCCTCAGCACTTCCAGGAGTTCACAGCTTAAACCCCAAATCCTTTCAGGAGCAATCCCAGCGTGTTCTTGCTCGTGCTGCACTGGGAGCCTGCTGTTCAGCAAGTTTTCTGTGCTGCTCTCCCAGTGTGCCTAGAAATCAGCCCTTAACGTGGAGCTCCAGATGTTTAGAACAGAATTGTGATTTTGGGCTCCATGCAGAACAAACAAGCCCCTCTCTGAGTCACTGGCTGTCAGCAAAGCTTCTCAGCAGCCAGGCTACTGCAGGGCACCTCTTGAAATTAAATCCTTCATGCCTTGATTAGGTCTTTGTGTGTTCACTTGTTTGGGAAGTTCTCCTCTTGCCAGCCTGGTGTGTTGCAAGATTTCCCCCTCTCAGACCCAGAGAGGGCTCTGGAACTGCCCTTGGTGTTCCCTGAGCCACAGGGCACCACCCCTGGAACCCCTGTGGCCACAGTGGATGGAGCAGAGAGCTCCTGACCAAAATGCCTTTGGATTCCAATAGCAGGGAGCTGAATTTTGAATCTCAAGGAGAATAATAGGAAAAACAGCTGCAGAATCTCCCAGCACTTCGTGTACAAGCACTCATTTTAAAAATGAAAAATTACCATTTCATCAAACTGACATAAAATTGGCTTGTCAAGCACTGAAAATAAAATGTGTTTTTCCTTTATTTCTCATTCCTTTTAGTTTTTCATGATACAGTTCAGTCTTCAGCTTTTCCTTGTAAAAAGCAACCACTCCTAGAATCTTTATGAGAATGAAAGCAATCAATTTCATGTGAATCCACAGCTCCTGAAACTGAGGTTTTCAGCCATCAGCCCCCAAGACTTGCTCTGGAGTGGCTGTCTGTACCCAGCAGGTCTTGGAGCAGTCTGACTGTGGGTTCTCTTCCTGCCCTGGATGAACCACCCTGGTTCATTAGAGCTGTTAAAAAGCAAACAGCTCCAACATGTGCCATGGAGCCAACACTACAGAGCACAGGAGTTGAAATGAGTAAATAGCAAGCAGTTGAGCTTTGATGTACCTAGATATGCCTCTAGGAATCTCCAACTGCCTCTGAATCCCTGTTTAATCCACTGTCTGTGTTTGAACTTATGCAACAACCTAAATATTTGGGTGTAGTATTTTAACCATTGTGTTTTCACTGGGTTTTGGAATATATGCTTTCATATGGAGCATTTGAGCAGAAGGTGCAGTCATGTTCTTGATGAGTTGATTGGAAAATGTATTTGTAATCTGCTATAGCAATAATGATGTGTCCAGATGTGGGTATCAAGTACCATTGAACTCCTGCTGCATTGTACAAGCTCCAAACACCAGGGCTGCTACAGAAACAGGAAGCATGTTTGTGAACAAGTTATTCCCTTCCCTTTGCCTGCTCAGACCCTGCACCCTGTGCTCATGTCCTGTCCCATCCTATCCTCTGTGGCACTGCCCTGACATGGTGCCCATGGAGCAGTCCCCAGGTCCATCCCCACAGCTGGACAGGAGGCTGGACTGTGGCATCTTTGGTCATGGTTCATCACCTGTGCACCTCAATTCACATCCTGGGCCACCACTTAATTTCTAATCTTCTAATCTTTTAATTCTAATTCTTCTTCTTTTAATTTCTAATCTTCTCCCTGTACTCAGCTATAGAGAATGCACAGGTGGAAAAATCCTTAATACAATACATCCCATTTTAGGGAACTTTAGTAGATCCTGTTTTAAGTGACTTTAGGTTTTTTTAGGAGGGAGCAGGTAATTCTGTGGTTGTTCAAGATTTCTGGCACAAAAAGTTCATGTTGTGTGGAAGCAGAGCTGAAGCAATGGGCAGGGTGTGAGCCTGAGTGGTGCCCATGGCCCTGGCCAGCCATGGGCTGCTGGAATGTCCTTGCCTTGATGCAAACCTGGGAAAAGCAGTTCTGATCTGTTGCCATCAGAATGAATTCATAAAGACTTGTTTGCTGCCTTCTCTGTGTTCATACTGATGGGATTTTTTACAAGCATTTCCCAAAACTAGGGCGTTGTATAACACTGGGTGGTCTAACACTGAGGCATGTGAATTTTAACTCTTTCTGGGTTTCCTACAGTTGAAAATGGTTCTATTTGCTTTAAAGCAGCTTGACTTGGGCTTGGCAAAGGTGCTGGGTCTGTTATGATATGCACTGCTAAACAGAGCTGCAGAATTCCAGCCAGCAGCCCTGTTTGCAGAGGTGGGGATTTTGTTGGAGTAGAATTTTATTAAATTTACAGAATAAATTTAATTAAAAGCTAGTAATTTCTAACATCTTATTTACAGTGTGTACAGATTTAATGCATTGATAGCTTTTAATTTGCACTTGGCAATTTGTTGGAGTAATTTACTTTGTAATTATTTCATGATTGCTAACACTTTGGTGCCATGCCACTCTCTGTTGAAATTTTGTTGTTAGCTTTGTGACTCTGATCTTTGTACCACTTTGTGTATGATAGTTCTTCATAGCCTCTTCTAATCTTTGACTTTGTTCTAATTTAGACTTTATTCAATATTCCTTTGCTCTACTTTTGTCTGTTCCTGATCCATCTGTGTGTGGCCAGCCTAAGAGAAAAAATTCAACTTAAGATGTTGTTTTGGACTAGTCTATGGTCTATTTAGATAGAGAGCATTTCTGTGCTGTTTTTTACATAGCAATATTATTTCCTATGCCACAGGTACTTTTAAGGGCAGGGGGCTGTCCCCAGAGTCCTCCAGGCTATAGGATTACAGAAGTAGAAAGGATGTTCATGTAGAAATTCACTTGAGTGATCAAGGTACACATTATGTCTGTGTTATGTCACCTGCTCCCCATGACAAAAAAATGTTCTTCCTCCCTTAATGATAAATTTACCTCACCTTCATTCCACGTGGATTTTTAGGTTCAGCTCTGTGCTCCCTTGCACAGCAGCAGCTTCTTCCCCAGCTGGTGCTGGAGGCTGCTCTGGTGCCTGAGGAGGAGCAGTGGCCAGGCTTGCACGTGTGCTCAAGGGGAAATGGAGCCTGCATGGAAAGTGAAGCAGGGCCAGATGGAAGGGCTGTTAAATATCCCGAGTAGCACAAGCCTTAAAAGCTCTGTTTTCTTTGTAAAGCTTTCCTGCTATTCCTCCAGCTTGGGAAATGTATCCCCAGTGTTGTTTAGTGCAGTCACCAGTAACAGATGATGTGTTTGCAGCCAGAGCCAGGCATGGCCCGTGGGGCTGTTCTGCTCCTTGGCAGTGATGAGCTTGTACCAGACTTGGGTGAAGATTCCTGCTTAGACAAATGCCAGTGTCATTTGGGCAGCCCTGGCCCTTCCCAGTGCTGCTGACCTCAGATAGCACTCCTGCTCCAGACCCAGGCTGCACTTGTTTATCTCTTAGCTCACAGGGTGCCTTTTACTACTGTGTCTGCTGCTTGTCTTGAAAAGGAAACTTGAAGTGCTGTTGCTTGCTTTTCCTCTGGCTCACACTTCAGACTCAGCCTTGTTATTCTTAAACATACTTCAGAAAACTGCTAGAAGGCTTGTACAAATCTGCAATGGTTTGTGGGCTTATCTCGGATGTGTACTTTAGTTTGAAGTACGTGAGATTTCTTCTTGCCCGTTCTCCACTAGATTTAAAAGTTACAGCTTGAAAAGTGGCTGGTGGTAATGGCAATTTATAACAGCCTGTGGCCTGGAGCATAATTTATGATGAAAAAAGCAGAGGATTTAGCAAGTTTAAAGCCTCCCTGTCTGTTGCTCTGTTTTAGGCATTGTGGGATAATCTAGCATATGCTTAGTTAGTCACTGCTTCAAATGGAGATGTATTTCAGCTTTGGTACCTAATGTCTTTTGCAGACAGCTTAGATAATGTTGCCTTGTGATGTGCAGTGTGTTCTTACGTTTGCTGTGGCTGCAGAAGGGGAGGGAGATACCTGGTGGTCACTTTGTTTTTGCTGTGGAACATGGATTGCTGTTGGACTGGTGCTGGATGTCTCCTGTCAGGCTTTTGGTGGCTGTGGGGTGGTGGGCTGGAGGTGAGCTCTGGGCTCACTCTCACACCACAGTGAGCCCTGCTCTTCTGCTCTGGTCAGACAATGTCTGGGGCAGGTTTGCTGTTCAGTCTGGTCCCTGTGGTGCCTGTGGGGACCTGGCTCCTGCTGTCCTGCTGCCCCTTGTCCCTGCACTGCGAGGAGCCTGAGGGTCAGGGATGGCATCGCTGCCTTGTGCTCCTTGTTTCTGGCCAGCCCTGGGGTGCTCTGTGTCCCTCCCCACTGCCAGCAGGTTTTGCTTTGCCAGGTTTCACCTTTGCAGAGGTTGAGGGTCAGCCCCTGCAGGTTACTGAGGTGGACAGGGAGCTGGTTTTGCAGAATTTGTTCCTTGGATGCCATCTGGGAGGAGAGCAGATGTGTTTGCACCTCCTGAGTGAGCACTGCTGTGACTGACCTCACCATCAGCCCAGTTTACACTGCTGAATTCTCTTTCTGTGCATTATTGCTTCCTTTAGGTATCACAATAACACATTAAACACAGAGTTTCTGTTGCAGTGATTTATGCTAAGATAAATTACTCGTTGATACACAGGGGTTTGGTGTCAGTTTCTGAGTCTGGTTATTCCCCATGCATTAAATTACTGTGTCCTCTGAAATGAAAGCAGCTGAAATTCAGTGTTTTATTATGTCTTGCACCATTTTGACAAACTTATCAATGTGGTTTGAAGACTGAAGCTGTTATTTAACTAATACAGATGTGTTTGCTCAACTTTACACGTAATAGTGCTGGTTTCCTTCAAGTTCATGATCAGCTTTGCCTCAGATTTAAATATTTTGTTTTCCAGATGCAGAGAGACTGAAAGGGTGGGTTTTTCTCTACTTTGCAAGGTCACAGGAACAGAAGCCTTACTTGGGCTAGCAGAGCAGCACCCTGTACCAGAATCCCCATGGTTTAAAATTTCTGGAAGCCAGTTGGGTTTTCTTCAGTGCTTGTGCTTGCTTATGCACCCAGAAGCTTGATAGTGAAACAGAAGTTCAATAAATAATATAACTAGAAAAAGAGTACATAAATTCTTCTTTCTTCCCCCATTTTGTAGTGGAGAAATCCTTTTATTCAGGTTTGGATAGTTTCAATAACTGAGCTGAGGTCTGGATTATAAAGATGCTCTGATATACTGGATGCTTCCAGTAAATGACTCCTAATTCTGTGAATTAAGTCTATTTTGTTTATTAGAATTGCCAATGTGTTTAGCTTTTCCTCATCTAATGTAAGCATTTTAACATCTGCACTTCTGTATAATGATTTCAAGATTTTTCTTCTTGCCCACGTTTTACTGGACTTTTTGTTAGCTTGATTTATTATCTTCCTAATCTTATTTCAAAATTCATGTGGCATGTAACTTCCTTGGCAAGTTAAATGTCAGGCAAATGGCATTGCTGCGTTAATTTAAATTTAATCAATAGATAATGTGCTGCAGCAGGAACACAGAAGAGCTCAGCAGGTCTCTGACTGGAGATGTAAATTTTCGTTCTTGAAGAATTTTGGGGTGCTGTGTAAGAAATGGATACTTAATATTTGTCTGGGAGGTGCTGTCGTGTAAAATCTCTGAAGTCAGTGATCCTCTTTCAGTTAAACTTGATTTAGTTAGAGTGTATGTATTTTATTACATTCTAGTATTTTCTATTCTATTTTTTTTTGGTCATGGCTGTTGTCAATATTATAAATAAATCTACCTTTGAGTACAACCCAGCTTGTAGTTTGGTTTGGGGAAAGGAATTGTGCCTGTTAACTTGGCTAAAAGCTGTGAGTATGGCTTTTGGAGTCATGAGTAGGAAATGCTCAAAAACCAAAGGACAGAGCAGTTATTTTATTTGTTTTGAGGGTGACATTTGGGTAGTACCATGGTTTTTATTTGAGGATAGCTGTTGGCCTCTACAGAGAGTAAAGGACTTGATACATGGCAGCATGTGGATCACTGTTACCTGCTAGAGGAGATGCAAGCAGGGCAGGATTTTGGTTTGCTTCTGTTCTCTCAGATTACTTTCTGCCTGTTTTTGATGTAGCTACTGGTTCCTTTTTAATAGCAACTGAGGAATGAATAAGGCTATGGTAGGATAGCTGTGAGTGTTTGCATTTCTATGATTTCAAGTGCCACTCTGAGAAAAAAAATGTGAGTGGAGTAACACATTTCCATTGGTAAAATAAATAAAAAATGACAATGTGCACAGCCCAACCCTTCCTGAACACAGCACGTAGCAGGTGATCCTGCAAACAGCAAAATGAATTAAACCAAAAGGAAGCTCTTCTGTCTTAAATTTTGCTCTAAAACAAATATGCTATGGGGACTTTGTCAGTGAAAAATAACTCTTTGTGTTCCTTTCATCTCCATGAGTTGTTGCATGTGTGGGAAGGAAGTATGGCTGAGATCACCTCTGAAGTTTTCTCTTTAAAGCTGAAGATTTAGATTAAATGAAGCAAATTGGCTGGTGAACTCAAGAATCACAAGCTCACGGAGCTGGTATTTCTTCATTTCAAAGGTTAAAAGAAAATCAGAGGAGCTGTAGCAGAAGTCTTGAGATTTAATTGGATGAGTAACTGTGTCAAAGACTTGGAGCTGGGCAGAGCCATTGTAATAGGAGCAGGCCAAATACAGATGCTGGTACATTCTGGAAGGTTTGCTATTGAAGTTGTAGTTGTTTCTGCACTGAAGAGTGCTAATATAAAGCCAAAATAACAAAGCATAGAGGTATTGCAGTTAAATACATTCCAAGAGAATGTGTTAAGCTTCTTAGAGGCATTTTTCTTTCTGCTTGTTCTGCCATAAATTGGGCAGCTTTATATTTCTTACCACAGACCTGCCTGTTGGTGTGAAGAAAACCAAATTCCTTCTTTGCTGGACACCAAGCAACATCCCTCATAGCAAAAGGCTCAGACCTGGCGTAGGTTTCCACCCTGAGTCATGTATTTAGTAAACAATTCAATTTGGGTGTTCACCTAGAGAGGAGATTAAATGAGAGAGGTCAAGCAGCTGCTGAGTGTTGAGTAATTCTATACTTTGGACATGTTGAGATTTTAATAAACATCAAGGTAAATGGTTTGAAATTGGAGCTGGGATTTGAGACTCCAGAAAGAAAGGGTTCATCTTTCAGTTTTAATTATGAAACCAAAGAGACCTCTATCCTCAAGTCCTGCAAGCTGTAGGAAGGTATAATAAACTGTGTTCTGCTTTGATTCTGTATGTGAGAATATCCTTCAGCTACAGATTAAAAAGACAAATATCTAAAAATATGTTTAAAAATGTTTTGGAGGCTACCTACCTACTTCTGTAAAGAGCCTGCAGTGTAGTACATGTTCAGGATTTATAGACTGTCTGTATAACCAGTTAAAAAAAAAAAGAGCAAACAAGTCTTGGGTGCTGTGTCTGTGATATCCTTAAGCCTGATTATGTGTGTGTATCATTCTTAAATTCAGCCTTTTATTTACATTCATATGAATAAGCACTGATTTGGACCCATATTTCTGCGTTTACTTCGCATGATTCCCTTTTCCTGGGTTGAGGACCATGGTTTGGCTCTCTGGTGTCCCTCAGGAAGCTGCTGCAGAGGTCACTGTGAGTCTGCTGCCTCTGGGCTGTGACAATTTGTCTGCTGTGACAGGAGCTGCAGTCCCTGGACGTGTGTGTGGAGCAGAAGCTGTTTGTCTCCAGCTGCAGAAGTGAGGGTGCCATCCATCACCCACTTAGCTTGTGAAACAAGACGTAGCTGCCCTCAGTTTTGGAGTTTCTAAACAAGTTCTCCCCTCCCACACTGCCCTTACCCTGGAAGGGCCTGAGCTCCCTGTAAACACCTGCAGAGCCCTTCACTGCTGCTCCTCCACATCTGCCCCTTCCATTATCCCTTGTGGTGTTTCCTGATGAGCTCAAGGTGCTGAAGCCCTTCCTGTCCCACTGACCTGGGCAGCGGCTGTTCCCTCAGAAGTCCCTCCAATGTCTTCCTCCTGTGCCTTTGGTCTGCCTTGCTTTTCCCCTGTGATATATTATCCTTTATATCATCTTGGTCTCTCTTTTTATCTTTAGCTGCTTGCAGTCCCAGTGTGTAATTTGCAATTTTTAAGCTACAGTGACAATGGATAGCTTTGCACCTCAGATCCAGGAGATCAGAATGCTGCTGTAATAAAAACTGATTGGGAAATAATTTATTTTCCTTTTCTTCCACATGATGAGATTTATGGGAGCTTCCCAGGTGTAACAACATCTGCCCCATGTGACCTTCAGCTGGAAGTGAGTCTCCTTTGGTTCACAGTTCAACCTTGAAGCTATGTTTTATTCAGCTCCAGAATATTTAGGATAACTCATTCCACTGTGGAAAAAAAAAATAAAATATTTGCATTTGAAGTTCCCCCTGCTGAAGTTCTTCTGCTTGTAGATTCACTGTGTAGGTGATGTGCAAGTAAGAAAAATCAGAGAGATTTGTCCCTACTTTGAGTTACATGCAAAGTATAGGCAGAAAAGTTGTTAGCTTGGTTAAATCTTCATGCATTTTGGTTTGTTAATAAAACCATTATGGCATCTCAAGACTAGCTCTTTCAAAGAATAACCCATTCAAAACACACTTATCCACACTTAGAAAATCTGTTTCTAGTGCTGACTTTGAAGTGTTAGCCTTAATTATCATTCAAAGTATGCAGTAATCAGCGAGTGATTTGAACTTTATTTTGTTTTGCTGAATTGATCCTGTTAAAATACTGCTCCCAGGGGTGATTTGTGTGGGTAGGGCTGCAGTGAGCCAGCAGAGCAGTGAGCACTGTCCAACTGGTCAGACCAGAGGTGTTTGGTGTGTCAGGACGGGGCACAGGAGCTCTGGTTACACCTGCCTGGGGCTCTGCTGGCACCCACAGACACGATACTTCAGGGGTTCCACACACACAAATAGGAGCTGCAAGTTTCATTGGTTTTGGCTGCTTTGGGCTTTGATTCCATCTGTGTAGTTTTTTTATCCACAAATATTTGCATCCTGGTTTTGAGAACAAGTTTGGGTTGTTTTTAATTTTTTTTTTAATTTTATCTTCACAGGGTGTTCTAGCAAGAAGTTTTATGCTACTATGTGCTTTATCAAAAATATTTTTTTTGTTTAGATGCGCTGGTGATTTTTGTTGATGTATTCTAATTCTCCACATGTGAGAAGTAGTGAAAAAATAGTTTTTGTTTTCTGCTTAGTATTTCATGCAATCTCAGTGTATCCCCTGTCCACAGCTGGCTCTGTCCTTGTTCACAGAGCATTCCACATTTCTTGAGCTTTCTTGTTATCTTGGGTTTGGAGTCGTGTCACACTGAGCTTCTCAACATTGATAAAGGCACTTTCCACTTTATCATGGTCCCTCTGTATGAGGAGGCTTCCTGCTGCCCTGAGCAATTAACTGATTTTTACAACAGTGAAAAAAATCTGAATCATCCAGCAACCTTGTCCCTTCACTCCATGGACATGCTGATCAGCACCAGTGCCCTGTTCCCCCATCAGTGGGGAGCTGCCCATTTATTCCCAGCTTCTGTGCCTCACTTTTTAATGTTATTAATGCACACAGAGACCCTTTCCTTTCATCCTGTGACTGCCTAGTCTTTGCAAGTGTCTTTGGTGAGGGACTGTGCAAAAAGCTTTTCAGAAATTAAAACACACTGTAACAGCAAGGTCACCTTGAGTAATAGACTTATTGGCTACTTCAAATACGTATTTTTAATTTTGTGGCAAGATTGAATTCCATAGACACCACGCCAGCAGGTTTCACTGTATTAGGTCAATATATGTCTTAATCCTGATTCGTGTTAATCCCAGTTAAATACCAAGATTTCAGGATCTATTTCCTTTTCTCCTTTGAATTGCTTCTAAATATTGTCTTTGCCTTTGTCACCTTCTGGTTGTTACCAGCTGAAGTCACTCGAGCTCTGGAGCTGTCAATGCAGAAATGTTGTGCTTGTTTTAAAGAGCTAAAAGCAGCTGGGCAGAGTAACATGTGAAGCTTATCCTGAGGTAGTGAAAACCAAACAATATGCCAAGGTATTTGTCATTCTGAGTCACAGCTGCTCTTTGAATGGCACCTATTGCAGGTGATCTTTCTGTGATTTCATCAGTATTGTAAAGTCTCTTCCCCTGCCTTTTCACTTCTGACATTTCCTCTGGTTCCCACCTGATTTAAGGGAAAGCTTCAGAGTGGGAACTTACTGAGCTCCAGTGTAATTATTTCCACATTTCTCCTGTGGCCTGAAATCTCAGGGGAATATCTGTTGCATCTTTATCATCTTTTTGCCCCTCTGCTACTACTGTATGTTTGTTTCCTTGCTTTTGAAATCTATCAAAACAGATATAGTCATACCGTTTATACCTTTAGCAAGTTTTTTTGTCAGAATCTGCCTGGATTGGATCTCTTTAGTTTTTATTTATTATTGGAAAGCTGGTATTTCTCTTCTCTGAGATCTTTATATGCATTTAATTAGTCTTTATGCTACTTGAAACACACTTTTAAAAAAAATTATGATATTTAAAACTGTATAGCATCTGAAATTACTCCCAATCATAAAATGTAACTGATCTATAGTAGGACAATTTCTACTGCCAGTACACATATGAACATGCTTTTTTGATTTTGGTGTGGTTGCTTGTGATTTTGCTCTTCTTAAATTAGTGATTAGCTGGCACTTGCCTCCAGTCTCCTCTGCTGCCTGTTCAGTTTTGACTCTACGTCAAATTAGGATGCTGCAAAATTACTACCTGGAGTGTCCTTTGGTCAACCAAATTGTTTCAGTGGCTGGAAATTTCAGGACCTATCAATTTAGAATCAATGGAAGAGTGTATAATTATTTAGATAATTTCATGTCATTTCACTAAACAGAATTATCTTAATATCCCTGTGCAATCTGGCAGTGTACCTAAAATAACACTTTGATGGGCTCTATCAGAATAGCACATGGGGATTTGGGGATCACATGCACACAAGTGATTGCACCCTGCTCCCTGTGAGTTGCAAAGCCTCTGGAGAATCCAGCTGCCAGGATCAGCTTTTGTTTTTCTGCTGCTGACCTTTATACCAAGAGAAAATATTTTAAAGCAAATTTGAATCAGGTGCCACTGCTTGGTTGAGTGCATCTTGCAGATACTTTGAGCTTAAAAATAACCTGCAGAAAGGAATTTTCAGCTGCCTGTACCTTTCTGTTGTGCGGCGGATGTTGATTTTAATTAAATCTTTACTAAAAGAAATACTCCGGTTTTGTTATGGCTCTTCTTTTCAAAGTTACCTGTTGCTGTCTTGGCCTCCAGCTGCAGCTCTCCTCATTCCAGAGTGAGGTTATTACCTGCTGACCTTTGCTAAGGTCAGATTACTTTGAGCTTTATATCTTCTGTGCTGGAGGTTATATTTGTGTAATCCACAGGTAAAGTTTCATTGCTGTGTCAACATTTGTTTTCAACTGGGCACAAAGTGGTTGCTTGCCTATCAAATAACTCCAGTCAGCAGCTGATTTCTTAGGCAGCAGAGTTACAATTGCCCTTTTGGCTTGCTGAGCTCCGTGTGTTCTCCCATTAATGTTCAAAACAAGCTTCAAGCAACATTTAGAAGGTTTTGCCTTTGTGTACATTCATGTTTTTTAGGCAGTAACTGGGAGCCCTGCACAGAGCTGTTGAGGAGCACCAGGCATTTCCCCTGGGGCTCAGGTGGCTGTGAGGGGATGTGAAGCTGCTCTGTTGTTTTTACTGCAGCCACCTCCTGCACAGACCACACGAGATGGTCTCAGCACACACCCCTGCATTTTCCTTATAGAGGGGAAAGGTGTTTCCTGCTTCCTACAGGATTACAGATTTCTGTGTGGTCCCCTGGTGTGCAAATAGCAAATATCTGCTGTGATTGATAAAACAGTTCTATCAAGATTATTAATTGCATAATTAGAATGTATAAATAAGACTTGTCACATGACTTTGATTCTCCAGCTGAAATTGTAACATATGATGATGTGCTCTGGTATCACGCTGTAGTAAAAGCAGTAATTCAGACATCAGACCACAGTTTCCTACTAACATATATTCCTTATAATTATATTTTCCATGGCTTAAAAATTCACAAGGGGACAGTCTGACTCTTTGCAGGCCTTGCTGCCTCATAAATCAGTGTCAGCATTTTGACTCAGGGGCTTGTCAACCCACTGAGCTTGTTGTCTCTTAGCGGGTGTCCATGGTACAGAAAAGATGAACCAAAAATAGCCCAATAAGTCATGCTTCCTCCAGAAACAACAAGAAATAAAGACATTCTAGGGATCCTGTGACTTTGAGGTTTCTTTGTGTTTCTGGTTCACTCACCAGCCTTGCACAGTGGAACACTGAGCTTTGTGGAGCATCCCCAGATTCCAGGTTTCCTAAATTATAAACGCCCTGGATTTCAGTCCATGTGATCAAGGAGGCATCAAACGGAGAGAAGAACTCAGTTCCCCCTGGCCTGCGTGAGGTGTGGGGCTGCTACTGCTTCGCTCTTCAGCATGAAATCTGCTGGGAGAGGCAGAGCTGTGATGCCGAGGAATTAATGAGGAGGGCAGCTTGTGTGGGGGTGGTGAGTAGAGGGTTCTCATTAAGCAGGGAAGAGAAGGGGAAGAGCAGAGTTTGCCCTCCCTGGGAAGGGGTGAGCCCTGCCCAGCAGAGTGCACAGGTCTGTCACTATAAGACACAAAACACAACGCGGACATGCTGCTGTTTTCAAGGTAAAAAGGGAAGTTTATTTTTTGATTTTAACATTTATAGGTTTCCAAAAGTGACAGTGGATTGAAGGGTGAAAGTGCCACCTCTCCAATGACATTTGACAAACCCACAGTCCATCAAATTTCTCTTCTTCTATGAAAGAATGTAAAACAATAAGTTATTTACAGAAAGTGTGTGAGACAGTTTGTTACATGAATGTAAACATCAGAAGGCTTAGAAATCTTAAAAAATCAGAGCCACACAGGTCTGGGGCAGGGAGGGGTCGTGGGGCTGCTCTAAAGCCCCCAGGAGCCCTCACAAAGCTGGGGCCAGTGAGCAAACAAGGGACACTGCACAGCCAAAGCAGAACCCCCAAACTAAAGCAGCAAATTAAAAAAGTCTAGAATAGAGAAGGAGAAAGAAAGGAGGGGGAAAAGTGCAAAACCAAGAGAAAACCCCCAAAATTATCAGCAAAGAATATTTATATTCCTGCATATATATTCCTGTAAAAAATATATATTCCTGTTAAAAAACTCATCTATTTTTAACATTGCAGCACAAATATCTAATGGGAAGTATTGGATCTTATTCTTGTCAACAAGAATATTTCATTGTCTAGTCAGTAATTAAGAACACCTCTCACTGCAAGGCTCCTAGACTGCCAATAGTAAATAATTAATGCTAAAGGAGTGTTATTTCTCTAAGTGGTGAGTGTTTGTTTCCTCCTTCTTCCACTTATGGGAGTAGGTGAGCAGTTTGCATTTCACATCAACTTTAAAGATTCACATTCTTTTGGATTAAAAATCAGTTTAGAAGTTTTCAGTATGTAAAATTTCATTGAGCGAGATGGGGAAAGGAAAATGCTGAGAGGAAATAGAAATAATGAGAGGAATCCATATTAGCAAAAGCAGCCCTCACTTTACTTGATGCAAAATGAGAATATCTGTGTGACTTATAAATTTATCCTGTAAATTGCTGTTCATTTTCTGGATGATTCAGCATTTGATACTTAAATATTGGAAGGGTTTTTTTTAATTTATTCTCCTTTGCAAAATCAACAGAAAAAATATGGTGAACGAAGTCTCCTTTTCTGTGGCTTTGTATTTATTAAATATGTAGGTTGCAGCCCTTTGTTTTGGCTATTTGCACCTGTGCCTTCAGGGAAATATTTTTCTAAATATCCTCCAAGACTGTTGCCACAGCCAGGGGAGTCTGGATGATTTAATGGATGCACCTACAGAACACATTCATGCAATGGTAGTTACTTCGTGAGCAATGCACTATTTTCCTAATGCCGTTTTTAAGTCATCTCAAAGCATTTCTGCTGAGGGGAAAAAAGAGATTATTTTTAGATTTTTTTAATGCAGAAGTTCTGGCAAACAAATTGACCTTTAAGTCTTAAACAAGGTTATGCACTGTGAAGTTTCTAGAAAGGAGTGCATCTACTGCCTTAAATGACTTCAGAATGGGGTGTCTGAAATGGCAGTGATGGCAAGCAACAGCTTTGCTTGTAGACCATTAAACCAGTTAAATGCCAGAATATTCCCTGTGAGTTAATGGGCAGGTGATGGTTTATGGAGCTGCCTTTGTGTGCAGTGGCTCACGGGCAATAGAACACCTTGGGCCAGCAATGTTTTGGCTACCCAAGCCCATCCCCAAGGTGTGGAAATGTCTGTCCAGCCCCATGGCCAGCGTGTGGAAATGTCAGTCCAGCTCCATCCCAAAGATGTGGAAATGTCAGTCCAGCCCCATCCCCAAGGTGTGGAAATGTCAGTCCAGCCCCATCCCCAAGGTGTGGAAATTTCCACACACCACAGCCCCCTCTGTGGTGTGTGGAAATGTCTGTCCAGCTCCCTTCCCAAGGTGTGGGAAGCCCCTCTGGCCATGCCCAGGTGAGGCTGGGCTGGGGTGGCTGCCTTGTCCTTGTGCCCACCCTCAGCCCCTGCAGACAGAGCAGTTGGGTGTAGCAGTGCCCCAAGACTGTTCCATCAGCTGATTTACTCTTCTTTGTTAATTTTTGAGAATCTAACTATTATTCCCTGTGCTGTGTCCCTTATATTTTCTGCGTCATTGTTTTCTACCTCCTTTGACCTGTAAAACATCTGAGCCACCTGGGCTGTGCTGGTAACACTGGACAGGGATTCCATGCTGTGCCCATGGCCAGATGACCCCCTGGTAGCCTCATTATACACTTCTAGACAAGGCAGTTTTAGTGCCTTTTCCCCTTTTTCTGAGGTGTGAAGACTGAAGGTTTATAGATGATGGTAGGTCAGTTTTTGTCCATCCTATAAAGGCTGTGTAGTGGCCCCTATTCGTCTGATTGTTTGTACAGCTTTAGTCTTTCCAGTGATCACATGCAAACACATTTGGAAGAAGAGAATCTCACTTTGATTTGTTGGCAATTTCTTTGACAACAGTGATCATGATGAAGACTTAGTGCTCTTCAGATGTCCTAGTGAAAAATGGTCATTATTAAATTTGAAACCTCAGTCTCATCAGCAAAAAATAAAATATTTCAGTATGAATGTAGAGAGAGAAAAATCATACTAAATTGCCTCTTCCTTTCTTTTCCTGCTTCCAATAGGTCCTTTGCCTTATTCAAGAGATCAGTGACTCACTGAGCTTGTGGCAACACCTCTGTGGAGCTGGTAATCCCAGTTAAAGCAGAGGCAATTTCCAAAAGTTAGGCTCCCTGGTTTATGAGGAAGGGCGTTGCTTTCTCCCTTTCCCCTGATGCTCACATCAAACCCTCTCTGTACAAGAAGGCTTTGTTTCATCTGGAACATTTCAAGCCTGTCTTCTCCCAGTGCTGGAGCAGCATGTGGAACATGAATTGACTCTGGCAGCACACAAGTGGCTTGGAGCTGAGCAGTGTGCTCATGCATCACAAGTTGTTGCAGTGAAAATGTGTTATCCCTCACCCACAGCAGGCAAAGGTCAGCAATTGGCTTAAGCTGCTCTCCCACATGCTCCTCTGTCAAACACTGGGGGTTTTCCTTCCCATTTCTGAGCAGGTTGCTCAGTTTGGTGGTGGAAAGGCCTGCAGCTTCTGCTCCTCAGATAAAAGAGAAATAAGAATCAGCGTGTGATTTGCTGTGGAAGTCAGCCCTCCCAGAGTGGCAGTGATGGACACAGCTGAGCAGTGGCTGTGCTGCGGATCCCTGATGATCACACTGTCACAGCAGGGAGTGCACCTTGCTCATCCTTTACATATCCCAGCTGAAGCAGAGGTGTCTTCCAGCTGCCAGGGTGGTTTTTCCTGGCAATATCATCTTCAGTATCTTTCTGGTAGTATCTGTTTAATTATCTCCTGTGCAGCCTGTTCTTGAGGCCTTCAGCTGGCAAAGGCTGTTTATGTGAAATGCAGTTCGTGTTTGCTTCTGGGGTTTGGGTTTTAGAATAACAGCAAAACAGGTGTTTGAATTTAAGTATTTAAGTATTATTAGCAACAGGTGGTCCCTCTGAATTGAGGGCTTTTGAGGGGTTTTTTCTTTCTTTTATTAATATTTATTGTAGCTTTTTAATAGTAAGCAATAGGTGATAAGCTGCAAGACTTGGCTGGTACCCTGATAATCAGTTTAATCACCCATTAGAACTGCAGAACCCCATGTTAACCTCACAAGCCTGTGTGTGGTTGAAACAGTCTCATAGTTCAATATGAAGTTGTAACTCTATCTGGGTAAAACCAGAGAAAGTCTCTGTGATGCTGAGTGACAGAAGCAGTCAGAGCTCCTGGTGTGACCAGCCCCACAGTGCAGGCAGATATCACTACATTATCACAGCCCCATACCTTGGCTTCAGACAGAATGCCCCTAAGCTTGCCAGGCATGCAGCAGACACAGCTCGTCTCCCACTCTCGGCCCCAGAAGGAAGAGAGAAAGGACAGAACCCAACCAGGAGCTCCCAAGTGCTGAGGGACTGTGTCCCTGTGGTCCCAAATCCATCCTGCTGCCAGTTCTGGCTGTGGGACAGCATCAGCTCCATCAGCTTCGGCCACAGCTCTCTCTGCACTAGGGCAGAAAAGGATAATTCTTGCTAGAAGCCATCCACTTATGTTACACTGAAGTAACTAAGTAACTTCCATAAAATTCAAGTCCCTAGCATCAAAGAATTACCTATAAATAAAGCTTTCCTTTAGAAGAGAAGAAGCTTTAAAGCTCTAATGGATGTAAGAACCTTGAAAACCCAAATGCTTACAAGCCCAGGATGAAAAAAAAATTTGGTGAATAAGGTGGTATAAAATCAATAATAGGACCTTTTCTTAGAGTTCTAACGAAAAAAATTCAGTTCTGTTTGATGCTGTTGAACAATTAGCTGACTATCATTATCTTCCATAAACAATACACAAAGCCAAGTCCCCATTTGTGGGACTTTAGGGATTCTTAGACCACAACTGTTTCCAAAATGGGGTTGGAAGAGTATCTAGGAGAAATGTTTTGCTAAGCATGAATGTGCAATTATCAGAACATTTATATGTAATTTTAATGTATTATTGAAATCTATTTTGTGCTTTAGTTTTTCTGTGCATCATTCATAAGGCTTTATCTAAAATATTGATTTCTTGGCTTGCTATGCTAAATTTGGTTTTATTTTTCATTTGTGGGATAAAGAGTAAAAGTGACTTAATCCTCAAAAGCTGCGAGGAATGTTGGATCTGGCACTGAGAAAATAGTTGGTTTGCACTGGGAATGGTATGGAAACCAAATATTTCTAATGCTTCCTAAAAGAAGAAAAATGAGCAGCTGATGCTGAGGACTTGCAACTTCCAAACTTTTATCTCAAATAACTCATTAAAGTGCTTATGTATTTTGTCAGCCATTTTTTGCAGTAGCTTTAGGTTGGAATAACACATCACCTGCATGCTTCACTTTTCCACAGAGAGTAAAAAAGCACAGGTAAAATTTGGCTGTGCTTGGGCTGCCAGCCGTGTGTGTGAGCGGCTTTAACATCACCAATGTGTCTGAGTATAAACCCACTTTGTGTTCTGGACTGACAGAGCTGCTCCTCATGAGCTGTGCTGCTTTTCTGTCAAATGAACCAGTGCAAAAGCCCTGCCAGCACCAGAGCACCAGCACACCCGGCTTCTGCCTGAGAAAACACAGAGTTTTAAAGTCCCTCTGTGGAGACAGCCTCGAAAGCTGGGATTGGGAGAATGTGCTGTGCTTCCCATTAACTTGCTGTAAACCGTTCTTATTCATTTGCTGAGCTCCTTCAGGCAAGCATCACAAGTTGTGTGAATGAAGTTTTACATGAAATTGGACTGGTTTGCTCGTGAGTTTTAATGCAGTTGTGATAGGATTTGGTTTGGCTTAAACACATGTTTGACATTTGTGGTAAATCTAATTGATGGGTACTGTTTTTATGGCAGATATCTCAGCCTGTTTTTGACCAAAATGTAAGACTAGTTTGTAGACATCCTTTCTAATCTCACTTTTGTACTGCTACAGCCTTATTTGGATAATGATTAGGGCACTTTCTGAAACTGGAATGATTAAATGTTATGTGGAAAGAGATTGATCTTTGCTGTTCTTGCATTATTGGTCATGTTTCTGCACCAGTGGCAGCATAACATATTAAATATTTTTGTCCCATAGTTTTATATGATGTTTGTATTCCTACTAGAAAAGTAATGAGAATATCTTTTAAATGTCTCAAAGCAAATATTAATGTTACCCTAGCTAAGTGTTCCTGTGCTATAACTGCAAAAGCTAAAAATATCAGCTAGGAGGCTTAATACCACTGGGAAGAACACAAATAGTTTTGGTTTTTTCCTCTGTTGTGTCAGTTACTGAGTAAAAAATTGTATTTTCTATAGACATGGTCTCAATGAAAGGTTATTACAGGCCATAATTAGATGTCTTATTGGTGACAGCATTAACACTTAAGGGTGTGTTCAAAGTAGCATGTTACAGGTATTGTGTGAAAGAAAGAAACAAATGAGAAAAAGGGAATTTTTCAGTGCAAAAAGGAGTCAGTCCTTAGGATGTTGTGTTAAAGCCAGGAGGGGTTAGAGGCTGCTGTGGTTTTTTGACTGAGGAATCTCCCCAGGCACGTGATGTGATGCCTGCAATGAGGATGGCAGGGCTGGGGCTGGCAGGGTATTGGCCATTCACTGGGTGCAAACTTGGCATATTCCTGGAATATTAACTCTTCATATTTACTCCTGTTGTATCTGGCAGGAGGCCTTAGGGGTTGCCCTGTTGGTGTTGCTCAACTCCAGCACCTTTGTTGTTCCTTTGATTAATTTGACAGACCATTGCCAGGCCCAAAGCCAGACCCAGCAATTTTCTCAGCAGCAAAACATGAGGGCAGGAAAAGAATCCAGGCAGCTTTTCAGTTTTGCTTGCTTTCTCTGTAGTCACTGTATGTTTATGTGCAAATTGGTG
This sequence comes from Geospiza fortis, assembly GCF_000277835.1. Classification (NCBI taxonomy): domain Eukaryota; kingdom Metazoa; phylum Chordata; class Aves; order Passeriformes; family Thraupidae; genus Geospiza; species Geospiza fortis. The sequence goes on from NW_005054386.1 coordinate 1,348,589, forward strand.
TGCACTGAACACACAGCAGCGGTGTAAGTCCCCCTGGAATGGAAATCAAACAAATGTTCTCTCCTAACATTTCCTAAATCTTTGCAAGTGGCGCAAAGATTACACTCTTGCTTTGGCATGATGAAACGGTTTCAAGGTGATCTGTGGAAAATCCTGGATTGCGATTTGGGCATTTAATAATTTCTGTAGAAAAATTATATTTGTTTTATTATTTTTCCATGTTCTTTGCCTAAAAGGCAGGTAAGGTTTCTTGGCACTTCCTTTGATGCAATTCACACAACTCAGGGAACTAAATTGCAAGAGAAAGGAGGAGTGAATGGCACACATGGTTCTCATGTACCTCGTGGCTGCTTGGCAGCCGTGCATGTTCCTGTGCTAAGGTTTTTGTGCATATTGGCTTGTGAGATGAGTTGCTGATTGATTTGCACCTGAATCTCTGGCTGCTGTGAGGGTGTCCACAGAGAAATGGTGTCACCCCTGTTACATGTATGGCTTGGAAAAAAATGACTTGCAGGGAAGGGAAAACATGCCAGGCTGCTTTATACAGGAGAGGAAATGCTTCCAAAACTCACAGTCCTCATTCACAGCAGTAAAATATTTCTGTGTCGTCATTTTACTTTTGGGCAGTGAAACTCAAGTATTAGTAGTGTTATTTTGGAAATAGAATAATTTGGCAATTCTGGGTACCAGAACCTGCAGGAATATGTCATTCAAATCATATTGTCAGTCAAAATTCAGCCAGCTGGATTGGGTTGACTGAGGTCAACTTCTCTGTGTAAAAAGGAAGTTTGGTTTCTTGGGTTTTGGGTTTTTTTTTAGTATGACAAATTATCTGTTGAGTCAGCTTGTAACTAATTGTTAAAAGTTCAGAACCTCTTTCTGAAGTCAAATATAAAATTCAACAAATTCTTTTCAGTTAATTCTCATCAGTTCCAGTTGTTCTAAGTATCTCAAGCATTGTCAAGCTAAATATCCTTCCTTTGAATTTAAAATCTTTATTTGGTTGAGCATTTTGCCACAAAAAGTTTTAGTTTCTTCTTCCCAGAATCCTTCAGCTTCACCTGTTTCTGTATTTCATATTCTCCCTGGACAGGATTTTCAGATGCAACTGAGGAGCACAGATTTAAAAAATAATGTAAACTTGGCTACCAAATCATAGTCTTTGCCAGTCCTACCATTTTCTGTGCATGGCTGATCTCTATGAAATATTGCCCTGCTTTGTGGCTTTGTGGCTCCTTCTTTAGCCACCACTTTGAGTGGATGTCCCTGCTCCCATTTGCCTTTAAATGTGGTGGGAAGGCACTGCTGGGGGCAGCAGAGGATGGCAGATGGGAGCCCTGTTTGCACCAGAAGCTCTGAGCTGGGCTGAGCTTTCATGGAGTTTGTACAATGTGTGTGAACTTGGACTTGTACTGCTGGCTCTGTCCCCACAGCCACGGTGGGGACACAGCGAGGTGACACGGAATTCTGAGCAAGTGACAATGAATTCTTGAGTCGTGTTTTTTCCTCAATCTTCTCTCAGTATTTGGGCAGCTCTGCTGGGGTTTTATTCAGAGCCGCACCTCATCATTCCAGTGTGGAGGCTGTTTCTTCCCCTTGCGGAGTTGTCCTGAGATGAAAATGGAAGTTTTTTCTGGTTTTGTTCTGGTGCTGTCTCTGAATACCATTTGTATGCTCTGATTGTTGTGTGGTCCTTTAGGCTTTCTGCAAGGCTTTTTGCTTTTGATAAATGAGTATTTCACTGCTTTTGAGGATTTCTGTGACTTCTTTTGCAGGTGTGGGGTTTATTTACCCCTACCTAGCTGTGCTTCTGCACTTAACCTGTTGGGCTTTGTAGTCCTTCCTATGCCATTTGGATCTTTTGATGCTCTTTGTAAAATGTTTTCTTTCCTTGGGGTATCTTTAACCAAAGCATGGCTTTCTCTTGGTCCTTCTGAAGTTGTTTCTGATATTTTCTTGAACCTTCAGTGCAGTGTCTTTAAATAGTTTCTGTGCTGCCCACTATGGACTTTGCGTGTCATCTGCCTCTTTGAATTCCTTTTTGAGAATTCAAGGTGCTCTTTTTCTTACATTCCTGCAGTTTCTGCTTCTGAAGTTAAACAAAAAAATCCACTAAGGCACATTCTTACTGTCCCTGCAAGGCCATTGTGTTTGAGGCTGCTGTGGTCAGTGCTGCAGAGCAGCTCTGGGGCTGACCCTTCCCCAGGTGCCACGCTCTGCTCAGGGGGCACTGATGCTCCTCTCTTTGAGGGTTCCCTGCCCAGCTGTGCAGATCTGCTGTGGTCACACTGATGCCTTAGGATTTGAGCTTTTTATGTTTCAAATCCTGTACTGCCTTAGGGTATAACTCTAAATTCCATGTGGACTGTTACAAAGACATAACTGTCTTCACATCTTGGTCAGATGAAACAATCCCTCCAGGCCTGAGATTCAAGGACACCCTACTGCCTCAGGCCCCAAAAAATATAAACAAAAGTGAATTTGGGGGAGCAAACTGCGGGAATATGACTTCATTACCTGAAGCTGTAATTGGAGGATGAACCTCTGAGATGTAAATGGACAAAACTTAAAATGTCTGAAAAACTCATGACCATCGTCCATCCTGGGTGTAGCCCCTCTTGAAGGCTTTTGACTGCTCAAAGTGTATCTACTGAAGGCCTTTAATAAATACCTGCTTTTATTCTCTTAACCTTATCCAGCCTCTGTTCTAGGTGGCCACTCCAAGGCCTCAGCACCCTTGGCTGTGGCTCTGCCCTGACTCCTGATGTGATGTTTTCCAGTTTCCATGGAAGGCTCCCGTTGCTGTTGTGTTTTTTCATCCTTTGCAAC
>NW_005054386.1:1351427-1392660 GCF_000277835.1 Geospiza fortis
CTTCTTATATCTACTTAGATGCTTCTGTTTCTGGGCTTGCTGTTGCTACCAATGGCACAGCAATGCCAGAAATCATTAAAAATATCCAGAAGCCTTGCCTGGCTTGAACCTCTGGTGCAATCTCTGGTTACATTTCAAGGAGCTTTCAAAAGATTTAAATGTAAGTAAGAGATGGTTCCTGCTAGCTAAAACCAGATTGCAGGACACACCCCTACATTCTCCCTAACACAGGCAATAGAATTATCTGATAACTCATGTCTAAACACTGATTGCTGCTGTGCTTCCCCAGTCTCCCTCTGCTTTTGTTGCATGCCCATGTGTGCCAAACTCTGCCAAGAGCTGTCACTGCTGTCAGTCAGCATCGCCCAGCACCAGCAGTTTCCTGTAACAGGGCTCTGCAGAGGGGCTGGGGGAGCTCAGCCCTTGTGAGCTGGGGCTGGGGATGAGCCATCCATGAGAGACACTGCACATCCATGGGGAAGGGAATAAAAATGTGATACAGGAAAAATGAGGATGGGGAGGGAGATGAGTGCAGGAGGAGAATTCCCCCAGCTGTGGTGCAGAGCTATGGAGCCCTGGGTGTGTGTGCAGGATGGCTGGGCAGGCTGGCACATCATTTAATAAAACTGCTGTTCCCCTGCCTGGTGGAGGAAATGCTGCTTTGTGTCGTGCTGTGGGTGGGTTTTGATTGGATTTCTGTGGCTTGCCCTGCCACCTCCTCTGGTGTGAGATTCTGCCCATCTCTACAAGAGCCTGAGAGCACAGAAGGAGCTGGAACAGAGGCAGGCTTCTCAGCTGGGCAGAATAAGGACAGGGCTGTACCAAAGGCTTGGTTTTCCTTACAGCTACATGTGATTTCATTTTTAAATGCGACAATTTCTGGAAAAAAGGTTGAGTTGATTCTGGCTTGTTAATACATGCAATCATGGCCAGTCCTGGTTGCTCACAGGTATCTGCTGCTCTGCCCTGTGTCCCTGCTGCACAGAGAGGAGCAGTAATTTTACTTTTCTCTGCTGTTTGCAACTCCTTCTGAAGCTGGGAAAATTTCAGGAGGGACAGACTTGGAAACCTGTGTTTCTGAACATGGATTTTCTTTTATGGATAGATGAAGGAACTGAGCAATGTAATTTGCAATTAAAACCAGAACAAATTTACACTTCCAGTTCCTGATGAGTTCAGTTTTGTATTTAAATTAAAAGTATTTCCTTAAAAAGAAGAATCAAAAATTGTATTTTCCTATAAAACACTTTTAACTGATTATAGAGGGTGACACAAGAGGCCTGATACCCTTGAGTGCCCTGTGACACCAGGTGCTCCATGCCAGCACCCCTGTCTGTGGCCCTGACACAAGAATGGGGGGAGCAGCACCCATAGAATGCTGTGCCAATTAATAAAATCCATGTCATGAATTTCAAGTTCAAGATGAAAGTTTTGTAAAGGGGAAAAAAAAAACAACCCACAAGCAAGAAAAGAAGTCAAGAGATGAGCGTCATGCTGGAGATGTCTGTTCATCTCATTATTTTTATAACATGAAACTGGTTTATACTTGTGAATTTTCTTTGCATCAAATTTATTGCAGAAATTTTCCTTTACCCCACTCATGTGCTAAGCTGTTCTCTAAGTATAAAATATGTTTCTTTGTAACATGTTTTTTCATGCATTTTGTTTGTTGGGTAACTTCATAATGCTTTTAATGTAGTTTGTTTGATCTGTAGAGGTAAAAACAAGATGGAAAAATGTGAAAGAAGGGTTGGTATTTTAATCTTCTTTTGCTACTGAATGCACTTTGCTCTTACTGTGCTTTTATTAAAAAAGCTTTAAAAAATTGCTAGTGACACAAATTTCCTGGAAGCTTCTCTACTTTTACACTCATTATTTTCACTGTTAAAAAATTAACATAGGAGTTATTATGTGTAAACATCAGCAGCTTTTGTTCCATCCATCTTGAACATTGGTTTTATATTTTTTTCACATACATCCATCATAGTCCCTTCTTTTCCTTCAATGAAAGAACTTTTTCTGAAAGTATATCAGTAATTTTGGAAGGAAGAGCTAATTCTAAGGTAGCAAACACCTCCTTGGTTTATTTTAATGTCTTTTGGAAATGAGGAGTAAATTGTTCATCAGGGCATTTCAGGAGCTGTTGCCTGGATGGAAAGCATTAGTGAAGGAAAAATGAAGGAAAAGTAGAACTGGACACTTTTTTTTTTCCTTTGAGCTGCATATAGCATTTCCATGGAAAATATTTGTGTTTTCATTTTTATTTGTATGTCTAATTGGTTTAAGTGTGGAGAAATATTTAATTAGGGATTAATGAAAGACCCTTTTATATGACAAATGAACATGCCTTCGAGCTAATTTCCTCTGTTTAAAGCTCCACATTTCTGAACTTTTAATTAAATTTCGAAAGAAGTAAAATAAGTGAATACATTTCTTTATGGAAAGGTCTATGTCTAAGCCATACACATCTCTGCATCCTTTCCATTCTGTGTCAGTAGGGTTAGCAGAGTTCCTCAGGGAATTTGTGCCACATTTGGCTTTTCTCCAACTCCTTGGAGCCACAGTAAGGGACCTCTCACTATTGAAGTGATTCTGTTGTTTTGTGAAGTTATTTCCATAATTCCAGTTCCCAGTTTTGCAGTCAAACTGGAGTTTTGCTCCTCACTGGCCATGTTTACCTCAAATAGCCATTTGAGAGGCTCCAAATGCCAGCTCTCCCACTGCCCCTCTTCCAACCAAGGAGGAGCAATGCAGGACTCAAAGCAACAACTCTGAGGAACCAGGCTTGGATTTTCTGGTTTGCCAACCTTTGCTTGAGATGACAAAAGCAACTGGCAAGGGCTGTGTCACTCCCTATTGAATTTTCAGGCATCCCCGATGAGGGGAGGGTGGAGGATGCATCTTGACGCCATCTTATCAGAAGGCTAATTAATTACTTTATTCTGTACTGTATTACACTATATTACATTACATCTAAACTGAACCTGCCAAGCATTTAGCTCTGCACACAACTGCCCTGAATCTCGTGACTGTGCCCCGACAGTCCCCACACACACTTGGCCCTGACAGGCCCAGGAAACAAAACATCCTCACTTTGGGTAAACAATCTCCATGTTGCTTTCTACTTTTGCACAAACATAGGCCCAGCAAATGATAAGAATTGTGTTTTCCCTTTCTCTGAGGTTCAGAGAATGTGAAACCCAGAAATAGTCTTGGGAAGAATTGTGCCTTGCTTTTCTCTGTGAGGGGAAATGTGGAGCTACAACTCACTGCCCTTCTCTCTCACAAATCTCCCTCGTTGTTCTTGAAGAGCAATGGGATTTGGAGTTCCAGGGAATCCTGAATCACTGAGGAGGGATTTCAAAGGGATTTTTTAATAGGTGAAAGAGCATTCCAGAGCATGTGAGCTGTGATTGTCCATGAGCACGAGCGCTGTTCACAGCCTTGCTCTTCATAGGCCTCTGGAGGAATCTGAGTGAGGCTCAGCAAGCTCATTAGTTAATTCACTCCACAGAAACATTTCTTTTCCCTGCCCCCTTTTCTCTTTCGTTTTGGTTGGTAGGGAAACCCAGGGATCTGACAGTGAACTTTTGGTCTCAATAAAGCAGTTATACCGAGTTTGGGTGGAATTTCTCTGAACTCCACTAAGAGGGAGAAAATGTGGAAAATGCTTCCTCCAAGCAAAATATGAACAAAATGTTGTGATTCATTAAACTCCTTCCTACTTGCCTGCAAGTGAGAAGCTTACAGTTATTCAGCTGAATGGTGCATGGCCCTGAGGGGGCAGAGCCAACAGAAAAAGAGATGGCTTCAGTCCAAAGAGCAAAATGCATGTTTTCAGGGAAATCAGGAAATTTTGCTTCAGGCACATCCCTACTTGCACAGTGAGTTTGTTATATCAGGATTTTATGTTGCTGCTTACTTTGGTTTTAAATAAGAAATGAAAGCTGCCTTTGGTGTCGCAGAATGTCTGGAGGGTGCTCCACAGAGCACAGACCATCTGTCCTCCTGGACACCCACTGAAAATGTTCCCTGTCTGTGAACATACACTAGAAGATGCACAGGATTGTCTTGAAAAATAAAATTCCCCAACCCAATAACCAAGACCAACCTTTTTGTTATCTGGGGAAAGCCTGCTTCTTGAGACTACCCTGTATTTGTTTTATATAAAGTTCTCAACTGTTTCAGAAGTTAAGCCGACAACCTAGAGGTGAATGTGGTTAATTCCCAGAGACACATGCAGAAAAGCTCCTGCAGATATCACCACAGAGGGATTTTGCATGAGAGGTTAGAAGCAGAAAGCTATTGGTTGCTGAGAGGACATGGAAAAAGAAATCCTGATGCCACATGGATTGATTCTGTGCTGTGGGAAAAGCCTTGACTTGGCTCCAAATGGTGAGCAGAAAAAGCCATGAGTGCTCCAGGAAGGAAGGAGCTTCTGCAGAGCCCAGGGAGGGAGGCAGGGAAATGTCAGCAGCACATGGATCAGAAAAGCTGATCTGCTGCAGGGGGATCAGGGCTGGCAGGAATTTTAGCCCCCACAAGCCTGCCAGTGGGGTGAAGGGAAAACTTGGCCAACTTGTAGCTACTACACACACAGTGAATGGTGGGATTTGTGTGCTCTCTCTTCACCCAGAGACATCTGATAGATGCTGTTCCATTACACAACTTCCTTAGGAGCAAAGACAAAAATCCATCCTTGTTTTTTCATCGCTCCTTTGTCTGCAGATCCTGTCAATGGAAGCATCTTTGTGCAGGGTCTGCAGTCAGGTCATTGGATCACTCTTAGTCCTGTGCTGATGGGAGTTCTTAGTTTATTTTAAGCTTTTGTTTTCCTAGATGAAAATGATTGTTCGGCAAGTTGAACTCAGAGTTTTAGAATGACTTTTCTTGAGCACATTACAGCACCCACATCCTATTGAATCACACTGTGTAGGCTCTTGGCAGCAGCAACTTCACATCTGTTTTACAATTTTTGAATCTCTCTTAATATAATAAAGATAATGTTTATGAGCCTTTAAAACTGTGGTGTTGGAAAGGGTCGGCTGACTGCTGAAAAGCTGGTGTGATGATGAAAATGAAATAACAAGAACAGACAGGGTCTGTATTATAAAAACATGTCTGACATGAAAACAATGGCTTCTTCTAATCCTTTAAGGCTGTGACTATGGGTTGTCCTGTAGATGCTGCTTCAACTTCATTTAACTTTGGCTTGAAAAGGGAAAGACTATATAAATACAATAAGTTGATCTTTGGTGGGATAACTTGTGGTGCCATGCTGCTATCAAAGGGAATGGGGACCCCAGAGTGTTGCTGTAGGGCATCTTCTCAGCACTGCAGCTGCTGTGAGCATGTCCAGACTCTGCTGAGTTGGCTGTTCATCAGGCACAGGAGATGAAGACGCTCAGACATTCACTGAGCAGTGAAATGGTAAATGTCAGATAGTTTCAATAGGGGTTTTTGATGTGATTGCTAATATTTGTGGGTGAAGTATTATGAATTAACAAAGGCCAGCTCTGCTGATGTGCATGGAAGAAATGCTAACTGGGTAATGCAAACCAGATAGGTGTAATTAGCATGCAGCTAGACTTTGTTAAAACATATGTGAAAGAGTCATTTAGCTTAGTAAACAAGAACAGTTGTTGGTTCAATAAGTATTTCAGCAAGCCTCCTTCTTAACAACAAAATTTCCTTCCCTTCTGTGTTACATTTTCAAGAAAATATTGGGAAAATGTAATTGTATTGATTGTCCTCTATTGATGGCCTGTTTCCTGTATTTCCCTTGTCAACTGCTGCAGTCAGTCAGTAACACTCACTTTCCAGTGAACTGATTAAAGAACCAAGTTTGCTATTCCTGTGCAAAAGGAAAAACTTTTGCTTAAACTCCATGTTTGCCAAAATAAATTCTTTGTATTGATGAGGCATGTTTTCTAAAAAGAGGGAAATTGTGTGTTCTTATTGGGAAGAAACAGTCAGTAAAAAATGTTAGAATATCCAAATTTGGACAAATTTGGTTGGCGCTGTGTGTAGCCATTGCCAGTGGCTATCAAGGAATGGACCTGGAATACAAAACCCCAGGGTTCTTAAAAAAAAAAACCAACTTGTGGAACCAGAGCTGAATGTGATTTCTATCAGGTGTTTCCCACATTGCAGAATCCATGTAGTTTTCTCAAGGGTTTCTCAATAGCATTTAGAGTGAGCACTGGCTGTAGCACACTTGGCTGCTGCTGTAAAGTTCAGAACTTTTTGTCTCAGTTGCTCTCAGCCACCAGGCTGCCAAAGCAACCAAAGGTTGGATCTCAAAGCGGGTTCAGGGACAGTTCTTTACCTTCCTCTGTTCAAGAATCTCTGAAGGCATTTTATTTGGGCAGAATAATCTCACAAAATGTTTTTCTCTGCACCAGCTAGCTGAAGATTTCATTCTCATCCTGTGTAAGTAGACTGGCAGATGTGTTGGAAGGGTTTTCCCTGAAAGAAGTGGAGCTGTTTTCACAAACAATTTTTATTCTTCTCTTGCATTTTTATATCTGTCTCACTGTCTGAAAAAAGGTGTGATATTCAATGCTTGGGTTTTACAAAACTGAGTCAGGAAAGCTGTGGTTTGCCAGAATGGTTTCTTTCAAGAATATGTTTTTAAAATTACATGTTTTTTTTCCTGAAGGAAAAATAAAATGTGGTTGAGAATTAAATTTTAAAAAGGGTCATTTGAACCATGAGAGTCATTCTGACAGTGATTTCATGTTCTGTGGCATTGCTGCTGGTGCAGCATCTGGCTCAGTGTTGCCCTGGGTTGGCTGTGTGTTCAGCCATTGCCAGTGTATTTATGTATTTATATATTCAAGGAATGGATCTGGGATAAAAACCCCAGGGTTCTTTAAAAAAAAAACCAACTCGTGGAACTAGAGCTGGATGTGTTTTCTCTCAAGTGTTTTCCACAAATGTGGTCTATACTTGGATGATAATTTCTTACCCGTTTGAGAAGTTAAGAGGCAGTCTATGATTATTGCAGTTCTGTAATGATCATAGGGCACTGTAATTATTATGGGCTACAAGGGGTCAAGGTTTGGGTATAAACATAATGCAGTTGGAAAAGTTATTTGTTTATAGCAAAGTATCATGAGAAGCATCTTAGATGCATTGAAGGTAAACAAACAAAACTGATCCCTGAGGTTAGCCTGCAGCTCAGAGTCATCATTTTTCCTTGGGATTGCCCCAGTTGTTTGGTAAATTCAATGTTCTTTCATGTTATTGGCTGAATTGGAAAGTTGAGAAATGTGAAACTAGAAAGATGTTGATGTTCTTGACATAATGGATGATATAACTCCAAGGCTGAGGCCAGCTCAGATAGCAAGTCTGCTCATGTAATTAAAATTGGTTGGACTTGCAGGCAGTTCCTTGGTTGTTTTACAGGTCAGCATCAAATACCAGCGTCTGGTTTTTTAACTTCTTACTTATGGGAGCATAAACACCTCACTCTCACCATTTCAGGAATTTTTGGAGCAAAAGTGTCTGTTTAAAGTGTATCTTTCTTTTGAATGTATACACCTGCTCCAGCCACAGTGTGAGCACCTGATTCAGGTGTCTTCAGATCCTAGCAGAGAGGTAGCAGTGGAGGGGTTGAAATCCAGAATGAGTAGAACTAAATAATCACCAGCTTCTGATTCTGATGGAAAAGACACCATCTGTCCTTTCCTTGCAGAACATTGCAGTTTTCAGGAGCAAGCTTGATTATCCTTGCAGAGGGGCTCCAGCAGGGAAAGATCTGAAGCTCTGAAATGACAAATGTTCCTAATTAACAGGTGGCCCCCAACATTTGACATCCCTGCTGATTAGAGGGTGCATTGCCCATGTTGTGTCCCAGACCACCAGGTGCTAGAGAAAGGAGGTAAAACCAACAGAAATGTATCATTTTTTGCTTTCAGTGGTGGCAATAACCTCACTAAATAAATATTGAGAGAAACCAGACACCAGTACTTTCCTGCATGAAGACTTAAAATTTCATTGCTTCAGCTCAGAATTAATAAATAATTCTCAGTCTGTTAAGAAAAATAATTCCTCCATGTGGTGGTGGTCCAAGTCTCTCTGAAGATCTGTATTTCAGTCACTGATGAATTTCCATTGTTCATGAGCATTGCTCCTTTTCAGGCTCAGGGCACACAAGATCTCCTTCAGAAAATGGCCAGTGGTGGTGGGAGAACCAAGTTGTTCCCTCAGGAGTGCCTTGGCTGGGGCAGGTCTGAGGAGCAGCACAGCTGATGGGGACAGGGCTGCACTGGAAGCAGTGACCCCAGGAACTGGCAGCTTTCAGGGTTTTATGTATTTGTCATCTCTACTCCGTGTGTCCTGCAGAGCTGGGCGCAGGCAATGCTGCCCCAACAGCTCATGCAAATTTCCCAGTCAGGAATGAAGGAGTGAATGAATGAAGGAATGATGGTGCAATCCTTTGGCTTTTCTTGGAAGAGCAATAAAATGCATGGAGAGGCATGGAATATGTGTGCTTGCATTAAAAAGGAAAATAATTTTTTAAAAACTGAAAGTGTGTTTCCTGAAAGTGTGCTGACCTGTTAACTGCTTGATTTGTACTGGCTGCTGATGCTCCCTGAAATTCCAGTGAGATGAGAGTGACATGAAAAATTAGAATAGACTAACAGGCATTATTTTCCTATTGTATTATTAGTGTGTGTTAGTTTTTTATTGTAAGATGTGTTTCATTTATGGAATTCATTGTTTGTCTTTAAATAATTTCTCTATGGGTAAAATGCATCATAATTAATATCACTAGCAGAACACTTGTTTGATATATCCAGTTAAACCAAACAATTACTACAGGACTATTTGTAAATTATAGTAGTGGCAGAAAAATCAATTAGATGCTTGTTGCAAAAATCATTACATTGATTGCTTTTTATTTTTTCTTTCTTTTGCTTAATTCAGAATGGGAATGACAAGAACATCAACCTACCACTTTAATAGTTTTCTGTAAGACTAGCAATTATACTTGTTACTGAATTTATGATCTCTTTCACAATTTCGTTATTTTACATTTCAGTACACACAGCCAAATGTGATAGCTATGAGGATTGTGAGTTTATGGTTGTGGATTTCTAGTATGTTGCTGCATTCAAATTATTTTAATTATTCATTCTGAAATGGTGAGTGTTTCCAAGTTTTGCTAGCTTTTAAGAGGGGAAAAATAGAGCTGCTTCATAATTCAGTCGAATAATATCAGATATTTTAGCATCTCAAAAGAGTTTGAAAGAAAACTGAAGTGCAGTTTAATCATATTTATTATATATAAATACATGAATGATACTTATTAAATAAAATTATAAATAAATGTATAATATTATGGCAATAACCAGATACTCCTGAATTTCATAGAACCATAGGGTGATTTCTTCCCTTTTTTTCTTCTTGGTGTAGAATTGTCTGTGTTTCTGAATGACTGAGAAGGATCTGGAATTCACCAGGGAATTCTGCCATTCCTGATGGCACTGAAGTCTCTTGGCTACATGATGGATATTTCTTTTTCATGTGGTCAGGGATGGCCAGAGATAACAGATCTGGGGTTTCTATTCCTTATTTAACCATATGAAGAGGTTAAGTAGACCCAAATTAATGCTAATTGAGCTCTTATTGTTCCACCAACTGTTCTCCATCCCAAATTGCTTCAGATCTGGCACCTGAAGACTCACATGAGCTGCTTTTCTTCTCCTCTACAGAAGACAGATAACAGTAAAGCTCTGTGAGTAGTGTAGCATAATAAATACTGTTAGATGGCATGTGAAAAACCAGCTTCTGAACTTCACTACAAAACCAGAATAATCTTCAGGCAGGTGAGCTGTGGACCCCGGAGTGCCCAGATTGTGCAGTCTCCATCCTCAGGGGCTTTGAAGACCACACAGGATAAAGCCACAAGCAGCCACATCTGACCTTGGAGCTGGCCCTATTTTACACAAGGGACAATCCAGGCTTCCCTTCCATCCTGGATTGCCCTGGGTGATGAGTGGGAGGAGACACAAACCCAATTTCTGCTGGTTTTGGATGCAGTTGGGAACAAGATACTGCTCTGGAAACCCAGACATTTTTTCTGGTATAAGTATTTTACTGATCCAAAATAATTTTTCCCAGATATTCCTTTTAATTTAGTGTTGTTTCTGTCCCTGTGAATACACTTAGTTGAAAGTCATGCAATTAAACTGAGTCATCCACATTAGTCACTTCATTTTTATCATATGAAGAGATTTCCTTACGTTTTCCTTTGCTGGCTTTGTTGTGACCCTCCTGAAATGACACATTTTCATTTGGAGAGAAACAGAAATGGCCAATGAATCTGGGTTTGTAATGTGCTGGGATTTCAATTAGTTTCTGAACTAATTAGTTTCTGAACTCAGAAACTGATTTCTGAAGCAATCCTTCTCAGGCAGGATTACTGTCTTGCCTTCTCAATGCATTTGGCTTTCATTATGAAATACAACTTTTTAATCCAAACCTAGTAGGATGATAACTTTTTTTTTTTTTTTGGAGTAGGCTTCCAATCCATCTTTCACTTTTTCCATAAGCTGTCTCCATCTGTTTTGGGAGATGTTGGGTAAAGAAGGAGTCCAGTGCCCGATGGTTATCTGCTCTGCCTGAGTCAGGGTAAGGAATGCACAGGCAGGAGCACTGCTGTGGAATTACAGCACTGCAATGGCATCTCTGACCCTGTGCAGGCTGTGAACCTCACACCACGCTCCTTGCGTCACAGCAGCCACTTGGAATTCCAGCAGGTACCGAATTCTGTGATTAATTGTGCAGGGAGGCAAATAACTGCAGGCAAATAACTGAATAATTTCTTTCTTTGTTTGTACACTCATCATTTCCAGTGGGATTAAATGGAGAGATGCGAGAATTTGTGATACTCAGGCCACATTCCTGTGTTAATGAGTCACCTTGAATGCTTTTGCCCTAATTGCACTTGAACAATATTTTGTTATTCAGTATGTTGCAGTCTGGTGCAATAGGTAGTAAAATCAAGTTTTGAAAAAGAAATGGGTAGAATTAGTGATCTAAAATTAAATTTCATTGGACTTGGGGTTTGGTTTGGTTGGTGGGGGTTTGTCTTGTTTTCTTTTGTTCGTTTTTGCTGAGGGTGACAGCGACAGTTGTGCAGAAAATACAATTTGAGTTTTAGTGGTGTTGAGATGGCTCCAAGAGCTGGGAGTTACTCCAGCAGCAAGGTTCAGTGATAGCATTGCCACTGCTGATATCAATATCACCTTTGAAAGCAGCCAGTCCCAGGAGGGAGACCTTTCAGCTTGGTTAGGCTGAAGCATTCCATAGTTTAGATGTTAATGTTTCTGGCCACCTCTGAACCATGGTGCAATGCTCATTGGAGAATACAGTTTAATAGAGCATAAAAGTATCAGTGATCATGCACTGTTTATCCTGCAGGAGTGAATGATTGTTCAGTGTTTAATACAGAATGTTGTGCATCTGAATTTTTACTTAAATAGCATCAGTGTTTGTTCTCCTGCCCTGGTAATTGGAGAATCCTTGCATTAAATCATCAGTTGCAGCAAATATTTATAATTCAATGAAAGATTAATTTCATTTTCTTGCATTTAATGGAAATGATGATTTGTTTCCTAGGTTCTGACATGGAATAGGACTGGGGGACTTGGTTCTGAGAGGTGCAGAGGGAGTCAGGCAAGCATGAGGACTGCTGTCCTCATTTGCATTTTCCTTTTATATCATTTTTGTAGATGAGTATTAGTAATCCTCTTTAAACTGGCAAAAAGAAGTATTTCAGATGTTTTTCCTAGCTGGGCAAGCTGTGTGGTGCTGTTGGATACATCTGGACAGGGACAGAGCCTGCCCATAGCGTGCTTTCCCCAGAAATCCCTGTTGTGTATCTTGCTTGAAATTTCTGTTAATGTCATCTCGTTTACATTAACAGTGGATGTATTCAATTCCTTTAGTTCTCTGGATGAATTTCCTTGGATAGAGCCATGAATTTCTTGGGATGGAGCCTGTGTGGCCTATTCCCCTGAGCAAAGGTTTATCAGAGGCAATTAGAGCTGTGCTAAGAGGATCTGGGTGCAGTAGCTCAGCTGATCACTGGAGCTCCCCCAGTGTGTGAGAGCCTTTCCTCAGCGTGCCCATAAATATTTCTGTGCAGATGTCAGTGTCTCCTGTGTGTCACGTTGGGAGCAAGGTACAGATGTCTGGTGGATCAGTTTCCTTTGTAGCCCCTCTGACTCTTTCAGCAGATGACTGGGAACTGCTCTCAAAGCCGTGGTGAACACACAGAGCAGGGGGAAGCCACTTGCTGAGTGCCTTACATCAATAGAAACAAATGTATTTTTGGTTACTTACAAATGTGTGACTGCTTGAAGAATGAATTTCCAAGGAAAGGGAATTTGGAATATAAGGATAATGGGTTATGCAGGCTTCTGGCTGGAGACCTTCAGGGTTTGTTTTATGTGTGTCTTGTTTGCATTCAAGGGCAATGAGAAGAGTACAGAGCTTTTTTTTGCTGGACTGTGGTGTTAAGAGTTCACTGAAAATGAATCTCAGGAACACTTTGTCACTGCAATAACATCAAATCTATTCAAGAGCTCTTTAAATATTAAAAAGAAGTTCTGGATTAAAGCAGAACTGAAGGTATACAGAAAATAGAGCAGGATTCTTTTCTTGAATATCTTTTATCCTGGATTTGTTCCACAGTGATTGCTTTAGAAATAAATTTCAGTAATAAATATATGCATGTCGTACATGGTGAAAATACAATGAGCTGAAATGGTAGGGTGCAAGTTGAGTGAGTAACCATCTTAGAATTATTCAATTTGAGGAGAAAACAGTCTACACAAGGGTGCTTTTGTGGCTGGGACTGGTTGTTTTAACCATCAGTGATGTGAAGAGTTGCCAAATGTGTTGTTTGTGATTCCCATGCCTTCCCCACGCAGAGTCTAAAGAGAAACAGAAACCCCCAAAGTAAATAAGAGCTGGGTTTGCACAGAAACAGTTGTGCAGCTCAGCACTGTGCATCATCAGCCAGGCAGGACGGAGCCAAGAACAGCATTTTGCAGCAGATGCTGTGAAAATCAATTGTTTTAAGTGGAGATAGCTATTTAAACATCTTATTATAGAACAGGGTAATTGCAATAGATCACCAGATAAAATAATAAAAAAAAATTCTCTGTTAATGGTGTTGCCCTCAATCTAATAACGAACTGACAGCACACTCTGTTGGTGAGACCAAGCTGTCTGCAATTCTTCCATGCATATGAAGATGGTACATCACAGCTCTTCTGCATGAAAACATGCAGAGTGCTGAGCTTAAGTACCTGACAGGAATATTTTTATATGTCCCTGTTAGAAGAAGAAAACACAAGCAGCCTAACAGAGGGAATCAAGCAGTAGGGGCATTGCATGTTGTACCTGTGATCTTTGTGAAATATTTGTCCTCCCAGGTGACAGAAGCATC
Organism: Geospiza fortis; assembly: GCF_000277835.1. Lineage (NCBI taxonomy): Eukaryota > Metazoa > Chordata > Aves > Passeriformes > Thraupidae > Geospiza > Geospiza fortis. The sequence goes on from NW_005054386.1 coordinate 1,364,896, forward strand.
ATAGAGCCCATACAGAAACATTTCTAACTGCAGTACTCAGAAATAACTTCTTGTTATTTTGGCTTTGTCACAATGTGGCACTTCCTTGCAATTAAGTTATGCAATTAAATTTAATGTAATGAAGGGAATGAAAGGGAGGATGAGGGAAAGTGCCTTTTTCTCCCGGAATTTTTTAGGAATCCCTGTCTTTGCAAATAATTTCATGGAGTCTAAAGTCAGACTAAACAGTGTATTAGAAATGTATCATTGTATGGAAGATTGCTTCTGCCGTGGTAAACAGAGCAGGGATAGAGTTGCTCTTTGTTTGATGTGATTTCTAACCTCACACAGTACATTTAATTCTTCCCAGAACGTACCAGTGCGAGCAGGGCTCTTTTGAAGGTTTCCCCCAGTGCCTGTACCCAAATTACAGAGTGGTTACCAGGCACACACACACACACAGACACACAGCAGAGGCACCACAGGCCTGCTGCTGCTGCTCTCTGAACCAAGGGAAGCATTTATCCTGCTTTTCTCCCCTGCCCAGCACTCCAGAGCACAGCCTGCTTTTATTAGAGGGTGTCAGTCCTTTCCCTCCTCCTCCCTTCCCTTCTTGTTTTTCTGTGAGGTTCATGCACCATCAGAGAGCCCTGATGGGAACAGGACTAGAAGCTGGATTTTGGGGAGCTCTGGGGGTAGGGCTGTAAAGGGAGGGGAAAGGAACAGAAGGAAAGAGGTTTTAATACTGTTTGGGAACAGAATCTTGGGTAGCAGTTTGGTGGAGAGTTAAAAGATCAGACAATAAATTTACTTAACAGAGACTAATCTACTGGGACTGAACTTCATATCCTGTTTTGGGATAATATATTTCCTTCTGTGCTCTGGAAGGAATCTGTCATCTCAAGTCTAATAATGAGAGGCAGAGGATTTTTAATCTCTGACCCCCTTCCATATAATTTAATAAAGGCTGGTTTCTTTATTTTATTTGGAAGCTAACTTATTAAACTTCTTCTTAACTGCTCCACTGAAAAACACAGTGCAGGATTTTTCGTTTTCAGGTTTTTAAAAATGAAATTGGGGTTTTCTTTAATGGAGAACAATGATGTACTTGCAAAATATTTGTTATGGGCCTGGATTCAGAGCATGTTTGTCTCTCAGCATCTCAGCTGAACTCAGGGATGGGAAGCAGAGTCAGGCACACTGTTTGCACATTCTTGGCTCCACATCCTCACCGGATTCCATCCCACTGGGGCAGGCAGGGATGGGAGACCCAAAGCTGCCGTGGGACTCTGTGTAGCAGTGAGTGATCACTGTGTGGGAAGCTGAGCTTCAAATGTGGTAACCACATGCATAAATAGCTACAAAATCACAGTGCTCCCCCTCCAAAGGCTGCTCCTGGTGTGCCAGTGGCTGGCCCTGCTCTGGACGTGCCACACCACTGCCCTGACACAGCAGCTTTGCCAAGCCCCTCAGTCCACTGCAATTTGTCAGGAAAAGCTCTCCTCACCCTGGGGCAGCCCCCAGACATGCTGAGATTATAAATCACTCCCTGGGCCTGCTGAAAGCTCTTGCTCCCAAGGAATGTGGTGGCAGGTCACGCCGAGAGCTCTCTTCTTGCTCTGCCTGATGAAGGAGGAGTCAGGAAAATACAGCAAGGAGCAAGACTGCCTTCCCACTGCACAGTTAGAAATACACTACAAAAGGGGAAAAAATAAATAATGAAGCCCTTTCCTTAAAGGTTTGTCTGCAGTTTAAGTCACTTAAATTAAGGGCTGTGTCCCCTCAGGGCTCCTGTGCCAGGGGTGTCTCTGGCACCAGCCAGGCTCCTCCAGCCCTGCTCACCACAGCCCTGTGTCTGTGACATTCAAGGCACTTGTGAGATCTTGCTTCCTACAGAAGCCTCTTTGCCATCGACTTTCTATAAAAACCCTTCTCATGTTATTTTGTTCAGCTTCTGAATTTTTACTTTTTTTTCCTCTCTGTTACAAAAGGACCAAGCATGACAGGGAGGAATTTCAGATTTGCCACAGAGAATTCTAGAGGCTGAATTAGAAGGGGTAGTGCAGCCCATTCAAAAAAATTCTTAGATTTCTGTCTAAAATAAAAGTGTAGTCTTGACAGTGATTAAGAACTTATTTTCACACTTTCCAGAAATTCCAGTCTAAGCAGGCTCCTGAAACTCAGTGCTGAAGTTATTCCTTTCCTTTTAATCTTGCAGGTTGCCTTGTCCTGTGCTCAGTTCATGTTCTGAACAATTTTGATGTGCAAATGCTGCTGAGGTGTGGGGGCTCAACCACCTTGCAGACTGACTGCACATTCCTGTGTTATTCTATCCTTGCCAAAAAGGAGCTTTAGAAAGCATAGATACAGCTAATACAACGTGTTCTTCTGAGAGTTTGGGTTCCTAGCATTAACACAGAGGACAGCCCTATGTTTTTGAGCACTGAAACTCAGAATTTTGCATATTCAGAGGCTGGAGTCCAGCTCTTGGTGAAGAGAATGATGGGTTGGCAACAACTGAAGTGGAGCTGTGCTGCTTGATACTTCCCACTCAGTCCCAGTGTTGGGGACATGTGAAAAAATGTGGCTCTTCTGAGACTTTCTAGGTGACTTTTTGTGGCTGGTGTAGGATTAGTAAATTTAAAAATTCTTGAATTTAAAAATAGGATCAATTTGGAGATGGCAGTCCTCTAGGGATAGCAATTAAAATGGGAATATTTTGTTATAATCTCTGGTTTCCATAGTAACAGCAAGTTATAGACTCATCAGATTCCTGGTCTCTCTTGTATCCCACTGTTACCTTGTTGTTGAGCAGCTTTCCTCTTCAGAGCAAAACCCAATAACTCTTATTTTCCACTAGCTGTGACAGGTCCAGTAATTAGAACAGTAAATTTTGTCCAGTAAATAGGGTATGTACTTAGCTGTGCTAATGTGGTTTTACAGCAGAAGAAAAATGGTGGCAGTGGCAGCTTTAGAACTGATACCAGTATTTTTGTATAATTTAAACAGCAGTTATGGAAAAAAATAATAGTTTTGCTTCATCTTGATAAATGACATATTATGGATGCCTCTATAGTACTTTGTCTTCAGAGACAATTATTAAAATGTTTTCTATACAAAGGACATTTGCTCTTTCATTTTGATTTTAAGTGGAAGAAAAAGCAGATAGATGAGAATTGACTATTCATGAGTGGTAATGGGGACAGAAGTGCAGATTGAAAGACAAATGGTGTTTTTTCCTTGGGAAAGGTGATTTTTTGTAGCATAGAGACAAGAACCCAGCACTAGAACATCTGGAATGTTTGGCTTATCCCCATTAATCTTGAAAGTCTATCTTGTGACTTCTGTGGATTTCTATTTTCCCTCCTTTTTAGCACTCTGAGTCATTAGATTGTCTGCTTCGTTTTACACATTAGTACATCACACTCCATAAATCCAGACAGTAACTCCTATTCTCCTGAATGTGGCTGTTATTTCTGCATTTGCTGTCTGTGTGCATTCATATTCTATTTTTTCCTCACTTTTTTGAAGGTTCCAAGCTTAGCTGTTTGCTTAGTAGCAAAGACCTAAATCCACATCAGTGACCTCAGGGGGGTCTGATGCTTCATTCAAAGCAGGCAGAATTTCAAATCACATTTATGAAGAATTCTCTGAACTGTTGCTGGATGGAAAACTTTTCACACACTCCCTCTCTTTCTTAAAAAAAAATAAAATAAAAATAAAATTTAAAGAGATGAAAGAAAGGGAAAACAAATATCCCCAGAGGAAGGGGAAGCACAGCACCCTGTTTCACCTCTGCAGGGTGTCTCTCCAGGTCAGGTCCAAGAGGATTTTAACTGGGCTCCTGGGGCAGGTGCTCGTATGGTTTGTGCTTGTTCTACGAGTAAATAAATTACTTCAGTCTCCAGGAGTGTCTCCAGGGCCTTTCAACAACACTATAAATTCTTATTATCCAGACAAAATCAAAACTTATTTCTAGTAGAAAAAGCAGGTCTTTTGTTTTCTCTTTTTTTCCCCCCCGTCTTTTTCAGATTCTTTTAAGACAAAAGAAGCTAGGTAAAATTGCCTAAAATATTAAGACCTTCAAGCAAACTTTGTTCAGCTCCCTGGCTTGGTTTTCTGTAATTAACTGGGTAACACGTGGGGCTTTTTTAAGAGTGAAAAAATTGCATGTGACTCAGCATTCCTGGTGTACCCTACAAATACTATGGAGGGCTAAAACAATGTCATTTTCAGTGTGTTTTAATCATCCAGAATGTCATCTTAGCATCAAGTTGACTTGAGTGATTCTGTAGCAGGAGAGGAGAGCCAAGTGGTTTCTGCTTTCTGATTTCCCTGCCTAGGGAGGAGCAGAAGCCAGGGAGGGCTGATGGCTGCCTGGTGCTGGATGTCATATCTGTCATCAGTGACATCTGACAGATGTCACTGGTGCCAGTTTTTCTCTGTGAGACACAATTTTGGGCTGTGCTATTCTGAATTTTTAAGTTAGTGGAACTGTTTAAATTGCAATAAATCATTCTTCAGGCTGGCCAGAAATTAGAGTTCATGGGCTTAACTGTGAGTACTAGAATGATAAAATATTTTGCATATCTTTATGAGCATTTTCTTCCAAAGTTTATATATTTGCTGTGTTCTGGGTGTGTTACAAATGAAGGGGTTTTAACATTTTGATCTCTATGTCTAAAGGTGGAAATAAATCTTAAAGTCTAAGCAAGATCATGACTCTAGAGCTGGGCTTCTTTGGAGGTTCCTTCAGCTTTATCAGGATGTAATGAGTAGAACATGATGTGAAACCATGTTAAATTCTATTTAAATTACAGAATAATGGTTTGTGGATTTTTTCAATAACTGAAGGACACAATTATCTCTGTTTACAATGATGGCTGAATGCAAAAACTTCTTCAAACCTTGTGGTACCTGCCTTGAGCTCCTTGCAAGCTGGATACCTGGGATGGAAGAAGGAACTGTGAATTTTGAAGATAGAGAGAGACTGAGCTGCTTTTTGCAAATATTCTTGTCCATCCAGAAAGTCTTAGTTTTCTTGACTGAATTTTTCTTTGATTTAAATTATTTTTTGTTAAAAAATGTGTTCTATATTTATAGTAATCATGGGAAACAGTGCAGAGTGTAAATACCAACTCAGGAAGGGAAGGAAAAAGATGAAGCTATAGCAACAGTGCAAGGCAGGCAGACAATAAACACTCTCTTGGTGCAAGAAAATGTGATTTATGGAAAGGAGATAAGTAAACACAAATGGCATATAACTTAGTGTTGTTGCTGTAGATATTACATTATTTTTGCAGTGAATATATAGTGAGCAGTGAACCTGTGCTCTCTGAGAACTTCCTGAGAAATATTTCAGCTGTAACTCTGCCTTTCAGTCACTACCATGAAAAAGATGCTTTTATTTGCTTTAATGTGGGAACAACATCCATTTGTTTCATACCTTCACAGCTACAGGAGTGAATAAACTTCCCTGAAATAACACAGCTGAAAACCCTGATATTAAGTTTCCCATTGTGGTTCACCTTCAAGTGTATAAAATATAAATTATAACCAAAGTAGTTGCTTTCAGCAAGTTTGGAGGATGTGATATCTGCATTATAGGGAAAGGTGTAATGTGTCCATCTCTGTCACTCTGACTTCTCCAGGCAGCTTTGTACAGTCACACTTGATCTATCAGAAACTATAGTTGCTGCAAAAGTTATGAAAACACCAGCTAATATTTTACAGACTCGAGTTTATTTTTCCAAGGATTTTACCTTTCATTTATCCCAGAGCCTTTCTTCAACAAACTGGGTGGCAAAAATATCAAATTACACTTGAATGATGGCACCTTGGGCCCAGCTTTCCCCAAAATGTGTGATGGATGGGCTGGAAGTGTGTGGCCACTGACTCACAAAAGGGGTTCAGACGTGTTGAGCCCCAGCTGTGCCTGGTCCCTTCTCCAGTGCTGATGTCCCAGGGGTGCTGAGCTGAGCTCCTGGCCCTGCTGGAAGGAAGGGGGTGGCATTTATCCAGCAGAAAACAAATGACCCAGTGCTGGAAGTTGTGTTGGGATGGTTTGATGAAGGCGTTTCTACATCTGAATCCCTCATGAGCTGCGGTGATTTGTGGGTGGAAGTTGGAAAAAGGAAGGGGAGAGCAGGGGGTTGGTTTTATCTGCCAGGTATATGCATCTCATATACTTATTTACAAGGGTTTTTTCTCCTTGGCACAGCAAGGCAACTCATTATCTGTGAAATTCCACCCACTGTCAATATTTCTGGGCAGTGTAGGTAGGTAAATATTGTGTTTTGTTCAGAGTGAGATTTCTAATAGAAAATTGTATATTTGTTATGAATCACAGAGAGTTATACAGTAATCTTGCATATTGACACTTCTAGTTACAGAAGCAACCCCAAAATGTATTCAGTTCTTACTTTTCACTCCTGTCAATAGTCAAGACAAGTTTGGTTTCTTTTTTAACTGCTATGACAAAAGATTCATGTAGAATACTTTTATTGACCACAACCAAGATGTTGTATCCCTAATCTGAGAGTTAGAAAAAGGGTTGTTCACTTTACACATGTATTCTTAGACTCGAATCTGTGTGAAGCACAGATGTTAATTCAAATTCCATAGTGCCTGAAGACAAGTACTAAAGAATTATAAATATCATTATTTGTTGTGATAACCTAATTTTAAAGGAGAGGTTTTAATTTTTGACCATGGAGTCACTCACAGCCTCCAACCTCAATGATATATGGATTCAATTTATAGTATTTGAAGCCTTTGAGGAAATAATTTGAACATTTAACTGTGTTAGTGTCAAAACTATTATTTGTGGAGTCTAATTGGCTTGTTTTTCCATTTGATAGACTGGACATATAGAATAAAATATATTTTAAAAATATTTATTGTCAGGGCAATTAGGAACCTTTTCTGCAATGGAACCTATTGTTCTTGAGAATGAGATCTCAGGCATGGTGAATCATGAGCTCTGAAGTTGCCAATTTAGTACTGTAAATATTGGTTTGCATTTTGATTTCTTAACCTCAGGAGATAGAATACTCATTAGAGTACTTAGGCAGAGTAAGAACTTAAAAATACCTTTGTTTGTGGCATTTGGGTTTTGCTGTGTTTAATGCACGCCCTGGGTGCCCGCAGTGGCTGTGAGTGACAAGTCCAGATTTCATCTCACAGAGGTGTGAGCTCTGCTTTGACACCTGTCCCCAGCAGCCTGCAGAGCTGTCCTGCAGGGAGTTTCCTTCCAGTTCCTCACGGGGAAGGAGCCCCAGCCTTTTTCTTCTGCTGTAAAACCACATTAGCACAGCTAAGTACATACCCTATTTACTGGAAAGAGGGGCAGTGCCAGAGGAACTCAGGGTGTTCTTCCTCAAAGCAGCTGCAGGAGGCTGGCACTGCTCTGTCCCAGGAGTGGAACTGGGTGGGTGGAAGCTGCAAAAAGGAAGGGGAGAGCAGGGTGTTGGTTTTGTCTACCAGGTATATGCATCCCATATACTTATTTACAAGGGTTTTTTAGTCCTTGCTGCTTTAATCTTGTGCTCAGCAGGATCTGAAGGTGAGGAGCTGTGGTGGCACCACAGGGTCTGAGCCCGCTGTCCCACCATGGGTGCAGCATGTCCAGCTCTGTGGGCACACCCATGGGGCCCTGCAGACTCCTTGCATGCACTGGGCTCTGAGCAGCTGTGGAGAGGGTCCAGCTGTGGCTCCTGCTGGGCTGAGGCACTGATCAGCAGAGGGCACCAGATCAACACAGCTGCACCTGCCGGGATGGCGCAGGTTGGCCGGGATGCAGCCGGGGATGCAGCCAGGCTTTCATCTCCAGCACAGCCCCTCAGTGTGCCGGCTTTCCTGGAGGGCTTTGGGGTCATAAACATTATTTCCATCTTAGACTGTGTTGTTAAAAAGAAAATCTCATGTGAGAGAGCTGCTCCAGTATTGCCTTTCCAAAGGCTGTGGGATGCCAAGCTCCATAGTCACAGCTGCTGGAAGCTCAGATGATCTCTTCTGTCATTTCAGAGATTAAAATTTTTCAGTCATGACTTAACACTTGAAAAAAGAAAAGTGATTTTTTTTCTCTGTTTTTTAAACAAAACTCCAAAGAGCCCAACAGGAGATGACTTTGGAGAGGTAGGATGGCATTAATTTCACATTGCCAGAGTTGCTGTGTGAGGAAGAGTATCAGAAAATGAATGAGTTAAGTTTTTCTAAAAGCCCCACCAGCTTCTGGATTGTTTTTCTTTAAGAGTTGCAAAGATATTTAAGTTTATCAAGATTAACACCTGAAAGAACAAGAAAAAAAAGCCCTGAGTATTTATTTAGTGAAGGTTGCACTGGAAACTGCCAGCCCTGCAGTGCCCCAGCCCTTCCTTCCCTGTCTCAATACAGAAAAATATCCTCAGGTCCTGCTCACATTTCCTAAAGGCCATGCCAATGTTTAACTAACATAAAGCTCTGTTTAGGGGGATAAAATGTTGTGGCTTTTTTAAAATAAGAAAGGAAAGGCAGAGCAGGTGAAACTGCAGACATCAACTGTATTTTTCAAGCTATTCAAGCTCACTTTAATGTTTTCACCAGAGTGCATCACCCCACATAATTTCTCCATTTTTTTATAGCTGTGCTAATGATGTTCTCATTTCTTCTGTAATCTGTTGCAGTCCTACACATTAGATTCAGTGATGACTTTGCAGAAAACACAGATTATGGTGTTGGCAGGAATTCCCTTCCCTGGAGGTATGAGACATTTGAGTTAGGTGAGGAGGGCAGAGTTTGCAGTTTTTCCTGGCAGTGGTTCAGTGCAGTTCTATATTTATTGTGACTCAAAAAAAGCCTTTTATTTAGTCTGTGCATGAAATGCCTCTTGCCTTTCTTTTGGAATTAGTGAAAGTTGAGAGCATCTTATATCCTCCGAGATTTTACATTTTTTACTAGCGAATGTCAATGTGGCAGAAAATTTTGATTAATAATACCTATGGCAGGGGGAATACAGGGCTTGAGAGAGTTGCAAATTATTTGGGGAGAGCAGGATTAGGGTATCAGTTGCTAATCTGTCTACAGCAGAGAGCTGTAGCTACAGCACTAGAGCATTCTACATTTAATTTACTTTTTCTGGGAATGATATGAAAAGGAATAAATAATAATTTTCTAGGCTGGAAAATGTGAGTATGTTATTGTGATATGTTGTCATGGAAATGTTTTAAGAGACCACAAATAGTTAATAATACATAATATTCTAGATAATACATTAGTTTAATCAATGAATGATACAGGTCAATGAATTGAAACTGATGTTAGAGGGAACTGAAAAGAAAATTAATAATTTAAACTGTACTCTGTGTTTTTCATAAAGCTGAATATAGGCAGAAGAGATGGATAGAAGGAAATAGAGCCATAGATTATTTGTGTCATTCCTCCACCTGTTCCTTCCAGTAAATGTTTTCAGTCCTAGATCAGCCTTCTTTACATAGGTTAGCTTCTGCTCTGCCTCTTTGTCTTGAAAACATTTTTCAGATGTTTAATGTCTCAAGAATTAAAAATCCCCCTGTAAACTAGTTGTTTTTAATAACTTGTGTGCTTGGTTGTGAGCAGAACATGCTCTCAGCACTGGGGCTGAGAAACCAATCCTAAAGCAATTTTATTTGTTCTTTCCTCTCTGATTTGAAGTGAAACAAGTCAGTGATTGAAATCCATATACTTCTTAGGGCACCAGTCCCTTATCTCCCCCACCCTCATGAAATAATCTTTAAAAATGACTCTTTGCCTGCCTACAGCAGTCAGGCTGTTCAGTTACTGCCTGGGGAAAGGGAACAATGATTGGAGTGACTGAGGGACCACAATATCCACAATATCCACAATATCCACAATATCCACAATATCCACAATATCCACAATATCCACAATATCCACAATATCCACAATATCCACAATATCCACAATATCCACAATATCCACAATATCCACAATATCCACAATATCCACAATATCCTTCAGGGTCTCTCATCAGCCACCAGCAGGGCCACGGGGAGCAGATCAGGTGCTAAGTGTTACTCTTCAAAAGGGTTCTGGGGAGCAGCTAGAGAGCATGAAGCCTTGCAGACTTTTTTTATTAACTATTTGTTTAGGAAAGCTCAGAGGTATTTTCTGCTGTAGCCTGAACACCACCTCTGAATACCAGAAATCAAATAAAATTCTCTACTTCCTGCCTTCCCAAAGGAACTGCATTGCCTATAAAGCTTGTTTAACTTTGGGCTGTGATTAACAATTCCCCATAAGAAAGGGGTTTGGATATTCCAGAAAGGAAAGACACAGCAGTGATATATGTGCTTCTAGTATCAATGTGAGAAGAGTAAACATTGAAAAATATTTCTGTTTCTGTGATTTCCCATTTGACTTTTTTGTTTGCCACTTAACTAATAATGGATGGGATGAGAAAATATTCAAACTGTGATTTTCAGTAGGGAATAACAATAACAGTCAGATTTGTACATATTTCCAGTACATTTTTACTTTTTTTTGCTAACTCACATCCTCATTTATGTTCAGCAGAGAACATCTATGTATAGGTCAGCTGTTTTTTAATAAATACCTGAGCATCAATGCTGTGTGCTTCCTACAGGATTTTTCACCACCACCACTCTGGGGTACAACTGCCTGTCCCTGACTGTGAGTTTTGTGTAATCCTGAGATTTTACATGTGGGAATGTGGAAGAAAAGGTCAGGTCAGTGAGGGAGGTGCAGGAAAATGATGGGCTGCATTCAAGCACAGCCTCCTGAAGGCAGTTCAGCTCCCTGGCCATCCTAAGTTTGGTTTACTCAGTCTGGCATCTTCTTTCTCTGTCAGAGTATTAAGATCTTCACAGATCTGCACCCTCAAACCAGGAAATTCCTCAAAGTTAAAGATGTGGCTCAAAATATGTGTGTGTGTTGGTTTTTTCTATTTCTTTTGTTTAAGATGCCAAAAATTGGTATTTACTGAGTGCCCAGCATTTAGGTAGTTGAGATGAGATTAATCATATCTCTCTATGCTGAATTCTGGTGATTTATTAGAAAGAAATTACATTTACAACATGTGAACTTGTGTGGACAGTGCAGGATCCATTCTTGCTTACGACTTCCTAATAAACAGTGAAAAATCAACCACTGTTTCAATTCCAAAGGTAGAGCATGCCAGTAGTGAAAAAAAATCTTTGCTAAAGGCAAACTTACTAGGTTTTGCCAAGAAGCTTGTGCAAATGGCATTAATTATGAAGTGCATGATTTGTGTCATAGAGCATTTATGAAATTGAAACAAATAGACAAAACATTTCATTTTATACAAAATCAGCACCAATGTTTTAGACCTATTGGTCAGGTTAGGTGTTCTTCAACAGTAGAAGAATATTCTGTTATTCTTTGTTTCTAATATTTCTATCCCATAGACAACAAAAAACCCCCATGAACAAAGACCAAACCAGCACAGAATGACAAGGGGATGGCCCAGTCTTCCTCATAACCAGGTGCCAGAAAATGGAAGAGGCTCGAGTGCCTTCGAACCCTGAGCTCATATTCTACATTTAGATTAAGAAACTTTGTACAGGTGCCTCTTTGCAATAGTTTGTTTTGTAAGTGGAAAGTCAAGCAGTTCTGCTGAGTGTTTTCCTGTCATTTGTGGTTTGTGTGCATTTGGATAATGCAGAAATATTCCATGTGAGCTGCTGGGCCGTGGTATCAGAACATCTCTGCCTGCAGTCACACATCGACACAAGGAGATTGCTTTCTGCATGTGATTTTGGAGAGGTTTAAGGAATTTGAAAGTTAGTGGAAACAGCATCTGTCAGCTATTATTGTAGTGTTGTTCTTCCTTGTTTAGCAAGTTGTCAACAACTAAATTGACAGAAAATCAGGCAAATGTATTTTTGTGTACAGTCCTTGACAAGTGGCGGAGGCCCATTTGTGTCTTTTCTTGGCAGTGACATTGTAGGTTCATGTACAAAATCTGAGCAAGTTATCACTTCACCGAAAGGCATTGAGTTAAGGCAATCAAAAATATTTGCTTTCTGTTACAGCAACTATTTAATAATTCTACTGTAAATAAGATCCAGTTGGAAAATAGCATGTAGTAGCAAGATACTTCAACTGTCTCTGAAGTGAACTAAATGCTCCTTTTAGCAGTTAAGCCTTTACAGATATCAGCAGAGGATAACAAACATCTTCATAATTTATTTATCAGAAGTGAATGTTGATTTTTCTACTTGTTCATCTAGATATTACTTTCATTTTTCTGTCTCCATCATGTCCACTTCAAAGCAAGTGAAAAGGTGAGATTCTAAAATAACTTCTTTTTTTATAGATGCTTTTGAAGCTTCCCTCAAGATTCCCTTCCCTTAGTCAAGAGAATCTAATAAGACATTGTCCATCAGCAAAGCTTTTCCAGGAAATGCTCTTTTTGTTAAAGTCACCATAAGAGCAATGGAGGTTTTTACTGTCTCCTTCAGAAATTTCAAACCAACAGTTTTAGAACTAGATGTGTGCAGGAATTGTATTCAGGGCTATGGAAGAAGAGGAGCTTGGTCTCAGTCTTTTGGATTGACCATTCTACTGTGCCTTCAAAAACTTTTTTCACCATACATGACCAAAAATTATTTTTAAATTCTGGGATTTTCAGAGTGAGTGGAGATTTTAGCCTAACTGCAAGAAGGAAAGATCTGCTAGATATGAAAGAGGTGGGGGGAGCACAAATCCCAAAGTGTTCCATGCTCCCTTGTTCCCTTCTAAAATTCTGTGTTGATATTGCAGGGAAATTTTTCTTTGGAATGTAATGTTTACTTGGGGAAGATGGTGTTAAAGAAAAAAACCCCTTTATTTAGCTGTGACATTCTTAGGATCATTTAGCTGCTAGATTGGGCTGTGCAGTGTTTGAAAAGAGGCAGAAATTGCAAGATAAGATCAACTGCTCACCTGGGGAGACTTAGAAAAGTTTCATATTTGAAGCACATGTTCCAAATGCTAGTCAGGAATGGACAGCATTAAATTCTTACATCTGGCACAGAGCTGCTTGCTTTTATGTTGGTTTCTTTTCTTGTTTTATTGTTTAAAAGGATAATAAAACCTCACAATAATATCTCATAATCAGTATAGAATATCTCCAGGCACCTCTTGAATGGTGGCTTTGCCAAGAAGAACATACGTCGTGGTTTATTTTGCCTACAGAAATGCTGAGGGTTTTCATCTGGATCCCCTTGGAAATAAATTTATGATTTGTACCAGTGCAAAAAAAGGAAGAGGAAAATATTCTGCCCTGGCTGAATAGATGGTAATTCATTTTGGCTGTGTGGTGAGCAGAATTAATTATCCAAGCAACGTTACACCTTTGGCATGGCTTCAGCTGTTGCATGTTGCCATAGATGCTTCAAAGCCAAGGCTCCTGCCATTTCCCTTTGGTTTTGGTATGGTTCTGTGGTTAGTAACTGGATACAAATAAACTGAAAATCCACCTTTAAATGAACAATGATTCCAACTTGTAGGTTTTTTAGTGGGTTTTAAAGCAAATTTTAGCTGGACTTCACACATACTGATCTTTACTGCTTGTGTTTAGGATTGCAGAAAACGAAGTAAGAGCAAGGAAAAGACTTGAACAGGGAATGTTCATGTGTCTTCATGAGAGCTTTCTCTTTGGAACTCTTTCCAAATATTCCACATTGTTTCAGTTAATTCCTTTTCATTCTCAAATCTAATTAAATGCAGTGTTGATGGCAGTGGACTGTTCATTTGATGTGTTTGTTGCTGGCAGATGTGTGTTAGCTGGATCATGTGTGCCCTGTTTGTCCACTCCTCTCTGATTTTGGCTGTGGCCGCTGTTGGTGCCAGGTGCTTCAGCTCAGACTGGTTTTACATATCTGTTTCTGTGGCTTCTGCTCTAGATTCTTTTTTACCAGTTCAAATTCCTCCATCATTTTCAAAAGTAACTGTTTCCTCAGGACTCTGAGGGAATCAACATCCATTCATCTTTTAAGAATCCTAGTTACAATGTTTCCAGCTGGTGATTCCAGGGTATTTTCTTCCCTCCAGTTACATTGACATCTCTGAGGTCAGTCCTTCCTACAGACAGTCTTTAATCCTCTCCTTAGTCCAATGGGGCTGCTTTTAGCTCTCTCTAAAGAAGAACTTCTTTTCTGAAGGTGTCAGCCAGAATTTTATCCCAGGAATGTCCACATGGTGCTCCCAGGAGGAGGAATGCCATGCTTCGACTGTGATGTTTGGTTGGTCACACTGACATGTTCTGATATCCTTTCCTGGAGCCAGAAACTGGGAAGTAATTCCAGGACTTGTGCATCCCTTTGTCCTGCATGTCTTTGGGCCCTTTCACTCTGTGCTCATCTGAATCTGTGGCTTGGTTTTTCCAGATTTACAGTTCCATCAGCTTGACTTTGCTTTGATGTTTGGGTCTAACCACCTAGAATAGTGCGCTGCTCATTTTTCTTGGTGTATGAAGAACTTGTCCCACTAAGGTGGTTTTTTACTCTTTTCTTATAGAAGAACTATCTGGAAACATTCTGAGAATAGGCTGCAGCTCCAAACAGAGTTGTGATTACTAAGCAGTTGGGTTTTTGCCATCAGCAAATGATCATTCACTTACTAATGTAGTGAACCATTTTAAGACAATTTGTCTTGTTTGTCTCCTGTTACTGTTGGTTATAATCATTTGTCTGATTCAGTCTCTTAACTCCTTGCAAATTGTTCCCATCAAATTAAATTTTTAATCTGTGACAATGCTAAATGCAGTTAATTGTTTATGGAATGTTCTATAGCATAGTGATAGAGACAATTTTGATCAATCAGGTGGCTCTAAAGCATACAGATCTAATACTGCATCACTATTTTTCAAAAATCATTACTGTTGTTTTGGAAAGTGCCAGTCATGGTTAAAGATGTCAGCAAATTTAAGAGGAGGACAGAAAACATCCATTTAAAAATCTTGGTTTAATTTAAAAGTTAATGGTGAAAAGTGTGCAATTGGAATTTTATTTTCCTTCTGTTACACCCACCGATGACTGTCATGAGAGCAATAGGCCAGACATGGGATTAAAATTGTGCTAGTTAAGTAATTTACTAACTACTATTCTGCAGTTCTACTCTTTCTTTAGACTGCTGGCTTGAACTATAAACTTGAGAATTCTTACACCTCTAAGACATTTTACTAAACAAATATTAATTTAATATTAAGGGTTACAGAATGGAAACTATTGCCTATACAGTACTCAGAGTATTTAAAGGACCAAACATAATATAAAAGGCAATCTTTCATAGAAACACATACATTGAATCCTTAAAGAAATACTTTGCTTCTGATTCTTTTTCTGCAGAGAGTTTTATCAAGCATGCTCCCAACAGATAATGTGAATGTCAAGGTGTAAACATGCCTTGAAACAACCCTTTAATTTGCCATGGGAAGTTATTATGGTGACTGTAAATTGTGAGACTTCCCCATGCTAAGTAAACCCAAAATGAAATCTAGACAAGCCATTAAGGAAATAAAGCATTGTTTAATTCTATTGCATCCCAGCATTATGGAAAGACATCTTGGAATTGGGATTGATTGGAACATTTTAGACTGAATATGTTGACATTGAAATCTGATTATTTTCTATAATGCTCAGATATATCAACTTATCCTGAGCTGCCAGCATGATACCATGAGGGCTGTTTGCATCTCAACCAGCCTTTCCTAGATCCTGACCCTGCATTTTTCTCTGCTGTTGTGGATCAGAGGCTCGTGACTGTGGAATCTTTTCTATGTCTGAACTGTTTGGTTTTTTTTTAACCAGGAGTATTAAATCTTCCCAAGATACTTGGGACACACTTTTGGTCTGCTTTGCTTTGATCCAGGTCTCTACCAGTGCCTGAAGTCCTTGTGTTTCATGAGGAGCAGGGCAAGGCTCTTGCCATCCATCCTCCTCTTGCACCTGCAGAACCTCCAACTTGGGGAGCAGGTCAGGCTTTACAAGGGCTCATTTCATCCATCCTCCTCTTGCACCTGCAGAACCTCCAAAGGTTTCCTGCAGCACAAGGGTGTCCAGTGTGAGGTTTTAGCTGTGATTGTGTTTCCTTGTGGGACTTCCTTACCTAAATTTTCATTGTGCTGGATGAAATAAACAAATGGGGCCGTGTTTAGAACTTTAGGTTGAGAATTTTCTAAACAATTCTGCTCACATTTGAAATGTGTCAGGAAAACAACCTGGAGTTCTCTTTTGTGTCTTTTGATTACTGTATTGACTTGTGCCTCACTAATTTTCCTTAAAATTTATAATTTATGATCAGTAAGTGGGGAAAAGTAGAAGCCTCATTTTTATTTCATACTATACATTTGTCTTCTCAACTTGATCAGTAACAAGCAAATTTCACTCTTGATACTGAAAGAGTTTAAAGTTTATCCTATGTGTCTTCTTAAGCATCACATACAGGAAGGAAAATCTTGTGTACCTGATAAATTAGTTTTGTTTGAAATATTTTTCAGATGGGATTTTTTTGGGGGGTGGTCATTCACTAGAAAACAAAATAATTTTATTAATGATTAAAAAAACTCTCTTGCCTTGGAGTTATTTGGGTTTTGTCTGTAACTAGAAAAAGGAAACACTTATGCCAGATAGAGCTGAGCTTCCTACAATACTTCCACATGGCTAAAATTGCTAAAATTACTGGGCAATTTTGGTAAGTAGTTATTATATAAAAAAGGGGGTTTTCAAATGCTTTACTGATCAATGGCTAACCAGGGCCATGTAATAAAGAGATTTTAAAGAGAAATGGAGCAGATATTCTGTCTGTGTGCATTAGGAAGTGGTGCCAGGTGGCTCAGGAAGAGCATCCAGGGTCACTTCGTGCTGTTCTGGCTGAAGCCCTGGATGCCTCCTGTGTCACAGCTATGTGATTCCTGCAGTTTTGGGTTTACATCCACAGGCTGGACTTCCTTTTTTATTCTGTGAAACTGTCTGCTAAAAGGAGAAACGTTGTGTGTGCTGTTTATCTTTCTTGTATATTTAGGAACTAAAGAAATATATTGGTCTTTCTTATTCAGATAAAATGCTCAAAACTGCCTCATCTTATAAAACTCAGCTGTAGAACAGGAAAATTCTCTGAGCTGGTGTTTTTATTTAGATGCTTTTTAGTGTCCAGGGTGTATATTTGACTCAAATAGACAAAACTTTTCTATGACTACTCAAAGTACAAAGCCCTGAGTTATGCTTTATTTGTAAGGTATGAGCAGCCAAACCAAGGGTTAAACAGAGTCCTGAAAAAACCTCAGGTTATGTAAAACCACATGCCAAGTTTCTAAAGTGAAAGGCATGAAAACAGGTCATAAATCACTGTGTCTGCAGAAGATGAAGTCTCCAGAATTTATTATTTACGCAGCACTGTGATTTGCCCACGAGGAAGCTCCTTGTTGGGATAAATGCTGTAACTATAGTGATAACACTCTTGGAGCTGCAGCTTCCAGCGTGGGGCACAGCCAGGAGAGCACCACAGCATCCTCTTGCTGTGCTTCCAGATAGGAAGGGGAGCATTTGTCTCACAGTAATTTATTTTTTAATGGGAAACTACATGTAAACCACAGGAAAAAAAAAAAAGAAAATAAGGTAAAAGAGGGGTCATTAAAATACTTAAAGGAAACTTGTATACTTCTTTTCTTTATGTATTGCTTAACAGCAAACAAAAACAAAGAGATTGGGTTGTTGTTTCTTTTTAAAAAAACAAGTTTTTAGGAAAAAAAGTTTTAAAATTTCTTTTCTAAAGACAGCTTTTCAACTGTATCTATATAAAAACATGCTGGGGTTATTTTATATGTGTGCATTTGGATCTAAGTATCTTTACAGCTCTGGCTAGAGCCAAACTAGAGCCAATCTTGAAGGCAGAGGTGAGATCCCCCTGTGCCTCTCTGGACCCACACATGCTTCCCTGTTCCTCCAAATCCTTTGAGAGAAGCTTGCCAGATGGAGCAACATGAATCCATGCACATGCATTCAAATTAGTAAAAATCCAGATTTGATGCATAACTCAGAGGTTTCTGAGTGATCTGAGGGTGTTTTGAAGGTTTTTATGAGATCACTTGTTTGATTTTTACTCGTTGCAGATAGCAGCTCTTTCACTGCAATCTGCTGGCTCTGCAGCTCAGCTCCCTGTGCTGGGTGGTTCTGTCAGTCCCTTCTTGTGCTGAGTCTTTGTGCCTGTGAAGAAAAAATGTTTCTCTTCAGGATGATAACAGTCACTGAAGAAAAGCCCATTATTTTGTGACAGACTGTGTGTCTGCAGAGCTTGTTCAGCGCTCAGGAAAGAGGGGCTGAATTCTCACCTGGGCCTTCTGTGGAAGGGACATATGGGGAGATGAGATGGAATGGCACTTGTAAAAATTACTTACTGTTCTGAGCTACCAGAACAATAGCTCTGTGATTTTCCTGCACTTGGCTTGCATTTTGTCTAAAAGTATCAGGTGAGTTTTTATTTAGAATGACACGTTCTAATACATCATATGACAGTAGTTTATACACTCTAATCAGTTGTAGTTCAATCTCAAGGAAAACTTTCATCTATCTTTGCTTTTTCTTTGCTAAAGAAAGGTTTGATATATCAGTGTGTAATATGAAGGCTTGCTTTGTTCTCCTCCAATGGTGTTTATTCCTCTCTTCTCTCTGCAAGAAGTTGCTGTGTTCTCTGGGGACAGCACCACAACCAATAGTCTGAATTCTTGGGGTTTATTCCATATCTGTTCTTTACTGATTTTCTCCTCAATAACTCATTTTATCTGTCTGTGTTTCTGTTCATCTCCTGTATAAAGTGAGAATAACAATATTCTGACTTCCTTGGAAATAAAGTAGGAATTTCTTTCTGAAAATCAATAAGTAAAATCTCTGTTAAGGTGCAGTCCCTGTTTTCTCACTCTAAATAAGATGTCTTGAGAATTTCTTCTCAACTTGGACAAGATGCCTGTGAAGTGTCTTGTCAAAATAGTAAAAAATTTTGCCTGAAGTGGAGGTATTTTGTAAAATGCAGAGACAAAACAAAATTATTTTAAAAGTTTTCTGAGAGATGTATGTCTTCTCTTTGCAGGAAGACAAGATAAGAATTTTATTCTCTGCCCACATTAATGGAAGTAGTTTTCAAACATAATTTTTGCCCACACACTTCCCCCCACCCCATATTCCCTAATTCTGCATCTCACAGGCACTGGTGGCTTTTTCTGAGTAAGCTTTTCTAAAAAAACCAAGATGTAGCAAGCCCTTGGTACAGAAAGGTTGGGGTGAGAAATTCATTCTCTGCCATTTCAAATGTGTCTGTCTCCATCTCTGCTGGGTCCCTCCTGGCAGCAGATTTGCCTGGCCTCGGGCAGGGATGGGTGTGCAGGCAGAGGTGGATGTGGAGGCAGGGATGGGTATGCAGACAGGGATAGATGTGCAGGCAGGGATGGATGTGCAGGCAAGGATGGATGTGTAGGCAGGGATGGATGTGTAGGCAGGGATGGATGTGCAGGCAGGGATGGATGTGTAGGCAGGGATGGATGTGTAGGCAGGGATGGATGTGCAGGCAGGGATGGATGTGGAGGCAGGGATGGGTATGCAGACAGGGATAAATGTGCAGGCAGAGATGGATGTGCAGGCAGGGATGGATGTGCAGGCAGGGATGGATGTGCAGGCAGGGATGGATGTGCAGGGATGGATGTGCAGGGATGGATGTGCAGGCAGGGATGGATATTCAAGCAGGGATGGATGTGCAGACAGAGGAGCTGCAGAGTGTGAGCAGCAGAGGACAGGATGAACGGCTCCTGAGGGTGAGCAGCCTGCACAAGACAAAGGAGAGAGCACTGCAGCTCCCAGGGAAGAGGCAGCATTTCTCAGTGTGATGATGAAGTGCTTCCATGGAGCTGCAGCAGCTACAATAGCACTTCCATCTGGTAACTGCACTTTTATGGAATGCTTTTGCCAGATTTTTCAGTATTTCAGTGAACATGTGTATGTTTATATTGGAGAAAGGAGTTTGCTTTAATGTCATCCCTTCCGAGACACACTTGGTAATAAACAACTCCAAATCACACCTTACGTTTTTTATCAGGAGTGAACTCAAAATGTTAAGCTGAATATCAGACTAAAGCTATTCATCACTTGAGAATACACCTGGGTCTTTGATAAAATATGTGTATCTCAACACAGGGTTAGTATGGGAAATTCAGGCACCCCAATTTTATCTAAACATGGGATTAGTGTGTGAAATTCAGGCACCTCCTGTTTGTTATTTTCTCAATTTTAGGTCACGATGTCTTTTGATTTCTGTCACTGCAATGATTAGAGCTGAATGAATTTTCATGCGTACAGGTTGGGGAATGAGAGGAATTGGTGCCATGTGTTTCCCATTGTGGGAACCTTTATGATATCATCAGCAGAGAACATGCTCAATATGCCTTCCAGACCTGGCCTGCTATTTAGGTTGTGTGATTGCTTTGGACTGTGTCAGGAAAATATTCATATTCCCCTTGGTGCATGAATATTAAAATATTTAAAGCATTTAGTCGATAAGAGGAAAGATTCCTCCACAAAAACAAAAAAAGAGAACCTTTGCATTCCTGATGAAAATATGTGCAGTATCTCATTTAACATCTCATTTTGCCATGGGCACTCTCAGAAGCTCCCTATTCAATGGAGCACTAAAACTCACCTATCCATCCTTAGCTACTCTCAGAAATGCACATTTTTGGTCCCATTTGCTAGAAATAAAGTCCTCCTTCTGTCAGCATATGGGTAACAGCTGTCATTACCACCAGCCAGTTATATTGTCTGCTGTCCCAGTCCTTTATCTGTCCAACTCCAGACACTAATTCAGAAAATCAGAATAAATAATCAAGGCATATGGAGCTGGGGCCAAGTGTTTTTTATTCACAACACCTGTTGCCTTTTGGAGGGTTGGCACAGTCAGTCTGAGCCACAGCAGCTTTCTGGATTGCCTAACTGGACTGCATGAGAAGTGTCTTTGCAGGTTTGCTTTATTTTTTTGTGTAACTCTTCATTTTTATTTTCATTACATGGTTAAAACCCAAAATAACACCACACACCTTCAGCAAAGAACTGGGCAAAACTTTTGCAGTGTGTGGAACTGTGCCCATTTTCATCCTGTGATACATGGATTGTGTTCAGCTGTAGTGCTGCTGGGGCAGGGGACATGAAACACCTCAGAGAGAAAGCTCTCCTGTCCTCCTCCTCCTCTTTAGTAATTTTTTCTCTTTAGCAGTGTGTATGCTCACTGCAGTTCTCTTTATGAACCTCTGGATTTTCTTGTGTAAATTTTCAAAGTGCAGTGTGTTTTGGTTGTGGGGAGGAAAAGAAAGGGAAGGGGGGAAGTACCTCACTTCCTATTTCCTCAGATGTTTCCAAACTCTTAACTTTTTTCTTAATTATTTCTGCCTCCTGAAACCATGTCAGTTGAAGCTGAGACATTTTTGAAGTTTCAAACAAAGCAGGGCTGGGGTGTCAGTGTTTGAGTGCTCAGTGATCCAGTGATGGAGCTGCTGGCCTGCCCAGGTGTTTGGGGCACCTGGTCCTTGTTGGGTGAGGTTGTAATGACCCAGAGCAGCTCAACACAACCGTGCACAGCTGTGCCTCCTTGGGTGTCAGCTGGAAAGAGAGCCTTCATGGGAGTTTTTAAAGCACCCAAGGGTGTTATCTTTAGAGGAACTGGTGGAAGATATGCTTTGGAGGACACAGCCCCTTGTGCAGGTCAGACAAATTATCTCTCTTTCAACCAATTAGCTGAATTAGCTAATCAGTGTAATGAGTAATATTTTATCTGTCCAGAAACGTTGAGTTACTTTTGTCTTTAAACTGTCACAAAAATAACATCTTGCTTAATCAGATTTCACATCAGTTTTGTGTGGTGAAATTTAGAAAAGTAGAAAGGAGACTAAAGTGTCTAACAAAATTAATTAAAACGCTAGAGTAATTTAGGCTCTGAAGATCCAATACCTCTCTAAAGCACAGTTAATTATAGTAATTTTGAAAAAAAAATTGCTATTAGCTCTTCTGTAATGGGAAAGCCATGAACTCAAAGGCTGAAAAATGGAATGTATTTCTTGCAAATGTATGTAGGTACATACATACATACTGTATATATAAAAAGCCATATATTTCATATATATGGTCTTAGCATCCAGTTCCAGCTTCCACAATGGACTGCAGTGTCCACTGTGTGCTATGGCTGCTTTGCTACCTGTATTAACAGAGGGGGAAAAATCTGCACTTGAGTTCCCAGTGTAGGTGATTTTCTGTGCTATTAAAAAAAAAAATTGTGAGAATTGATTGGTCTCTAGGTTTACAGGTACCGGACAGAAAGAAGAAATGAAAATACAGCCTCTATATGCATACAGCTATATGCATGTATTTATCCTAATTTGAAATAATTACTTTCTTGCAGAACAGCCAGTGATTTCTCATTTCTGCATGTAAACAACATTTATTAAAAGTTAGAAAAGACAAAATACATTTTGGAGAAAAAGGCTCTTAAAACTCTTAAACTAAATCAGTTTTGTTCTAGAAAGAGCCACTGAAAGTGGTTTCTTCACTGAAAGTTTTTGGATGCTCTGTGAAATAGCTGTTCATGCAAGGCTTCTGCTGCTTGGGCTTTAATCATTTTAACAAGGATATAACATGTATTACATGTAGCATGTACTCCATATCTATCTATAAACCTACATATTATACTCAAATCCAGAATCCATACAGGAGACCCCTGAATATTCAATTTCCTGGCAAAATGCCTTGGTGGGAAATGAGCACAGCCAGAGTTGAAGTGGCTTCAGAGCAGTGCAGGACCAACAGGCTGAGCCTGCACCCATTTCAGTGCTGCTTGGGTGGAAGGGGCAAGGAAGGGAACAGGGAACTGAGGATGTTCAAGGAGTCCACAGAATAAAATCCACCTGCCTGTTCTGAGGTGCCTTTTCAAAGACCTTGAGTGCCTCTAAGTGGCAGGAGTAAATAAGAGTGGCAGAGTTAAATCTTTGTGTAGCACACTCCAAATGGGATTAAATGTCAACAAATCCATGCTGAAAGGATCTCTCCCTTTGCAATTTCCTACATGGGAATTACCACACTCTGGAGGGGAAAAACCAAAATGCAGACATGGTGTGACCTGGACGTGAGGAGATGCTGTGGCTTCCCTGGGTGGAGTCTTTCTCCATGTTTCAAAACTCCCTCAAAGATACCCATTTTAGCAAATTCATGTAAAGAACCACACCTGTGTTTTTAACTGCCCCTAGAGTTGTTGTTTATTCTTCAGTTGCTGAGACCAACTAGAACAAAAGGTAATTATAGTTAGGGTTTGTTTCTTAGTTAATGTCCTGACAGTCCATACAGTACATTTTCTGTGATGGGTGGCTGGCAGTGGAGTCAGGCCTTGAAAAGCTCTGTGGGCTCAGCAGCTGCTCCCTGTGGGGCACATCTTTGTACAGAATGCTTTTGGAACAGGCTCCTTCTGCCAGGGGAGCCCTTCCCCTCTGCCACAGCTCCAAAGTCCCCTCTGATACAGACACTTCATTTTGGGATGGATATATTGACTTTGTGTGCTGCTGCTGTGATTTCACCCATTACCACCAAATCCAGTCTTCTCCAACAGTTACAAACCCACCCCAAAGGGACAGATCTCTTTGGAGAGCACCACAACCACCCAAGAAGAAAGCTCTCATTTTCTGTAGTCTTGCTAGAGAGTAGTAGGGGTTTTTTACCAAATGGCTTTAACGAGGTATCTTTCTTCTTTAAAAAAATCATTATCTTTCAGATTTCTATAAAGATGACAAAAGAGTAACATCTAAATTTAGATGTTTTGCTGTCTTGCTAGGAGCATTCCCCATGCTCTGTGAATGATCATTCCTTTGGTAGTTATGTAACTTTTCTTTTGCTCTCGAAGTTTTTATTTCAGGTTCATGTATAAATGCTAGTGTGAAACAAGTATTTTCTGATTAAATGAGATGGCTTAAATAATCTTTTTTTTTCTCAATAACTGAATTGTAATGAAAAATTTGATTCCCCCAATCCTAAAAAAGTCTGGAATTTTGGTTTTCATTAATAGCAGCAGTAATCCCTCAGGTTTTAGAGCAGTGCTTAAGATAAAAATGTATTTTGTATGTTCTCAGTTAGTGTGAAAATGTGCAAATGTCACAGGCTGTTAATTACTTGAAGCTAGGAACCTGGAAGGAGGACAGGAGGGGCTCTAGTTTTCCTTTGATGAAATGAAATTTCATGGTCCCCCATAACTCAGTGCTGAATGAAGGAGGGGGTGTCTCCCAGGTGATAAATTTGCAGAGTGTAGCCTCTGATTTATTGGTAGCTGAATCCTGGCCATAGGGTCAGTTTAGGAAAACTCTGCCAGCAGAGCAGTTCTCTGGGCCTGGTACCACCAGCATGATATAATTAAATATGTTGTTTGGCCAGCAGATCAGAGTGGGAGCTGGAATTAGGGTATGAGAGCAGTGCTAGCACAGCCAAACAGGCAGGGTGCAAATCAGCCCTGCTTGTTGCATTCTTCCTTATTTAAAAGGAAAAAAAAAAAAAAAAGAAATGGGAGGTGAAAAAGATTTGTTCATGTTCTGATTACCTCTCTAAAGAAGGTCTTAGAAAGTCTGACACTTCGAGGAGAGGTAGGGAGGGCAAGACGGGGTGGAATGGCAAGGCAAGATTGATCCTTGAGAGGCTCAGGGAGTGGGGGAAACATGTTACAAATGGTAATAAGGCAAGTTAAGAAAAATGATACCAGATGTGGCTGTAATGCCAACAGTCAGCAAAAAAATGTAAACATACATAAAGCTGTAGTAATAAAGCTGTTACAGCTGTAATGTTCACGATGGAAAGAAAAATGAGGTCTCTCTTTTTATCTTCAGCTCTATCAGGCTCTGCCCTCTCCTGAATCTCTGTTTTCCCCTCATCCACTCTATCCTGTTAAACCTGTGATCCATCTTCATGGAAATTTGGTAGAGACCATTTCCAATGTTTTGTATAAAAATAAAATGCAACGCTGCCAACATCTTTTACAATGAACGGTTCTATTTATATCAAAGAACACTTTTGAACTCTTCAGCATATTTCACAACCAATTAAATTTCTAAGTGTGTGGAAGCATGTGAAAATTGATCCCATTAAATCAAAAAGTGTGAGGGTTCAGACAAGCCCTGTGCACCAGTGGAGCCACACACGTGTGTGTGCTGTCTGTCCTCTCCTGGATCACAGTGCCTGAGCTGTGGTGTCCCCTGATGCTGGCACAACAGAGGTAAGGCCACCCAGGAGGCCACAGGTCTGCCCAGGAATCTGCTTCCTTTGGATTTGCGGCTCCCGTGGTGTACCTGACCAAGAGTTCAAATCTCCTGCCTCCTGTTCTAGGCACACAGGACTCTGCCCCAGAGCACCTTAAAACCTGTTGAGAGCTGGGTGACCATTTTAAGGGCACACCTTATATTCTCATCTGTTATACGATCTGGGAGTTCTTCTACTTTGTTAACTTTTTTTAATATGCATATCTATATAACAAACATAAATTTCAAAAGGCCACAAAGTTTGTCTGTTCCTACAGACAGGTGATCCATGCCTGCAGAAAGCTTTGTTTTCCACTGCTTATGAGCTCAGTGATTCAATATTCGATAATTAAGGTGTTTTCTATCGATCCCATGATTCTTGCTAGTTTTAATAATGCAATAGCTCTTGGATCATTTATTAATAATGATGGAAACTTTCAGGACTTTCAGTTGTTCCCAGCTTTCTGGGACTCCCTAATAATTGGATCACATCAGCCTGATGAGTTAGTGCAGTCCTAATGCATCCTGAGTGTGAATGACTAAAAAGTCACGTGGCTGTTTTAAGAGCTGTAAATTTTGTATGTAACTGTGCAAAAAAGTACAACCTTTTATGGTTTGTGGTCTTGAATCACTAAGTTTGTGCCACACTCCTCTCATTTTATGAGCTCTTGTACATATGATTAAAGGAAGTATTTTTTAATAAGCTGTTTTGTAAAACTACACTCTGAGCTTGCAGGGAGTGGATACATTTTAATAGTGCTTGGAATTTCCAGTCCTAGTTATTATACAGAGTTGCTCAGTCCTTTCCTTATTTAGTCAGAAATTTTTTCAGATTATCTGTCAGATATTGTTCCGCTCAGGCTGAGCATTTTATTCACATATCCTCACAGTCCTTATCATGGCATAAATTCTGTCTTCCTTTGTTCTGATTTTTTGACTGCATCCCCTGTTTGCACTCATGTGGGGAATATCCTAATGCCCAGGCAAACCCTTAGGGTTGTTCCCATCAGGAAGGACTCAGCTTTGGCTCAGCTGGGAGACTGTGCACTGTTGGCATGACTGCAGCAGGATTTCATGCCTGCAGTGCAGGAGAAGTGCTGCTGTAGAGAGCAGCAACGTTGTCTGCTTGCTTGTCTGTGTGTTAGGTGCTGGTTTTGAGTGTGACACTGATTTTTACTCATATGGTCACTGAGACATACCCTTTTCCTAAGATGACATGAGATCTGAAATTTGTGGCTCCTACAGGTGTATCAATCCCTTCGTTCTAGTAGATTTCTTTGTTCTGTCTCCTCAGTACTGACTGCATGAAATGTCTTCAATAATTCAAGTTTTTGAGTCATGCTTTGGAAAAAGTCAGTTGTCTTATTAGTGATTGAAATTTCCTTCCTATTATTGCTTCATGCACAATAGAATCACTGATTCTGTCTGGGACATCCCTCAC
Source organism: Geospiza fortis (assembly GCF_000277835.1). Taxonomy (NCBI): domain Eukaryota; kingdom Metazoa; phylum Chordata; class Aves; order Passeriformes; family Thraupidae; genus Geospiza; species Geospiza fortis. Next base: position 1,391,613 of record NW_005054386.1, read on the forward strand.
CCACCTCTATTCCTATTTCCAAACTTGAGCTATGTGGAAGAGTCTTAAAACAGGAAAATGTTCTTCACGAGGAACCAAGGCTTCTGCACATTGCTGTTACGGCCCTGAGAGCACAACCTACAACCTGGCAGGTGCTTCCTACTGGGTGGAGCATCCATCTCTGAGCAGTGTCCTTTTGGTGCCCCTTTTGCGCCTGTTTGATCCCACACCAAGCCCTGAGTGCTGTAATCCCCTGTGGTCAGGCTCTCTCCTCTGCTCATGTGGCTGTGAGGGGAAAGAGCTGCAGCACTGCCTGGAGCTCTGGTTGGTTTTGGGGAGATGCTGTGCTCAAATCCCTTCTGCTGTCAATGCAGCTTCAGCTGCCCTGCAGTGACAGCCCCATGAGTTTGTCTAGAAATCAGTGATCTGGATTTGCAAAACAGAGTATTTCTGCAAAGAAGAAACAGCAAAATACTCATATAAGGGAGAGGAAATAGGTGTTGGAGGAAAAAAAAACCCTGTTACAGGATTGTAATGAGCCAATTTTTTCAAATGCTTGCACAAAAATATTCTTCAGAAGACTTCAAGGTGATAAAAGTAATGCCTTCTGGGACTTGTTTGGTACTGACTTGAAAATAGAAAAAGAAAACAAACCAAGAAAAAGCTTTATACAGCCCCTCTCAAAAACACAGCTCTGAGCTATGGACAACAAATAGAGTCAGAGAGGAAAACTGCTGTTGTCAAGTTAATTTACAGCACTGAGCAATTTGCTGTGATTTTTGTTGATCAAATTTATAGTAACTCAGGATAAACATTTGAGAGGACACTGTGTTCTCACAGGTACCTCTGCAGTTCCTTGGAACACTGAAATAGTTGCTCAAGATGCAGACTTTATTTTCAGAGAAGTCATCTTTCCCATTAGGGCCGCCCAGAGAGCAGAGAATTGCAGTGACTGCCTGGAAGTGCTGGTTTAATCTCTTGTCTCCATGCTGTGCCAGGCTGCAGGAGCTGCTCCTGCCCCACAGGTGCCCAGCCTGCAGCACCCACAGCAGCCCTGGGCACACAGGAG